>NC_063167.1:70109297-70428797 GCF_023159225.1 Perognathus longimembris pacificus | reverse complement strand
ACACACGCCTGAGGCAGCTAACTGCTACTTCCCTTCCTACCCAGATCCGCTGGCCGGTCAACATGCCAACATCAGTCCTTCAGGTCCCAGCACTCCACTTCCAGCTACAAGAAAGAGATTAAGTAGCCATGACCTGCTGCCTCACAGGAGGGTGACTTGCCCTGGCCAGGTGCCTAGGGTGGAAGATAGCTGCAGATTCTTTGCATGCCTTTGGCATGACAGAGGGCTCCTCGTCTGGGCCTGAACTCAGGATGTTTGATAATGAAGACTCGAAGTTGGGCACTGGTGGCTCATGCCTGTAATCCCTGCCACTCAGGACCATCGTAGTTTGAAGATACCCCTGGCAGACAAATCCAAAAGACTCCTAGCTCCAGTTAAACAGCAAAAAGCCAGAGGCAAGGGGCTGGGATTGTGGCCTAGTGGTAGAGTACTCACTTAGCATGAAGCCCTGGGTTCGATCCTCAGCACCACATAAGCAGAAAAAGGCAGAAGTGGTGCTGTGGCTCAAGAGGTAGAATGCTAGCAGAGTGTTAGCCCTGACCAAAAGAAGCTCAGGGACAGTGCCCAGGCCCTGAGTTCAAGCCCCAGGACTGCTTTTCCACCCACCACCACCACCCCCCACCAAAAAAAGCCAGAAGTGAAGGTGTGGCTCAAGTGGTAGAATGAAAAAGCCAAGTAGAAAAGGAGGGCCCTGAGCTTAAGCTCCAGTCCCAGCACAAAATAACCCACAAATGCAGTAGCCAGTAGTACCCACCAGAGAACCTTCTCACACTCTTCTAGTTCCTGCTATATTCTGGGGTGGAGGGCTGCATTGGCATTCCAGGGGATCATAGAAGGCACACAGGAGTGGCATGCAGGTGCCTCCCACTTAAAGCAGGGCAGAAGAGGCTCGACCTGGGATCCCTTCCTCTCTTCAGAAGGGGGCAGAGCCTCTCCTGCCCAGCACTGGTCCCCTTGGGAGGAGGGGAGCACCGCCTCTCCTGCCCGGCACTGGGTTGGGAAGGTGAGAATGTGCTCTGAGCTCACAGTCTAGAAGGAGCAGACCATGCTGATCTCCAGATGGGGTAGAGGGGGACGGGGCGGGTGTGTGGTGTGGTGGATGTGATCCATGCTTGGAGGCAGATGGAGCCGTAGGGGCTGAGTGCTGTGGCTTTCTGTGTTGTGTGATGAGTTTGTGAGCAGGGTTGGGGAAGCTCCGACCCTTGATGAGCTCAGAGCCTCAGTGCTATATTCCGGGGAACCTTCACTCACTGAAGGGCTGGAGTCATGCTCCCGGGAGGTGGCTAGCCTTGAAGCTCAGGCCGCTCTGGAGGTGTACTCAGCTTCCCCTCATCACACAACCCACCATGAGGCACTCCCAGATACACAGCCCCGCCCAGCACCACGGCACAGGACTCACCAGCGTCAGAGCCCACCACCAAGAACATCTGCCAATGTCCTTCTTTCTTTCTGGTCCTGGGGTTTGAACTCAAGGCATTGTCCCTTAGCTTTTTTATTGAAGGCTTACACTCTACCACTTGGGCCATAGCTCCACGTTCAGCTTTTTGTTTGTTTGTTTTGTTTTTGTTGCCAGTCCTAGGCCTTGGACTCAGGGTCTGAGCACTGTCCCTGGCTTCTTTTTGCTCAAGGCTAGCACTCTGCCACTTGAACCACAGCACCACTTCCAGCCTTTTTCTATATATGTGGTGCTGAGGAATCGAACCCAGGGCTTCATGTATACAAGGCGAGCACTTTACCACTAAGCCATATTCCTAGCCCCATGTTCAGCTTTTTGCTGGTTAGTTGACAACATGACTGTCATGGACTTTCCTGCTCAGGCTGGGTCCACATTGTGATTCTCAGATCTCAGCCTCCTGAGTAGTAGGACTACAGGGCATGTTCCACTCTTGGAATCACTCAGCCTTAGATGTGCTTCTGTAGCTTCAGAAGACTGACTAAAATACCACTCACTCGTATGCTGCGTGGATTTCATTAACACAGACAGATAGACATAAAAAAGTCTTTTATCTTTTACAATAAAGAGAAAAAAAGTCTTCTTTTGCAACAAGTCTATTATTTTTAAAGCAAGGCTAGAGAATGATGTGGGTTAAAATTCTCCCTTTGGGACAGCTTTCTCTTTTTTTTGAGGTCGAGCCAACTCGTTCAATCAGGAAAAGATCTGTTCTTTTACACAGGTTGGGGGGCAGCGGAAGGGGATGAATACGTGCACCTACATAGGGGCTGTGACTTGATGCTTGAGCTCTCCGTCAGGGTGGCATCACGGGACTTCCCCCAGGGGTGGTTGTCACGACCCCCCAGGACCGCCTCTCAAGGCAGCGATCCCATGCCCCACACTCCAAGTAACCTAGGAAGGCGGAACTGGTGCTGTGGCTCAAATGATAGAGTGCTAGCCTAGAGAAAAGAGCTAAAGTATAGTTGACAGCCCTCACACCAAGTTCAAGCCAGAAGACCAACAAAGAACCAAAATACACACACACAAAAACATCATAGATGGAAAGATTTCTGCATTAAGGAAGGTTTAGGAGTTTCCTTCCTGCTAAGGCCTGTTGGGGATTCAGTTTTGGCCTTAATGGGGGAAGGGCGACAAGATTGAGACGCTGCCCTTCCCCCAGCCCTGGGACAGTGTAAAAGCTAGCCCCTCCCACCTTCAGGCCTCAACCGGAAGAGAAGGTTTGGCCATGTGTCTAATGGCAGAGGTCTGGCCCTTGGGGAATTGTAATCCCCGCCCACAGGGGAAGTTTCATGACATCACCCGATGGGCAGCCCAGTCAGCCAATCAGTCAGTCACCCCAAGTCCTTCCCCTTCCGCTTTTGTCATCATAATAAATTCTTCTCCCTGCCCTCTGGAGGCTGAGGCGCATGGACCATCAAACCGTCTCCCGATGTCTCTCTCTCCGCCGCCGTTCCACACATGAGGGGACTGGGAAGGGGGGGCCTCGACAACTTTCTCCTCACCTTAGCGTGACCCATCACAGTATGGGGTTCAGGCATTCCCCCAGGAGATAGGGGGAAAGGGGTCCTAGAGACTCCAACATTTGGGCATCTCCTCCAGAGAAGTGAGGAGAGGGGTCCTCAGAGGCCCCAACAAAGGCCCTTAGGGTATTTGAAACTAACATGGTAACTACAGACTCCGACATTCGCTAGAATCCAAGCAGATTACACACATACATCTTTAAATGTGTTTGTGCATAGGGACTGAGTAGCCAAACTGAGTTTGGGTCTCTAGGTGGCTTTTCTTGTTCTAGTTAATTATATATAAATTTTCACTAAAGGGTGAGTCATAGTCATAACTCTTATGTGCATAATATACAAACAAGATATAATACCCCACACACCTATATTCTTTCCTTTTTGTATCCCCACATGACATTGAAGGGCTGACTATAGACAGAAGTATTTCTCACATGAAAAATGTTCTTGTGGATTCTCATCAGTGTGCAAGGTTTGATTCTCTATAGGAGGAGTAGATCAGTTCACAGCTTTCCCACGAGCAACACTTACGGTTTCTCTCCGCTGTTTGTTCTTTGAGAGAGCTAACCCTCCATGATGACTGAAGGCTTTCCCAGAGCTGCAATGTTCATAGGCTTTCTCACCCGTGGATAGTCAGGCCTAAAGCCTCTCACAAAGATGGTTTCTATCGGTGGTTTCTGTCAAGTATATGTCCTCTGGTGTTGTCTTAGATGAGTTGATTGACTGAAGACTTTCCCACACAGATGAGACTCCTGAGTTCTCCCTCCGGGAGGATTGCTCTTACTTTCTAAGGTTACAGCGTGTACCAAAACCTTCCACACACAGGTTGCATTTGTGTGATTGCTCTCATTTCTCATCCTGGCAAGGTTTAAATGAGATACTGAATGATTTCACTGATGACACGCATCATTTTTTTTTCTCTAGTGTGTACTTTCATATGGTGAAAAAAGCTGGAGGAATAACAGAAAACTTTCCCACAGAAGTGACACTCATAGGGCTTCTCTCCAGTGTGTATTCTCTCATGTTTGGCACGTCGAGATGACAGACTGAAGGCTTTCCCACAGAAGTGACACTCATAGGGTTTCTCTCCAGTGTGTATTCTCTCATGTGTGGCACGGGAAGATTGCATAGTGAAGGCTTTCCCACAGAAGTGACAATCATAGGGCTTCTCTCCAGTGTGTATTCTCTCATGTGCGGCACAAGAAGATAGCTGAGTGAAGGCTTTCCCACAGGTGCGACAGTCATAGGGCTTCTCTCCAGTGTGTGTTCTCTCATGTTCAGCACGAGAAGAACAAGTAGTGAAGGCTTTCCCACAGGTGCGACATTCATAGGGTTTCTCTCCAGTGTGTATTCTCTTATGTGTGGCACGGTGCAATGACAGACTGAAGGCTTTCCCACAGAAGTGACACTCATAGGGTTTCTCTCCAGTGTGTATTCTCTCATGTCTGGTATGAGAAGATGGCACAGTGAAGGCTTTCCCACAGGTGCGACATTCATAGGGCTTCTCTCCAGTGTGTATTCTCTCATGTTTGGCACGAGAGGATTTCAAAGCGAAGGCGGTCCCACAGGTACCACATTCATAGGGCTTCTCTCCAGTGGGTATTCTCTCATGTTTGGCACGAGAAGATTTCAAAGCGAAGGCTGTCCCACAGGTGCGAAATTCATAGGGTTTCTCTCCAGTGTGCACTCTGCTATGTGCTTTAAGGTGACTTGGCCTTTTCAAGGCTTTCCCACAGATGTGACATACATGCGGTTTCTCTTCAGTGTGGGTTCTTTTTTTTTTTTTTTTTTTTTTTTTTTGGCCAGTCCTGAGGCTTGGACTCAGGGCCTGAACACTGTCCCTGGCTTCTTTTTGCTCAATGATAGCACTCTGCCACTTGAGCCACAGCGCCACTTCTGGCCATTTTCTGTATATGTGGTGCTGGGGAATTGAACCCAGGGCCTCATGTATACGAGGCAAGCACTCTTGCCACTAGGCCATATCCCCAGCCCTCAGTGTGGGTTCTGTTTTGTGTCTTAAGATCACTTGGCCTTCGGGAGGCTTCCCCACTGGGAGGACATGCCTGTGATTTCTCTCCGGCATGTGCACCTTCCTGACTTCCAGGATGAGACGGCTGAGTGACCGCTTCCCACACACAGAGGAGACCTTCATCTGCCCCTCCTCCATTGGACATGTCCTCCTGCTGCCAGAAGTGCCTTGGCTGAATGCAGGGGTCAGTACACAGGTGGCTGTCATCAACTTCCTGGCTAGTGTCTCCTCCATCCTGCCAATTGAGCTCCCTGGGTTGACCAAGTACATACTCCAGGTCACTATCCTCACGCGCTTTGTCTCCATCGTGTGCAGTCGTATGGTGACTGAACTTTGAAGGAATAAAGGCTGTCCTACACAAATTACAACCATGTGATTTCCCTCCAGTGTGAGTTACATTGTGTTTACAGCATTCATTGCTCTCAACAAAGACTTTAGCACATAGACCACAGTCACACTGTCTGTTTTCCTCGAGAGACTTACTGCATTGTCTAATGTCTAACAAATTTTTCATAATGACATTGTCATTTAGATGATCAATTTCTTTGTGTTCCATGTGCTCAGGAGTACGTGAATATTCATGGTGGTTCTCTCCCCGGTGTAGGCTAACACAGGAGATGTCTTCTGCATCCTTTAGCAAACTCTGTGTCAATGAAGAGCTGTGAGTCTTCGTTTCTGTCGAGTCATTCCTGTCAAGTGAGTCTTGCGGATAAAGAAATTTCACTGACGGGATCACATGGACTTTACCGCTGACTTGTATGTAAAGACGGCCATCTTTACCATGTGGAATGGAAATTCCCGGGACGCCATCATGCCAAGACAGTGTTCCTCTAGGATTTCACTCCCAGGCAGTCCCAGCGCTATCAGCTTTCTCTTTATACTTCGTAAAATTCTACCCTCACAAAAAAGAAAAATTAAGCTAACCAAAAAAATGTAGGCTTGTTTTTTCCCCAGCCTGTGAGGTAGCCGGAGCCTCGTTGAAGGGATTTCTATCAAACTCCTTGATCTGTGTTGGCCCTAAACTGGTGCTTTACCACTTGAGTCACAGCTCCACTTATGGTGTTTTGCTGATTGATTGGAGGTAAGAGTCTCATTGATTTGTCTGCCCAGGCTAGCTTTGAACTGTGATCCTCAGATCTCAGCCTCCTGAGTAGCTAGGATTATAGGACTGAGACACCAGTATCTGATACAATTTCTTTTTTATCTTCCCACGAAGGGCAGGGAATCCTGAGAAATGCTTTCAGAGTCCCAAGGATGTTGACACTAGAAGAGCATGGACCATTTACAAGACATCATTGTACATGGATGGTCATAATCCCAAGTTACAGTGAGACCCCCCAGTCAGCAGCCTGGGACAAGAGCAGAGCAAGCAGAAGGAAGCTGCTAGCTGTACACATACAGTCACACTCACCCCTTACTCTCTTCTCCCGCACATTCACACCTGCACCCTCTGCTGCCCACACAAACTCACACTCATCCCTCAGAGTCCCATCCCACATGATCACACCTGCACCCTCTGCTGTCCACACAGACTCACACTCATCCCTCACTCTTCCCTCTTGCATGATCACACCTGCACTCTCTGCTGTCCACACAGACGTATACTCACCCCTCATCCTCCCATATGATCACATCTGCATCCTCTCCTCACACCCGACACGGCTTTCACACACTGCAAGCCGAGGATCGCCCCCTCTGGAGACTTAGACAAACTGTCAAACTCCTTAGGTGACTAACCCTCAGATTTGCTTCCTCCCAGATGGTTTCCAGATGCCTGGGTGCTGACCTCCCTGTCAGGCCAACAGCTGGACTGTCCACTCTCCTGCCAATATTACTTTGTCTTTGTGAGGCCTACCACTGGCAACTCTCCCAAGAAGAGTACAACTTGATGATGAATTTTGTGTTAAAAGTCAGTAGACAAGGAAAATCAACTTTAGAAATATATAGCAAGCACTTGATAAATATTTGAGGGGGCAGGGGAAGAATGGCCAAAAGAATAAATGAATGATTGAAGCGGGCCATTAGTGGCTCACACTGTCATCCTAGCTACTCAGGAGGCTGAGGTCTGAGGATTGCAGTTCAACGCCAGCCTGGGCAAAATTCTCCATGAGATTCTTATTGCCAATTAAGTGGTAAAAAGCACACGTGGAGATGTGGCTCCATTGGTAGAGCACTAGCCTTGAGCATGGGAGTGTGAGGCCCTGAGGTGAAGCCTCAGTATTGGCACAATTAACTAATCCATTGGTTAATGGACTATTTACCCTTGTGCAAGAATCACTTCATTAAAATCTAATTTAGAAACCCATACTGCAGGGTTGGGTTGTGTGTATGTGTGTACATATGTGTGCATGTATGTTATAGTACGTTATGTGTGTGGTGAGCCTGTGTGTTGACCATGTGCGTGTGTGTTTGTATAATGGCACATTCATATGGTTAGTGGCCATTCCTCACCTGCCCTCACATTCCCTTCCTGCAGGGGGCTGGAGGGGGATAGGAGGGGGGCAGGAGGGGGCAGGAGGGGGGCAGTTAGGAGAGGGTTGTGGGGAGGAGAGGAGTAGATAGTGGGGAGGGGCAGTGGAGAAGGGCAGTGGCGGGGGTGGGGGGTACAGTGGCCCTTGGACCTCACAGAAGGACAGGGCAGTTTGGTTTGGCTTTCCTTTGTGTTTCTGCCAGTACTGAAGCTTGAACTCAAAGCCTTGCCCTTTTGTTTAGCTTCTTTTGTTCAAGGCTGGCACTCTACCACTTGAGCCACACACTCACTTCTGGCTCTTTGTGCTAGTTGGTTGCAAGAACGTAATTAGTTACATTCAGTAGAGCTTGATTCTGGTAACTCGGTGTCAGGAGTAAGTGCTCATTGCTGCTCCTGCAGGGAACATAGGAGGCGTTTGCAGGGCCGGACCGGAGCTCCTGCTCACAAACTGCAGCTTCACACTTGCTAGGCAGGAAGTGCTCCTTGATTCTGGGGATGGTGGCCTTTCCTGCAGGCATCTGGTTGCTGGCTGAGCCTCTTCTCCATGAATTTCCCATCATGCCTTTCTCCCCCTGGCTGTAGACGAAATTGGGAATGGAGAGAAGCTCTTGCACATCTTGCTTTGCTCAGAGGTGGAAGGCTCCAGGCCCTCCATACTCCATGCCCCATGCCCCGCCCTGCCCTCTCCCTTCGCCACCCCCTCCCCCACCTCCTCTGGCTCACAGCTAGTCACAGCCCTGTCCTAGATTCCAGAAGGATAAGACGTGTATGAGGAGCACTTCCTGGGTGACCAAAGAGTCCTGGCACCAGCCAAGGAGGGGCTCACTGCCTCTTTTAAAGGGCCAGATTGCAGCCACCCACAGCCCTGGCCACTTCGCCACACCTTGGTTAAATCATGGATCTACCAAGCGCAAAGGACACCCAGACCACCAGGCACGGGTGGCCCACCTCTGTCAAGTCTCTGGGGAGACACTGGACATTGGGGATCCACTGCCGGCCACAAGGTGATGTTAGGAGGAAAGCTCATCTCTGGCTTCTTTCTTGTTCCCCTCCCAGCCCTCATGAAGGCCCCTCTCCACCCTCTCCTCCCGAGGTTACAGTGACCACACGTCTCCCCGCACGTGGGACAGTCCTGCCTCATACCTGCCCTGCTGGGATCTCATTGAGTGAAGCCTGTCCCTCCTTCCTCCTGGAAATGAGCCAATCTGAAAGATAAATGATACTCACAAGTCATTAGGCCCACAGGAAGTGACGGGAGGTCATTTCACCTAGTGTGTATGGGAAGCCTTTAGTTCTCAGGGGCAGCTACACTTTACTTTTTTGTTTTATTATTATGTAATTTGGTTTTGTGCCAGTACTGGGATTTGAACTCAGGGTCTTCTTCTTTCACTTGGCCTTTTAGCTTCATACTTGGGGCCCTACTGCTCGAGTCACAGCTCCACTTCTAGTTGTGAGCCAGTTACTTGGAGGTAAAAGTTTCATGGACTTTCCTACCCAGGTTGGCTTTGAACCTGAATCCTTAGCTCTCAGCCTTACTGCAGGAGTGAAACAGGGGCACCCACCATGCATTTGCCTTTTAATCTTTCCCTGTATCTGAGAGTGGAAATCAGTCCCTGCAGGAAGAAGGGTGGACATCAGTATACCACCCCCCACCCAAGGGCAACTACTCATGGAAGCCTAAGGGCTAGTAAAAAGAACATGCCAACTCTGGGACTTATCACAGGCATCACAATCTGTTAATTTGACAGACATCCTTTCTTAGGGCAAGGACCATCCCTTATCTCTACATACCTTTCATATCAAAACATCTGGCAGATAATAGACACTAAATTCTTGTCAAATGAATCAAGCAAGCAATGAGAATGAGTGGATAGGGTGGGGCTGAGCGGAGGCAGAGCATGACTCAAGAATGAAATCACCGAGTCACCTTGAGCTTGAGCAAGTGGTGCTTTGCTTGGTGGGGGGCGGCCCGGAGTGCTGGCTCCTGGTGGGGCCACGGCCCAGCCGAGGGCTCTACCCCACAGGTCTTTCAAGATGGGCAGCAGCTCTGAAGCGGGCACATGATGTGTGTGCCAGGATCATGAGAAGCAGCAATCTTGTTCTGACGTGAAAGCAGTCTGGTGTGCACATTTCAGTTTGTGAGCTGCCCCTGGGGGGTGGACGTGTGTTTGGAAGGCCTGGGCCATGGCTTTCCTCTCTCTTCAACCTAGTCCTGCTCTCACAGCAAGCATGTGGACTGCGGGACCCCATTTGAAGATTGAATGGTACAATTTGCCTCTTTCCTTGAGACCATGCTGCACTGGGCACCAGGGATGGTTTGGCTTCCAAGTCAACGTCTAACGTGAGCAGCCAGCCTGTCTGCCTGTCCCTAGTGGGAGTGGACTGTGCTGAGGCCACACTGAGCCAGTCTAACCCGAGTCACAGTGCACTCTGAGAGCCCCGCAGGCCTCAGGCCTTGAGGAGGGCCTCAGTGGCCAGGACACAGGGGGACAGGGCTGAGTCAGGCCACAGCACCTCTTAGTTGAATGCAGTCTCGGTGGTCAAGCAAGTTGGAATAGAGCTTGTCACCCACAACCAGAAGAAGCTGAGCCTGCTCAGGCCTCTGCCTGGATGAGGCTGTTTCAAGTGGAGAGAGCGCTATTCCCTGAATTGCTGTGGCTTCCTCACATCCACACGTGTCACCTTAGTGTCCTTAGCATCAGGCTGCTAGCATAGGTGGCCCTCTGCGCAGGTAAACCCTTTTGAAACTAAACACAAGCGAGTGACGGGTTTCCAGAATTCAGGTTGACTGTTCAGTGGTTTCATTTTTTGCAAAGGTAGGGCTTTCTTTCTAGTGCCATGACAATCTTTTAGTTGGATAGTTTAGAAATTCACATTGAAATGTCCAAATGACTCCTTCTGCCTGAACACACTTCTGAGAGAATGTTAATGAAGTCACTGTCTCCACTTTCCACCAGGACCTCTGCAGTTGGCTGCCTCAGCTCAGCTCTCTGAAAAGGAATACAAGTACAAAAAAGCCAGGCACCAGTGGCTCATGCCTGTAACCCTAGCCACTCCCGAAGCTGAGATCTG
This sequence comes from Perognathus longimembris pacificus, assembly GCF_023159225.1. NCBI lineage: Eukaryota > Metazoa > Chordata > Mammalia > Rodentia > Heteromyidae > Perognathus > Perognathus longimembris. Next base: position 70,418,256 of record NC_063167.1, on the reverse strand, counting down.
AGGATCACAGTTCAAAGCCACACAGCGAAGAAAAGTCCGTAAGACTCCTATCTCCAGTTAACCAGCACAAAGCTGGAAGTAGAGCTGTGGTTCAAGCAGTAGAGTGCCAGCCTTGTGTGAAAAATGCTCAGGGACAGTACCCAGACCTTGAGTTCAAGCCCTAGTACTGGCATTAAAAAAAATATCTATCTAGAGAGACTGAAGACCTCTGAAGACACAAGATTAGCTCTGAAAGGTGTGTGCTTTGTTAAAGAAATGTCCATCAGGATGAGAAGCCTGCCCAGGAGACATGGACAGAGCCCCAGGAGAGGCGGCTCCTCCTGCCATCTGCTCTCCATCCTTCCTGCCTCCCCCCTTCCAGTCAGGTCCCAGGCTAGGGCTTGAATCCGGCTTTTGCACCTAAGCTTGACTTCCTTGCTCACAGTGGGTGCTTTATCACGTCAGCCACACTTCCAGCCCAGCTTTTTGCTGATTAACTGGCAATGGAGTCTTACAGACTCACTTTTCTGCCAAGGCTGACTTCAAACTGAGGAGAATGAGGAAGTTCTCTTGCTCCCCACAGAAAGATTGCTGAAGATAACCCATAGAAAAAAATCCACTGTGGGGACCCCAGCTACAAAGACCTGTCAGGTGGAAGAGGCTGTGTGTGGGGTGCGGCCCCTGTCAGATGGAAGAGGTCGTGTGTGGTGTGCAGGCACTGTCAGATGGAAGAGGCCATGTGTGGGGGAGCAAGTCCCAGTTAGATGGAAGAGGTAGTGTGTGTAGGTGCAGGCAGCATACTGGGTTTGGATAGGAAGGGCCTCCTGAGGCTCATGTGTTGAAGTCTCAGTGCCCAGCTGGGGCCCCTCACCCGGAGGGCCCTGACCTCTGACCTCGTCAGTGCACCAGCCCTTCCAGGCTGAGCCCTGGAACAGGAGGAAGTACCTCACAGGGCCCAGTCCCCTCATGTGACCATAGTGACTCCTCATCTCTGGAGCCTTGGACTGAGGACTGACGCCCGCCAGGACACCCTCAGCCTGGGAGTGGCCATGCCTACCTTTTGCTGCCTGTCCAAATTCCTTGTCTATTGAAGCCTAAAGCCCATGCTGACCCTGAGGATGCCCAAAGCTGGCTTCTCCCTGTGGCAGGTCCTGGCTCTGTAAGGAACCTCCCCCTCTCCCACGGCCATCATGGCCTCTTCACAAGGCCAGGCCTTGCCTGTGCCAGCCCAGGGGGCTGGGCCTGTATTCAGTGGTGCCAGCATCAGGCTATAGGTCACTGGGAATATTCTGGAAGACATGGCTTGTCCCAGTGTCTTAGTGGAGCTTCGGGTGTGAGACATGGCAAGAAGCAGGTGCCGAGCAGGCCTGGGGGCCCAAAGGAAGAACAAGACCCCTCTCCCCCAGGTACCTAGCCTGAGTGGATTGCAAACTATGTTATGGTAAGACAAATCGGCAGAACAAGTCCAATTTTACTTGCACATGTACACGTGAAATTCTCACAGAAATGCGAGTGTTAAGAAGGGCCAGGTATTGAGGCTCCCTGAGAGCCTTGAGGTGCACAGGGGTGAGGGACTTGGGACTTTGTGGGGGGAGTGGAAACCAATTAGGGGAGGGAAAGGGGAGGAATTATATGGTGAATGAAGAGTGTATTATAATTTATTGTTACTGTCTGTGACTATAAAAACATCCTTCAAATAAAAAGACCTATTGGGAAGCGACCTTGTACCTAGTATAAATATTTTACTAATGCAGATTCCCTTTAGATATGAATGTCCTTCACAGAGGGGTGGATTTTGAGAGGAACTGGTTAACCTACTCAAGGAAGGCACCCCGGAAGGTGCTTTGCGGGGCGTGGCGTATGCTGGTGTCATACAGTCGTATTTTGGATGGTATGTGTGGAGCTCTGATGGGTTGTAGCTCTGCCATATATTGCTCATGGGGTTCAAGGCAAAATTTTAGCCTTGGAGAATCTGCATTTCTTCATCTACTGAAATAGCAGCAGTAATATTATTAAGCTTCTGTGCTCTTATAAAAAAAATTACACAAGGTTAAGGTCAGTACCACCCCTGAGCCTGCAGCCTGCTAGTCCAGGCGGTTTTTACCCCTACCCACAGTCAGCACATAGCTTCCACGTGTTACACGCAGGCTTCACACACACAGTGTGCAGCTCCCAGACCCGGGCTCGGCTAGCTCGTGGGGGAAGCAGAATGCAAAACTGCAAAGTCCAGCACAGACAAATATTTATAATCATGGATTGAAGACCTAAAGGACAAAGCTGGCTCGAGACGCCCAGGGTGCTAACACTGTGACCCCGGGGAGACCTTTCCTATGGGTGGAATCACATTTTATTGCTGCAGGTCACATTGAACAAGAACCACTCCCCACGGGCTAATGGTCACTCTGGAACTGTAGGACCTGGCCGTTGTAAATCATGAGTGGACAGCCCCCTGGCCCCCAGGACAGAGGAGCCCATGGGGGGGTGGGCCTGGGGTGGTGCTCTGGGAAGGCAGCCCTGGGCATGTGCTCAGCCTGCTGTGCGTTTCCACCCTCTCGCTTGGTTTCCCTCACATCCAGACCAAACAATGTCCCAGCCCATCAGACCCACAGAGGCCAGGTCCCTGCTCAAGTCCAGGGGGTTCCAGGGTCTTAGATTCTCCTTATCATTCATGTTTCCTGCCATGGCAGTCACTTGGGGGACCCTGTTGGTCAGACAGAATCTAGAAGCTGTGGAAATGGGTTTTGTGAATGTGGTTGGGGCCTAGAGCCTGAGGACGAAGAGAGAGCGGAGCAGCCCCACAGTTCAACAGCCTGACGGTCCTCACAGAGAGACTTTGAAGCCAGCCTTAGCGTCCAGCACCAGATCCCACTGACTTAGCACCCAGCACCGGAAATCAATCTCTCTCTCTCTGTTTCTTCTTGCACTATCCTTACTAAATAAATACTGGAAGACCTCCTTCTCCCCATCCCTACTCCATCCATCCCTCCTTTCATTTTCTTTTAAAGCCTTCAAGAACAAGGACAGGGAGCAAGGTACTTAACAACGAGTTTTTGGGTACCAAGAGTTAACCAAATGAATAAATAAGCACCCATCTTCCTGTCTCGATGACTCCCATCCCAATGTCCTGCCATGCCATCGAGGGTGGGCCTGTCTTCCGGGAAGTGGGTGGGGGCAGCAGCGGTCCTGGCCCATGGTATGCATCAGCTCCATTTGTCTCCGTTCCTAGTTATGGAAGTGTGAGGGGGTGGTGCAGGGTGCACTGCAGACCCACCCATTGCGGTATCCGGTCTTTTCCCACTGGACTCTCTGGTTGAACACGGATACAGTAGGGTGATGATCATTGAAGTATGCCTTTTCTTTTTGGATTGGGGTTCTCCAACGAAACAAACCAGTGGGATCTATGTAGGTATGTGGAGATTTATTACCAGAAGGAGCTCATATGAGTGGGTGCCACAAGATTTTGATGTCCTCTGGAAACAAGTAAGCCAGAGAAGCTAATATTGTAACTCACTCCAAGTTCAATGGTCTGACAACCGCAGTAGCTGATGAGAAAATCCCATTTGAACTCCAAGGGCCAGAGAACCAGGAGCTCCGATCCCCAACAGGGGCCAATGGATGCTGTATCTAAGGGAGAGAGAGAAAGGGGAGTGGAATGGCACATGCCTGCAACCCCAGCTCTCAGAGGCCGGGTCAGGAGGATTCTGAGTTCAAGGTTATTAGTATGGCAGGTGTGTGTGTGTGTGTGTGTGTGTGTGTGTGTGTGTGTGTGTGTGTGTACTTTTGTTTTATTCCAGTCAGGCCATGGAAGGATTGGACAATGCCGTCTCCCTGGGCTGGCAATCATTACTCACTCTGCTTATGTAAATCTGTTCTGTTTTATTTCTCAGCTATGCATAGCAAGAGATTAACAACAACAACTAATAAAAATAGGACCCCATAGCAGTACAATTAAATAGAAGAAACGTGGCCAGGCACCAATGGCTCATGCCTGTAATCCTAGCTACTCGGGGGACTGCGATCTGAGGATTGCAGTTCTTTTTTTTTTGGCCAGTCCTGGGCCTTGGACTCAGGGCCTGAGCACTGTCCCTGGCTTCTTCCCGCTCAAGGCTAGCACTCTGCCACTTGAGCCACAACGCCGCTTCTGGCCGTTTTCTGTATATGTGGTGCTGGGGAATCGAACCTAGGGCCTCGTGTATCCGAGGCAGGCACTCTTGCCACTAGGCTATATCCCCAGCCCTGAGGATTGCAGTTCTATGCCACTCTGAGAGTCTTATCTCCAACTAACCACCAAAAAGCTGAAATGGAGGTGTGGCTCAAGTGGTAGAGCACCATCCTGGAGCAAAAAATCCAAACACAAGTCCCAGATCAAGCTCTGGTATGGGTGCACCCCCCTCCAAATGCGAATGTCATCCCTTTCCTCCCTCTCACCTCTCTCCTTTCTCTCCTCGCCCTCTCAAATACCACACTGTGCTGCACTCTCCTCTTGTGATCCTGTAGAAGAACAGTTGGTGGCTTCTCTTTGCACATGTGGACCACTACTCTTGTTCTCCAGGGGCTGCCATTAGGCAAAACAAAGGCAACCAGAACACCACGGAGTGACAACCACAGGCGGGGGGGGGGGCACAGGGAGCGACCAGGCACGGGGTCCCATCCTGAGCAGCTCAGGCCCGGTACTGGATGGTGCCATGCTGCTCTTCAGCTTGAGGCTGAGGCTGAGTAGCTACGAGGGGCAGAGAGTGAAGCTGCTGAGATTTGTGGCTCGGTGCTGCGTGGAGAAAATGTGAGAAGGAAATGTGCACATCCTGTTTCCATCTGTTCCTGTCAACATCTGTGATTATTTCCACACACATCTTTGCCTTCATCAGAAGTGATGGTATTTTGAAGTTTCTTTACCCTTATTCTTGGTGTGTGTGTGTGTGTGTGTGTGTGTGTGTGTGTGTGCTGGTATTAGGACTTGAACACAGGGTCAGAACACTCCCTTTGCTTTTCCACTCAAAGCTGGTGCTCTGTCACTTGAGACATAGCTCCACTTCCAGCTTTTTGCTGGTTAGCTGGAGTTAAGAGTCACACAGATATTTCTGCCAATGCCGGCTTTTAACCTCAGTCCTCAGATGTCAACCTCCTGAGTAAACTGGGATTACAGGTGTGAGCCACCCATGCCAGCTAAAGTATTTTCTAAGGCTAACTCTGCCATAACTCAGGTAAAATCCTAACACATTGTGGTTTGCTAATGAGTACATCCAGATTGGGAGAAGGTGAATAAACAGGAACTCATGTTTGCGTTTCTTATTCTCTCCTCCTTGACTAGCATTCAATAATTGGCTGAGAATCAGAGCTACATGGAGTTTGTGGGGTGGATGCATTTCTAACCACCTTTCAGGAAGTTCATTATCACATTACAATGTTTCTATTGAGCTTCCAAAAAGAAAAAAAAAACCCACTTCATATTGAACAAACTTGATCTTATTTCAAGAGCAACTTGTTGGGATTTGAAGGCAAATCTCAGCTCTTGAGAAGAGTTGAGAGGCTTTGTAAGGTGTGGAGAGAATGCTGAACCAAATCCAAAACCTCCTTGTAAATGTTATTTTGAAAGAAATAGTTCAGCCCTGTTTTATAAATCATTCTTTCTAGAACGGGGAGTAGAAACTGGCAAGTCTCACAAAACATAGACTTCGCCAAAATTGTTCTTTTTTGAGTTATTTTCCCCTTATCTTTCATGTTAAGTGAGCACTCAGCGACTGGCTGACTTTAGTTTGTAAGCACTTTGGTTAGTCCTGGTTAGAAACCAAGAAATGCACAGTGGAATTCAGATGGGGGGGTGGAGCTGAAGCAGGAGCCCCACCCCCACCCCACTCTTCCCTCTCCCCCAACTGCTCCTGACCCAGGGGGCCACTGCGGTCAGAGGCCTTCCGGGCACTTCGTGTGCCATGCTGAAGCACCAGGGGGCAAGGAGCCCGGGAGGAGGGGCAGGGCAGTTTGGGAATGGCCCTTATCTGACTTCCCACAGATCCTCGTCCTGTCCAAAGCCCTGAGGACCCCAGTGTGAGAAACACTTAAGTGGGAAGAGGACAAAGAGGGAGAGGAGGGATGGGCGCAGGCTGTGGAGAAGGGACTGGCTGGGAATTCCCGGTCACAGGACGCTGTGGCGACTTTGCTCCTGCCATGCTCTGCCGCCAGAGGGCGCCGTAGAGTCAGTGGGTTCAAAAAATTGCCATGTCCATGAGCGGCTTTTGTGTATCTTGGGGTGGCCCTGATCCCACCCCCACAGTTCCCGCAAATGACTTGCAGTGCCCTGGGCTGCTGAGCTGGTCCTCGGGCTTGCCCTCTGCTCTGTGCACTGTGCAGGGTGCTGTGTGCCTGCTGGCCCGTGGAGGCTCAGAGGGGCTGCGGTGGACGGTGGTGCCTTTGATTTACAGCGAACAGTGAGACTCGGAGGTGAGATGAGAAGCCCACGGTCTCCGCACGTAGGTTCAGTAGCATGGGCTAAGGTGTGCATACAGACCCGGAGGCAGTTCTAACAGTGGGAGATCATGGTGGCCCTCAGTGTGCATCCCGGCCAAGGCATCCCTGGTCCTGGCCGCTCACCAGGGCCCAGCCCGCTGGCCATCTGCCCCTTGTCCCGGGCAGTCTTCTGACCTGCGCCTGCACTGTGCACAGAGCTCTGCCTTGCTCGCTGGTGGCAAAAATCCACTAACAGGATTTTTACCTAAATGATTTATTATCCAAGAGATAGTATCAAATAAAAATATTATAATCAGCCTGAGTAACAACTCCTGGATGGGCCCGAAAGCCTCCACCCTTACTCACCTGAGTGACAGAGCTGAGTGTGACCGGGGAGGGGGACAGTCTTCTAAATCATCATCCCAGGATGCGTTCTGCTCCGGGGAAGCCTTGGCTCACCACCCTAGGAATCAATCCTGTTCTCAAAGAATTAGTTATTAGGAGCCAAGTAGTACAGGACACAAATACGAATTGCTGCTCAATGTGATGGGATGTTTAAGAACGCATTGTGATGTGACTAATTTTTCTGATGGATTTTAAATTTGGAGAGGGAAGGAGGAAATGAATAACAAAAAAAAGAAAGCCAGAGGAGCGAGAAGTCCCATGATAAGGACCCCCTGGGTCCCTCGATCCTTTAACCTTCGCTACTGCCCATATATGTCTCCTTCTCGCCTCCATGTCTTCTCTCCACACACGTTTGACAGTGAATAAGAAAGGAAGCCAGCCAAACCAAACATCCACAGTGATGTCTTGCTCTCTCCAGCACATAATGAGCCCATGGTAATTTTCACGGCTCTGAAAAATTGATTCATTGGCCATATCAATTCAGGCAACAAAAGAAAATGAAGGTAACTGTAGCCTGAACTGGTCACTTAAAAAAAAATTCCAAGGCAGTCAAGGAATTTTCTGCAACAGAATAGATACCCAGTGGAAGAAAGTGTAATAGGAGTTTGATCATTGGGGTGGTAAGAAGGCGTCTTTGACACCAGTGGCTCACTCCTGTCATCCTAGCTACTCAGGAGGTTGAAATATGAGGATCACAGCTCAAAGTCAGTGAAGAGCTATCTTTTAAACAAAGGGCGGCCTCATCTCCCACAGGGCAAGGTCAAGCCCCTGTGGTTACCCAGGGGAGTTTGCTTGCTTGTCAGGGAGGGCGGGGGCGGGGGTGCAGGGGCCATTCTCCAGAACCTCCAGTGGGATGCCCGTCAGGACAGAGTCTGGCCTAGAGGCGTGGGCCCGGGACTCTTCCAAACGCACGGAGGAGACCAGGTGCAAGGCATCGGTGAGCTCCACGCGGCCACGCCGGCTCACTCAATGAGATTTTATCTACGGAATGAAAGATGGCGGGGAGATGAAATTTACTGTCATTCAGGGGAAGTATTTGTAAACTTGGCAGAGCCTCAGGAGAGAGAAGAGCAAAAGCTGCCAATGAGATTCATAAATTGAACTGAAAGTCTTCATATATTGAACTGAAAGTTTTCCCCACCGCACACTCGTGGTTCTGTGCACACACTCGTACCACTGCACACTTGTGGTATGCATGTGCATTTGCACCACTGCACACCTGGGGTTCTGTGTGCACACTAGCACACAGCACACTCACAGTACATGTGTGTACTTGCACTGCTGCACACTCGTGGTTCTATGTGCACACTCACACCGCTGCACACTCATGGCATATGTGTGTACATGCACTGCTGCATACTCATGGTTCTATGCGCACACTCACACTGCTGCACACTCATGGCATATGTATGTACGTGCACTGCTGCACAGAAGACTCGCAGTCCTTTGCGCTTATGCGTGCTCCCGGGGGGTGCGGCCGGGGTGCAGATCTGGAGCTGAGGCCCTCTCCTTGGTGGCTGAGGGATGGGGACTTGGCTTCGTGCTAGGCTGGAGTTGTGATGGAGAAGAGAGGAGGCTATGAGTGTGGCAGGATGGGTGGAAGGGAATGTAGCCATCAGGACAAGTGGCTATGGGGCAGAACTTCACTCAGGAGAAGCTGCATAAAAGCGGGGTGGGGGGGGCATGGGTGCGGCTGCCTTGATGGGGGGGAGGGGTGTGGCTGGAGGAGGTGCAGTGTGTGGCAGATGCTGGTTGAGGGGCTGCCTTGATGTGGAGAACAAGACCCAGGGAAGAATATTGCCCAGCATGGTGGCCCACACCTGTGACTCCAGCTCTGTGCAACCCCCTGGCACCTGGCCCAGTTACATTTGCACCAACAATGGGGCTCCCACATCCTCACACACATTTACCATTCCTGGTTTGCCTTTGTAAATGTAATCATGGTCATCCTTCTGGGTCCTGGGGCTGAGGCACTGTTACCATACACATTTTTTTCTCAGAAGTAGTAACTGAAACTTAGGGCCACGCCCGAGGCTGTACGGCTGATACGTGGTAGAACCAGAATTTAATTTTTCTGCTCCGGCCGAGTGTCCTCAAGCATTGTCCTCGATTGCTGGTGGGAAACTGGGGAGGTAAATAGAGGAATATGTGTGCCTGTGTGTGCACATGTGTGTGTGAGTGTGTGTGTGTGCACATGTGTGTGGAGATGGGTTTGTAAAACTCTGTGGCACAGAGTCATAGAGACTTGTGTATTTTTTCCTGGACAAATTCCAGCTCTCATAAACAACTTTGAAACATAGTATGGACATGGTAATCATATTAATCCAAGATTGAAGAAAAGGAAATGTGAGATGAGTCCATAAAATTAAAAAAAAACACACTATGTTTCTCATGTAATCAGAATAGCTGTAGGTTAAGGCCTAATGTAAAGATGATCTGATTTTTTCCATCAAAAGACAACTGAAAATAACCTAGAATAATAAGATGTTGGCTTTGCATTTTTCCATTTGTGCTAAGCAAAGATAGTTTAGGGCTTGGTATGGAAAATGGAATCTCAAAGGTGAAGAGGGAGACAGGCAGCTCCCCAGTCACAAGCCAAGTGTGAGGGGCTGAGCACGCAGCAGGCAGGCCCTGCCCGTGGCCCCTAGTGCCCGGGGGGTGGACAAACTCCCTGTGCACCCCTGGGGTGCAGGATGGCAGGCACATCCCGACCACCAGAGCCCCAGGATGGGGAACCCTGGCAGAGTGATGTGCTACTGAGGAGGACACACTGTCCCGTTATGACCCCCAGCCACCTTCCCCATTTCCCTCACTCTCCAGGCTCAACCAGGGCCTGGAGCAGCAGCCGCGAGCACCGTGTTCGTGTTCTTCATGCAGTGCAGATGGCAGCGGGCAGGGAGGTTGGTGGTGGAGATGTGGCCATGCTGAGCACATGCACCATGCCTGCCTCCTGTCCACCGCCACTCAGGCCCAACCCACACGCTAGGATTTCACCGCCTGAGGATGTTTTCTAGAAGAAGATCTTGGCCCACAGCAGAACGCTTTTGAAGGAGCTGCAGTGACTCCTGCGCTCATCTAAATGATTCCCATCATCTAAATTTGAATGGACAAGCCCACTTGTTCATTCATCCATTCGCTTATTCCCTAACTATCTGTGCTGGACGCTGGAGACATAAAGATCACTGTGGCTTTGACTGAACCCCAGCTGGCTCTGACAGGACAGACAGCCCTCTGAGGAGGTGACTACCCCTCATGCTGGCAGGGCTGTGTGGCCTGTAGGTGGCAGCAGATGCCCACTGAGGCCTGCAGCAAGGGTCCCAGGATGGGGATGGGGGGCCCCCAGCTAGGGCAGTGGTAAAGCAGTTGGCTGGATTGGGCTGGGTGGAAAGAGATGCCAGCATCTCCCAGGACCAGATACCTTGACATAGGAGGACGTGTCTCGGTCCAGATCCATCTACTTCTTGCCTGGACACACATGCACACACTCAAGCAAGCATACAACACACACATACATGAACACACATGCAAGGCATACCAGTGTATACATTCAAATACACATACAAGCACACACTGTGACACACATGCACTCATGTGCACACACTCAGGCATGCACACTCATGCACACAGACACCCTCCCCTGCTATTGGGACATGAACTGCACTATCTTTTCCAGACATCACCCACACCACCTCTCCACACCAGCCCTCCATGCTGTCTCTTGTGTGAGCTCACAGAGAAATCCTAGAGGGTAGAGATGGAGGTGGGGCAGGTTGCCATGTTCCCCTGGCAACTTGTCTCTGCGTGGCAACTGGCTCTGCCTCCACCCCGTAGGGTCTCGGTTTCTGCCCTGGGGCTGCACCATGCAGTGATGTCCCCACCCCACATCTCTTTAAAAAAGCATTTCAACCAGTACTAAGGTGGTTGGAATAGCCTGAGACTGTCTTCAAGTGAGGCTGTGTGTGTGCATATGTGTGCATGCATGTGCATGTGTGCAGAGGGGTGTGCTTTCCTGAGGTTTCCTACTGACTAGCTCTGTTCCATCCCACACAATGGCACCCTCTGTCTCTGTGCTCTCACACTCCTGGGGCCACAAAGCCTGCGTGTCCTGGCTTAGGAGAAATGGTCCATCTCGGAGAGGCATCTGGTCAGCATGGTGACAGATTCTGGGGTCAGGAATCCGAAGTCAATTCAGGAGCCATGGGTCCTGAATGATTTGTCTTTCTGAAGTTCAGGCTTCCCGGGGAGAAATGGTGATCATGGCTAAGAGGACAGGTGAAGGATGGTGGCTAGGAGAAGGGGTAAAGGATGGGGTTAGGAGAACAGGTAAAGGATGGTGGTTAGGAGGACAGGTGAAGAATAGTTGTTGAAGATAGGTGAAGGATGGTGGATAGGACAGGTGAAGGATGATGGTGAGAAGAACAGGTGAGGAATGGTGGTTAGGAGGACAGGTGAGGGATGATGGTTAGGACAGGTGAAGGATGGTGGTTAGGAGGACAGGTGAGGGATGATGGTTAGGAGGATGGGTGAAGGAAAAGGGTTGAGTATAAGTAAAGCTGTCCCTCACTTGGGTCCCTGCTTCTGGGAGACAGGCAGTCCTCAGTATAGTTGGAGAACAAGCTCAAGGGTGGACAGAGAAATGACTGTAGCAGGATCGGTTAAGGAAATCGGAGCAGACGGGCCTTCCTGCTGGGGAGGTGAGCCGTCAGAAGGAGCGCTCCGCTGGAGAGCCCCCTTGCATCCTCAGGCCTATGTGTGGGTCTATGGTCTGGGGTGGTCAATAGGCTTGTTGAAGTAAGTTCTGGAGGTTGGAGACTGGGCATAGCCAGTAGGGGAGGTCTTGCCCTCGGCAGACTGACCAATACTCATTTCCCTTGGGCCCTACAGACTGAATGAACAATCCCACAATGTGTGTCACAACTCATCCCATCAATGACCAGGGTCCAGGCTGTGATGCCTGGTCAGCACCTGGGTCATTCTTCATGGCCCTTTGAGGCTCATCTGACTCCTGTGTCACCCCCTCCCACCCCGGGTGTAAGGGCCCTTGTCATCTTAGAATGGTGTAGGGCTGCAGATCTCCCTCCCTTCAGAAACTCCTATCACCATCCAACATGCATGAAGTACTAGACCAGTCCCAGTCTTCCATGGAGAGAGCAGAGGCCCAGGCCCGTGTGGGCTCTCGTGTTGGTGCACTGGGGCTTCCGTGCCCAGCCGAGGTGCCACAGGAGGGTAGGATGCTATTGAAGCTTCAGAGACAGGATAGCTTTGGGGGTGGCAGCATGTTCGGGAGCACGCTGTCCATCAGCTGGTGAATTTCCCGGGGAAGGGGAGGGTACTTAGGTGCTCTGCCTTCCTTCTCTGGATTAGATTATTTCTCCTCAGCATGGCTTGTGGCCCGTGGCCTTCCGGGACATAGTTGTTAGCAACGATCACCGACATACACTCAGGAGTATAAAGGAAGTCTACTTTTTTTTTTTTTAAAGGAAATTGGGCATAGATGAAATATTTAAATGGTTTCTGACATGGGCTTCTCCATGATTTTTTTAAAATGCTATTTTCTACTTTTTAATATTATTTACTGACTGTGCCAGGGCTTTAACTCAGTGTCTTGTAATCTTCCTTGGTTTTCTTGTTTAAGGCTGGCACCCTACCACTTGAGCCACACCTCCATTTTCAGCTTTTGGCTGATGAATGGGAGATGAGTCTCTTAGCTTTGTCTACTCAGGCTGGCTTTGAACCCCTCATATGTCAGTCTCCTGAGTAGCTAGGATTACAGGTGAGAGCCGGGGCGCTCAGTTAAGGAAGAGTTTGGGCAGTGGGATAGTGTGGAACAGAGAGCTGTGCTAGGGCCAAGACACCATGGGAGGTTGGCAAAGCCGGGGCCTTGTGCAGCATGCTGTCCTTGGCACTCTGGCACACCATGGGGACTTGAGCTATGGAAAATCCCCAGGAAGCCCCTTCCTCCGCTGCTCTGTGGGGCTCTGATTACGGTCTGCCATTGGATTTCAGCCAGAACAAATGCCCAGCATGAGAAATCTGAAAGCGCTCACCCACATCCAAATGTCCAAGGTACCTTCCTTCCCTCATGCGAGCATCACACGTGCCTGAAGCCTGGCATGAGTGGTGACAGAGGGAGGCCTGCTGAGGGACAGAGAACCTGCATGGCGTGGGGCCTCTGCCTGTTTGAGCTGGGGTGGGGTGGGGGGAGGAGATGGGCAGGGGAGGGGCAAAAGGAGGGAAGGTGTGGAGACTGACCAGTTCCGGAAGATGCACTTTCCATCTGGATTCTGGCAGTGTCATTCAATGCAGTCTGAGAACTAACCATACCAAAATCACTGGAGAAATGATAGAAAAGTTAATCAGGTTCTAGATCGTTCTACAGGTTGAGATCACTCCTATGTGCTCACTTCTAGTCCTAGCCTTATTCTGACTGTCCAAGGACAGATGACCCATGGGCTTGGATCTGGAGATGTTTGTGGCTGGACAGGTAGGACGTCCTGGCCATTAAGGTGTTGGCAAACTGAAGTGGCTCACACACCTAAACCAGCAGTGCCTGGTGACACACACCTGTACTCCTGTCTACTCAGGAAGCTGAGATCTGAGGATTGCGGCTCAAAACCTGCTAAAGCTCATGACTCTTGTCTTCAATTAGCCAGCAAGATATCTGGAAGTAAAACTGTGGCTCATATGGGAGAGCACCAGCCTTGAGTGAAAAAGGCAAGCAAGAACATGAGATCACCACACACACATACATATACACACATAAATATGTATATATACTAAAGTACACATATATACATGTACATATATGTGTATACACGCACACACATGCCCAGGCGACTCATGCTGGTGATGGTGTCTGCCTTGGCCTGGGGGGGAAATGGACCTTCTCAATCAGAGCTGTGACTCACCAGGCACCAATCCATTGTCCCATGTGCCTGCATGAGAAGTTTGTTCCTCTGGTTCCATGCTATCCCATGTGATGAGCACAGCATACGTGTGTCTGCGCACAAAGAACTTCCCTTTGACACAGGAAGTTCCATGGAATCATGCTCAAGAGAAAACCTATTCTGCACTCACATGAATTCCTCAGACATTTGACCTGGGGGTTTCTGGTGTATGCTGGGGTGATGGGACAAATGTCAGCCCCAGTAACCAAGCTCCAGGTTGGTGTCAGATACCTGGACAGCCAGTGAGCTCATTTGGTTAGTCAGTTTGGTGGGAGGAAGAGCAAACACTGTCTGGACCTCTGGTGGCTTTGCTAAGTCATGGGAAGAACGCTCACAACGACTCAGTCATCCCACAAACATGTGGGCACCTTTAGTCTCGGCAGCATGTCTAGACACTGGGCACAGGGGTGACAGACAGACTTCAAGCCCAGAGGGATCCAATCCCATCTCCCTACTAACTAACCACCAGCCACTTCTGGGATGCCTTCAGATTTCTCTTCCAGCATTGATTCCAACCAAGTGCTCGTAACTTTTAACAACAAGACCCAGCACAAGGCAGAGATTGCAAATCCTGTGCCCAGCCAGGCACGTACAGCCATACCCCCAAGTGTCCCTGGCTTTCTCTGTGGGGCTCTGAAACCCAGACCGCAAGCTGGAGCCATCTGGACACACTTAGAACAATGGAGGTGAGAGGGGTGGTCCAGAAGCATGTCAGGACCCTGGAGGGAGCTGCCAGGGGTGGGCGCAGTACACAAACGGGAGTGGCTGGTGACATGGTGTGGCTGGAGAGGCTGAGGCACCAACGTTCAAAGCTTTGAAGAGAGTCTGCAGGGCAAATGGAACAAACGACTTTGATTTAATTATGTACCACAGCTTTTCTAGCTGGCTTTTGAGGGAGACAGCCCTTCTGAGATCCAAGGCTGGCAAGAATTTGCCAAAGGTGATTTTTCAGGGTATTTTACAGAATGACATTCTTTGTGAGACTCAGGAAATAAACAATCCCTTTGAAATGTAGAGGCTGTGTGTGTGTGTGTGTGTGTGTGTGTGTGCATGTGTGATACCACAACTCCATTTTCTAATTTCAAAATAGCAGTGGCTATGCCTGATCCTAACATGTCCCAAGTTGTAAGTAAAAGTCTCTGTGAGGAAAGCGAAATGGAGGCCTGTGGAAAGGTGTTTTAGGAAAGCTATGGAGGGTACTGGAGTGGGGTTACTTTGTATGTTAGGCAATGGACCAAAGTGGTGAGTTGAAGATTGCAATTATAGGTTTAGATTTGAGACTGCATCTATCATTAGCCAAATATATATATATATATATATATATGTATATATATACATTTCTTATATATAGTCTCATATATATATTTCTGATATATATGTATATATTTCTAGAGTGTTTCCTGGGGAATATCTGATTGCCAGGTAGATAGGAAAGTGAATAAAACAATTGTCTGACTTACATAGGCTGGCAGAGGTGGCCCTGGACCTAGCTATCATACAACAAACTCCACACGAAGTGACTGGTAGATCAGGCAGGATGTGTGTATGTTTGCTGCTGTAACAGAGCACCTGAGAGTAACAATTTAAAAGCAGGATTTATTTTGGTTCATGAGTTGAGAGGTTTCAGGCTATGATTGGCTGGCTTCATTCCTCAGGCCTGTGATTGGCTGGCTTCATTCCTCAGTACTGCAGCCAGGCAGAATATCAGAGCAGACCAGAGCAGCTCACCTCAGGGCAGCCAGGAAGCAGAGGAAAGAGTAGGACAGGAAGAAGGCAAAGATATAATTTTCCAGGGGACTAGGTGTGGAGGCTCATGCAGATAACCCCAGCAGGTTGTGAGCAGGGGCAGAGAATGAGAGGATAGTGGACCAGTCAGCTGGGTGTGGTGGCACATTCCTGTGATTCCAGTGGGGATCTCTATTCTAGTCCAGACAGGCAAAAAACAATATCTTATCTGAAGAAAATAACAGAGCAAAAGGAGCTGGAGGCATGACTTAAGTGATAGAGTTTCTTCATAGTAAGTGTGCAAACCCCCGAGTTCAAATCCTAGTACACCAAGAATCAACCAAGCAAACAAAACCCTTCCAGGGTGCACCCCAGTCTCCCCCTTCCTACCACCAGGTCCCATCTCCTGTTTTCTCCCACAACCCAACCATGCCATCAGATAATGATGAATCTACTAATTAGGTCTGAGTCCTCCAATCTCCTCTAGTGATTTGATCCATCTTGGTGATGAAGACTTCCAGGAGACACTTCTGACCCAAACCATAGCAAGACAGGTGAAGATTTACAATGCAACTTTGAAATGGTGTTCATTTCTATAATGGATAAGGGAAGTTTTAAGAGGGAAAATATTTATTAAGAAGGTATATGCGGGCTGGGGAGATGGCCTAGTGGCAAGAGTGCTTGCCTCATATACATGAGGCCCTGGGTTCGATTCCCCAGCACCACATATACACAAAATGGCCAGAAGGGGCGCTGTGGCTCAAGTGGCAGAATGCTAGCCTTGAGCAAGAAGAAGAAGCCAGGGACAGTGCTCAGGCCCTGAGTCCAAGCCCCAGGACTGGCCAAAAAAAAAAAAAAAAGAAGGTATATGCCATGACAATAGAAGAGAGTTGTAAAGTGGTTCTCCATGCTGAGTCCAGGATTTGCAGCCTGGCTCTGCTCCAGCAACACCTCAGGCAAGTTCTTGAACCTCTTCAAACCCTAGTTTACTCGTCTGGGAGATGGTAGTCAAATAAATATTATACAAGATCAATCTGTGGATGTGATACTGGGTAAGTTCCTTAGTACACTCAGGTATACGGTAAGTGCTCCATTGACATTGGCCAGAATAGAGATGACCTCCTGGAATCTTTCCAGACTCATAGCTGGCCTATATATACAACAGTCACATGTAATTTGGCACCAGCAGAAAATAGTGGGGACGGAAGGATTTCTCAGCATTAAGTAAAAGTCCAGAGGGGGACACTATGCCCAGGCAGCCCCACACAGTGTGATGGAGCAGCTCACTTATCTGTCTGCGAGTTAGACCATGTTGAAAAAAGCCGGTTTACTGGTCTCCACTACCTGACTGCCAGCCCCTTTAGGACTCTGTCTTAATTTAGCAGCAAACCTAAAGCATGGAGTCGGTGCTGAGTACTCCTTTGTGGCTGAGTGGATAGGTAGGTGCATCGATAGCTAGGTGGATGGATGCTGCATAGATGACTGAGTAGATGGGGGGATGGGAGGATGGATGGACAGATGGATGATAGGTGATGGATGGCTAGGTGAGTGAGCGAGTAGGTAAAGGAATACATGGTAGGCTGGCTGCATGGGCAGGTGGGCGAGGTTCCAATCTGAATCAGAGCTGGATCTAGACACAGCTGTCTTCCTCTTCTTTATCTAGACATAACTGCTTCTCTTTTAGTTCACTTAAGTGAAACATAAGAGGCAATCAAAGAACGTATACTTACTATGGGACAAATGACTATCCTAAAAGAGCTAGTGGTCAGACTGCCAAAATGAAGAGAATTGTGTTGTATCTTCATTCTGCCAAGCCTCTTCTCTCACCCATCAAGATGAACTATCTGCAGATATTTGTGTGACTGAAAACTGTGATGTTCCCTAGGCTCCAGGGAATTATCCTCTCCCAGCCCTGTTACCTGTCATGCCTGGGGCAGGGGCAGCAGAGTGTGTGGGCAATATTGGCTCAGGCTGGATGTTGAGTCTGGGCAGATTTTGGCAGAAGGCCCTCACCAGAGCCCAGCTGGGTCAACACTTTGACCACAGAATACCAGCCTCCAAAACTCTGAAAGGAAACCTAAGTCATCCAGCCACTCCTACTCCATTATAACAGCTCCAGCTGGGCCAGCGCCTCGCGTGGTCTCTCACCCACACCTGCTCCATGGACTGGCAGGCTCACTAGTCACCAACCAGGGGCACAATGGTGGACAGGCATACTGTTCCTGGGGGTGGGGTGATTTCCACAACTAGGAGAGTGTGTGGGGCAAAGGGGGGGGGCGTGGGGTGACTTCCAGGACTAGGAGAGTGTGTGGGGCAGAGGGGTGCAGGGTGACTCATAGGAAAGTATGTGGGGCTGTATTCACAGCATAGAACCCGTCTCCTCACTAGGGGATGGGCACCTACGTGTGAGTCATGGGCAAGCAGGTTTTTGTTTTTGGTTTTTTTCAGGTTTTGTAGATAATTAGAACTGTACTGAAGTTTGACACTTCCTGTAAAGAAGCACCAGAAATGGAGGAAGGGAGGAATAATTCTCAGAGTGGAGAGAGGAGGTGGACACAAAGTTGAATATTCTTGCTTCTTCAGAGAGCTGATGTCTAAGATGATCGCATGTCCTCCTGTGCCATGTGTACCTGTACTATGTGTGCCTATACCATATGTACCTGTAACATGTACCTGTACCACATGTGCATGTACCATGTGTGCCAGTACCACATATACTCATGCTACATGTGTCTTACCATGTGCATCTACCTATACTTTATGTTCCTGTACCAAGTGCACCTGTACCACATGTGCCTGTGCCACGTGTGCCTGTACTACACACCTGGCCTTCTCTCCTGGCAGAGGGTACATGACACAGGATGCTGCAGGGACTATTGCATGTGCAGAGGAAGCCTGGGCCTCTCTCATGACTGTTTTGCTCTCTGTGACACCGGCTGCAAGAAGGTCAGTCCAAGGGCCCCAGAGGAGAGCAATACTTGAAGAGAGGGTGCGACAACTGCCCGGAAAAGGTGGCAACCCTGCCTTGGGCTGCAGCTTGGGGTGGCCCCTGCTTTGGGCTGTGATTTGGGGTGTCCCTTGTTTTGGGTTGCAGCTAGGGGGGCCGCTGCTTTGGGTTGCAGCTTGGGGGGGCGCTGCCTTGGGGGGGCTGCAGCTGGGGGGGGGTCCCTGCCTTGGGTTGCAACTTGGGGGAGCCCTGCCTTGGGCTGCGGCTTGGGGCATCCCCTGCCTTGGGCTGCAGCTTGGGGTGGCCTCTGCCTTGAGCTGTGATTGGGGTGGCCCCTGCTTTGGGTTGCAGTTTGGGGAGCCACTGCCTTGGGTTGCAGCTTGGGCGGGGGGGCTGCCTTGGGCTGTGGCTTGGGGCAGCCTGGCAAATCACAGAGAAAGCCTTGGGCCACAGGGAGCACTGAGGCCCCTGACTTTGGGTTAGCCTCCTGCACAGGCCCTGGGCCTTTGCCAGGTAAGCCGTGGGAGCAACCTGCACTTTCTGAACTTTTCTGGGGATCTGGGGAGGGAGGCGGTGGCAGAGAGCCTGGCAGCCTGCCGTGCCATGCGGGACCACGGGCACCATCTGACCAGCCCTGGGAGGGTGCCCGCCACATCGGGGTCCTTGAAGGACCTAACATTTCTCTGGACATTTTTTTCTTCAAGCCCATTAATCCTGATGACAAGCTCCAAAATTAAAAAAAAAAGTTTGCCCTTTGCTAGATCACAAGTATCTACAGCCTGACATTAACAAACCGAGTTTGGCTTTTCTGTGTGTAAGTGGCACCCAAATATAGCTAAAGCAAAAAGACAGAGAGAAACAGAGCATTTTTGGCTTTCTCTCCAGTTTAAACATTTAGAGCATGGTATCTATTGCTTCTGTTATCTAAGAATGTCAGCCGGTCCACAGCCCGCCCGGCCTCTCCGGCTACTGAGCTGCAAACAGAGGGTTTGTCTGTCCCACGGAGCCTCCTGTCCCTCCAGGGGTGACCCTAGACAGGAGTATGAGGAGAAGGATATTTTGGGTGCTTATCTCTCTTCCTGTGGAAGCCTCCCCTCTCCCTCCCCACATGTTTACTCGTTCCAACTCAGAATAAAATCACCTATTTGACCCTTTATCTCAGAGCAGGCCCACCATGGGAAAAGGAGGAGAGGAGATGGGGAAGGTGGGGGAGGTGGGAGGGACAGGAGTGGTGGGAGAGATGGGGAGAGGTGGGGAGAGGTGGGAGAGGTGGGAGGGATGGGAGGGATGAGAGAGGTGGGGAGAGGTGGGAAGGACATGAGAGGTGGGAGAGATGGGAGGAATGGGAGAGGTGGGAGAGGTGGGAGGGTTGGGAGAGAAGGGAGAGGTGGGAGGGATGGGGAGAGATGGGGAGAGGTGGGAGGGATGGGAGGCATGAGGAGAAGTGGGGAGGGGGAGGGGTGGGAGGGATGGGAGGCATGGGGAGAAGTGGGGAGGGGGAGGGGTGGGAGGGGTGGGAGAGAAGGGAGAGGTGGGAGGGATGGGGCAGAGTCAGGTGCAGGAAGAGGACAAAGCTCCTCACGTGTCCTTTTCTCCCTTTCCCTCTTCCTGGGTCTAAGCCTAGCAATGCTTCCATTGAAGTCTTTTGAGTAAAACAAAGAAGCCAACACCATCAACTTCCGAGTAACCCAGGATCTCAGCATGGCGCTTCCTCCCTCGTGTTATGGTGTTCATCATTAGCCCTCATGCTAAGTCACACCGAGAGGAGCAAGACGCGGAGGCACAAGCTCCAAGGTGATGTTCCACGCTGTGCCCGAGGTCCCCCCACCCAGCACTGGGAATACGGGGGGCCATCAGAGACTCCTTTACCCCCAGGACAAAGGCCACGAAGGTGAGAACCGATGCAGAATTGATTTGTGTGTAAGGACAGAACACATATGTGAACAGAGGGAGAGAGCAAGAGTGAGCAAGTGATAGAGAGAGACAGAGATAGGGAGAGAGAGAAGGAGAGGCAGAGATGTGCTTTCTCTCTCTCCCCCGCTCTCTCTCTCTCTACCAAGTAAGACAGAAGTCATTATGAAATGAAAACTTTGTATTCTCACATTTAACTTAACATGAATTGCACATTCTTATCCCATCCAAAGGTACCGGGCAGATAATCTCTTATGGGTGAATATTTAGGTTGTTTAAAACATATTTATAATTATCTATATAATTTTAGGAGTTATTACAAAAAGGTCTCAAGCACATGAACAGAGTATGTGTGATAAAGCCTTCCAAAGTCTTTACCTCTGTTTTTGCACTTGTTTTTGTTCAGTGGTTGGAGGAGAAATGACAGATGTGCTAACGTTTGTGCACTGTCCACCCCCATGTGCACCTGCACACAGTGATGGAGGGCACTTCTTCCTGCCAGTATCCCGGTCACTCCTAACTCAATGAGCACTTCCTTACTCCCAGAATACCTCACGCTCCCAGTCCCCCAGCTGCCTTGATTTCACTTCAGCACCTGCACACACAGAGCCAAACCCTAACCCAGCCCAGGCATTGCGCCCAGCTATGAAGACAGTGGGGCTTGTGGTAACCCAGAGCTTGCTCTGCTGCCCCAACCTTTCTGTTCCAGTGGCCTAAGGGCTGAAGACAGTTTCCAGGGAGAAATTTCTGCCTGTGAACTGCTTTCATAGAGACATCATGGAACATTGTTTCCTATGGCTCGCATTTCATGGACTCTCAGATCTCAGTCATATTTTTGGTTAAAAATGAAGACTTTAGCTGGGCACTTGAGGCTGAGATCTCAGGATTGCCAGCCCGAGCAGGAAAGTTCATGAGACTCATATCCTCAATTAACCACTGAGAAGCTGGAAGTGGCTGTGTGCTCCCTGCTGTTACCACTGTGCCCGTCCTCTGGGAGTGGAAATATGGGTGGGCCCCAAGCCTTGTTTATGACAAGCACAATTCTTCATCTGTGCAGGTGTATCGTTGGAATAGATTCCTAGAGTTAGGGTGAGCAGCACGAGGACTCCGTGGCTGGCTGCCCTGTCCAGTGTGGTTGCTTCACTCCCGAGGGGCCCTGCTGTTTGCATCTGTACGTGCCACCCTGTCCCCCGCAGGTGTTATCCAATGTCTGGATGTTTGTCAGCCTACCAGGTGGGGAATGCTGGCATAGGACACCGTCACTGCACACGTCTGTTATTTTTATTTATTTATTTTTTGGCCAGTCCTGGGCCTTGGACTCAGGGCCTGAGCACTGTCCCTGGCTTCTTCCCGCTCAAGGCTAGCACTCCGCCACTTGAGCCACAGCGCCGCTTCTGGCCGTTTTCTGTATATGTGGTGCTGGGGAATCGAACCTAGGGCCTCGTGTATCCGAGGCAGGCACTCTTGCCACTAGGCTGTATCCCCAGCCCACGTCTGTTATTTTGAGCCTGCTGGAGCAGAGAAGCCGCAGGCACACTGCATGCCAACAGTGGCCTGCACACCTTGCCCACCGGGGCCACACAACAACACAGCAGACAGCACCCTTCCCCAGGGGGGACACAGCCGTGCCCCCAGCCCCCTGCCAGCCAGGCCCCTGTGCTTATGGGGCGGCCACATTGAGCCACAGTGTGTGGACACTGGGAACGGATCCACCAGGCAGGGAGATGACTTGAGCTCTGTGCCCTGGTACAGGAGACCGAGAAACTTAGCCATTGCTCCACACATTCCCAGCTTCCATTCACAGACCGGCCGACCTTGAAAATATTAGACTTGAGTTTTCATCGCATGAAAACATGGGTTGTGCTTGTTTGCCTGTTGTAAACACTTGCCACACACTCTACTGCTGTCCTTAAAAGATTTTGGTCAAACAAACAAAAAACAGTTTCAGTCATACTTCTTTCCCCAAAGCAGCAGCCAGCCAGCTAGGAGGGCCTAGGCCAATTGGGTGAGCAGGCACCGGCTTTGTGATGGAGAGAGCTGAGGCAGGAGGGACCGGCTGAGTGAGGCCTGTCCTGGGCCCCCTCCCCACCCCACCCTAGCCCCCTCTCAGCCTGTGTTGATTTTGTTCTCACTTGGGATCTCTCCTTGAGATTCCAACATTGGCTCTTGGCAGCTTAAAGAGACAAGCTTGTGAGCCAGAATGTAAGCTCTGCATGGCTCTATATGGATGCCCCCCCACGCTGGTGTGCCCCATACTGGGGTGCCATCCTACCAGCCAGCCCCAACCCACCCCTGGCAGTGCCATGTGGGTGGCAGCCCCTATGGGTGCTGTCCATGTCTTTGGAATTCTGTGGCCTCCCTAGCTATTTAGGGATGGAATATGGCAGCCCAGACTGGCTCCAACATGGCTGTGTGTGTGTGTGTGTGTGTGTGTGTGTGTGTGTGTGTGTGTGTACAGCAAGGACACATCAGTCCTAGCTACTCAGGAGGCTGACTCTGAGACCGTTCAAAGCCAGCCCCAGCAGAAAAGTCTATGAGACTCCTATCTCCAAAAACCACCAAAAAGCCAGAAGTGGAGATGTGGCAAACAAGCTCAGGGACAGTGTCTAGGCCTGGAGTTCAAGCCCCAAGACCAGCATGTTTTTAAAAAAGTGAAGGAAGAAATCTCCTTGTGCCCTTCATGCCATGGCCATGAGCACATCCCAGCCTCCACGAGCCCCGTGCGTTCTCATGGGCAGAGGTGGGATCTGGGGAACGTCCTCCGTAGAGCTCTGAGGCCAGAATCCCATCAGACTCTTGCAGCACAGTGCACTCTTCGGCTGTGGGTCAGGGTCTCCCCATGGTGGAAGGAGGCCAAGGCTCCTGTAGATAAGGGGCCCTGAGAGAGAGGTGGACCAGGCCGGGCCCCTCCCTGTGCAAGGACTCATCTTCCTGTTCCTCCTGCTGTCCCCGTACTCTCCCATAATCCTGCTCTGTTTCCTTAGACACTCTCCCGGCTTGCATCCCTCAGTGGTGGAGCTGGAACCCCAGCCCTGGCTGGCAACAAACCACCTTGCTGTGCATCTCAGCCCCACAACTGCAAGCCCAGTGCTCTGTGGCAAGTGTTTCTCATCTGCAAGGTGGGTGGTTGTGCACCTGCCCCATAATGTAACTGAGAAGGCCACCAAGGTACACCTAGAGAACATGCAGCGTGTGGCATACAGTAAGTGTACTATGAGCTCTGTCCCCTGCTAGCACCACCATCATCGTCACCACCATCATTACCATCACCATTACCATCATCATCACCACCACCACTGTAATACGGAGGTCAGATCTGGCCAGCGAAAGAGGGCAGAAGCTGACTCCATCTCCACAATCTCCCTAGCCCTGGCTGCTCAGAGGCCTTGCAAGATTTCCTCTCCTTGTAAACAATAGTGCCCCTCCCCCCACTGAATCCTTGCTCCAATTCTTTTTTTTTTTTTTTTGGCCAGTCCTGGGCCTTGGACTCAGGGCCCGAGCACTGTCCCTGGCTTCTTCCCGCTCAAGGCTAGCACTCTGCCACTTGAGCCACAGCGCCCCTTCTGGCCATTTTCTGTATATGTGGTGCTGGGGAATCGAACCTAGGGCCTCGTGTATCCGAGGCAGGCACTCTTGCCACTAGGCTATATCCCCAGCCCCCTTGCTCCAATTCTTGATGGGCTTGCCTGGATTCCTATAGGAAGGAAAGCCCCATCCCCAGGTGATGGAAGCTCCTGAACCCCAAGAGAAACCGGGGCGGGCACATGGCCTATAGGTTACTGAGCCTGTCTTTCAAGTGCTTGGAACTGGGAGCTTCCTGTGACCCTGCCTCCTGATCTGACCCTATTTAGAGGCAGGCCAACTCAGGCGCCATTACACCATGCCACATGTTCGAGTCTTGTGTCCCCATGGCGTCCCAATTCAGCTCTCCATTGGAGCTGAATTGGTTTGTTGGTGCTTGGAAATCCTCTGAAAGTCTCTGTGCCGCTGTCCTGTTTTGTGTTATATGTTCTTCTGAAACCTGGGACTGGTCTATCCGAAACTTCCCCAATAAATCCATCTTTTTGCTTGAGACTGTCTCTGAGTGGTGGACTCTTGGAGGGATGGGGGATCCCCCCACTTCGGACGCCATTACAGCCACCACCATCACCATCGTCATCACCATCATCATCATCACCACCATCACCATCATCATTACCACCATCACCAGTACCAAGCACCATCACCACCACCACCATCATCATCGAATCTCAGGGCCAGCAAGCATGGCCCCAGTTGAAACGCTCTTGTAGAATCAAAGCAGCACAGTTCTTGCTGGCACACAGGCTCTCAAGTGTGTCTTTCTCAGAAACCCACAAAGCACTTAGCACTGCTGCAGGCCAGGGATGGCTCCACTTTACGCTGGTCAGAGGGTGAGGTTTCCAACATCAAAAAGGACCCCTTCTTCTGAGGCACAGATGAATGGCATTTTCCACATGCATGGCCACGGAGGTCAGCCCTCTGGAAGAGCTGGCATGCGGCCGGCCCTCGTCCTGATTAGTCACGGCAGCCATAAAACCCGAGCAAGACAGGCATCCTTTGTGGAGGATGCACTGCCGGCCCAGCTCCCTCGGAGCATGGCAGGACATAGAGAAGCAAGTCAAAGCGTCTGGCACTTCAGGAAGCTGGGGACACCCTGACCCTTGACCCCAGCACCCACCTCGTCCCACCCCACCTCTGAGGCCACATGTAGGTGGTAGTGTGGCTGACAAGGTATGGAAAGCCCGGCTTGAGCCAGGAGGCAAGCTCAGGGCCAGAAGCAATGCCACGGAGGTGGGGCCAGAGCGCCACTCCAGCAGCCACTGCCCCTGTACCCCTGCTGGAGAGCCCGCCCCTGCACCCCTGCTGGGGAGCCGCATGGTGTTTTGTTTTGGATTTTCAAGTCAGTACTAGGGTTTTCACTTACTGAAACCATGCTGCCAGTTTGTCTTCCTTTTGTCATTTTTCTTTTCCTTCTTTTGGCCTTCCTTCTTTACTAGCACACATTTAACTGTACAAAGGAATTTCACTGTGATATTTAGACAAGTGTGTGCAATGTGCTCTGATCAGACCCTCACCTCTACTGCACTCATCCTCAATCCCACCTTCCGAAGAGATTTAAGTAAGGTTTATCATGGTATCTTCATGGAAGTATAGATAATAGATAGATAGATGGAGATAGAGAGATTGAAAGATAGATAGGCAGACTGACAGGCAGAACAGACAGTCATGGTTTTGCCGGGCTAGCTCGAGCCACAGTCTTCCTGCTTACCTTCTCATGTAGCTAAGATGGGGCACGTGTCTACATGCCCAGCTTTTTCTTGGCTGAGATGAGGGATTTTCCTGTGTGGGCTGGCCTTGAACTGCAATTTTCCCAAGACAAACACCATTGCACGTGGCTTTCAAGGTTTTAGGTTTGTACACGGGGCCTGGTGTTTCCATGCTCGAGCCCCACCCCAGCCCAGCCTACCGTCCTCAAGGGGGCATGGGAAGTGTTCGCTTCTGTGTTCTGCAACGAGGCCCTGAGAAGGGCTCCCCGAGTTCTCGCCAAGCTGCATCAGTAGCAGTGCCTTACACACTTTTGGGGGTCCCTTCGGAAACAAGTACTTGTGATTTCCCGAGTCAGTGCGGGGACTGCCTCCCCACAGACGCAGCACACCTGTGCTCTAACCCTCAGCTGGCGGGCAGTAGAGATGAGGCTGAGGCCCTCCAGCCGTCTGAGCCCTCAGCTGTTCCAGAATATTCCTTCCCTGGCACCAGGCACCAGTGAGCAAGACTCTGGCAATGGCGGTGCCCACCTGCAAGCCGGCATCCATGTCCCACAGAGCCAGGCCAGCTGCTCTTCCAAGGTCAGGGGACACAACCATCTTCACCGTGCCTTAGGTCTCATGGATGTGGGGATGATTTGTGTCAGAAGATGAGAACATCTGCTCTATTTAACAGTGAGGGAGTAACTGTGAAAATATTTCATAATTTAAAAAATAAGTTTTGTTACTGTGAAGGTGTACGAGGGGTTACCATGACATGCCAGGTAATGAGTATGTTTCCCTTTTGGACAGTGCGACCCCTTCCTTTGCTTCCTCGTTTCCCCTCCTGTCCCTGCCCACGAGTCTCATAGGTTATTTTCCACCCAGGTACATGCTAAAGTGCGATGCCGGGACACACGGTGATCTTGGAAGACATCGGTGAGGCACGGGCCTGTCCACGTGTGTGTGCCTTCCCAGCCTGGCCCATGTAACACTGCCCATTCTCCATCTGCTCACCCGACTGGGACTTCCCAGAGGCTTCAGATACAGAGAAGAAGAAGGAGGAGGAGGAAGAGCAGGAGGAGGAGGAGGAGGAGGAGGGGCAGGAGGAGGAGGAGGAAGAGCAGAGGGAGGAGGAAGAGCAGGAGGAGGAGGAAGAGAAGGAGGAGAAGGAGGACAAAGGGGAAGAAAGAGGAAGAAGACAAGCCAGATGTTTCATAAAAAATATTATGTTTTAAACTTTTTATAATTTAAAACATAATCACTTTATGTTGAATTATGATTAGATGATTTTCAGCATCACACAGGATTGATAAGAAGTAAATTCTTGGCAATACTCAACGTGCATTTGAGGATGGAACGCAGCAAAGTAATGCCCTCAGGTAAGATTTCCTCGTTTCCACGTTTCTTAGTGCCTGCATGAACTCATCTGGAGAAAATACCCTAAGTCCAAATTTCACCAGGCCCCAGTGGCTCACGCGTGTCACCCCAGCCACTCAGGAGACTGAGATCCGAAGATTGTGGTTCAAAGGCAGCCTGGGCAGGAAAGTCTGTGAGACTCTTATCTCCAATGAGCCACCAAAATGCCAGAAGTAGAGCTCTGGCTCAAGTGGTAGAGTACCAGTTGTGAGTGGAAAGGGTCAAGGACAGCACTCGGCCCTGAGATCAAGCCCTAAGACAAGCACGCACACATACAAAACCAATCCAAATTTCACACTTGGGCCAGCCTGTGCAAGCCCTAGGCAGGGCCTTGGGCCGATGGGCCCAGTTCCAGTCACTCAGCCTCTGTACTGGGTGGTTCTGTGGACTGGGAGTCAACATCTCTGAAGCTGTACCTGCTACTTTGGGGGCTGTTGGCTTCCTCACCCTGTTACCCCGCCATCTTGGTCTTCCTCTGTCCAGCTTCTAGAGGGCTAAAAAGCCTGTCCTGGTCTTGGCCTTCCCTCTGCCCACCTCTCTACCACATCTCAAGAGATCAACTTTCTCTGTCTCTCCTGCTGTAAACTGCAGGCTGCAAGAGTGTTCACAGAGCCCCATGTCAAGCGGACCACTGCTGTGCTAATGTACTCATCACAGTGATCCCCAGTTTACACCGAGGAGCCAGGCCTTGGGGGAGAGTCACTGGTCCCAGCTGATGGACCTACAAGCGGAGGACGGCAGACGGAGGACCATGGATGAAGGACCATGGATGCAGACTCAGGCTCCCCATTCTGCCAAGCCCTGCTCCTGTGGGCAGACAGAGCGGCCCCAATTCCTCCCATCCACACATAATTATCTTGATCACCACAGCCATTGTTCGCCAGCTCGGGGTCACCCAGCGTGCCTTCATTTTCTTTTCCCTGAAAAACATTTTGCATTCACAGAATTCCATTATGTAATGGGATTCTCTTGGAATAATGATATATTTGGAAGCTCAGTTTACCCATTCGTTCCTAATTTTTCTGTCTGAAGTATAATAATAATGATATATAGTAACCAGTAAATTACCATAATAGTTAACAATAAGCAATAAGATTATAGTGTTTGGTTCTTAGCAGTTGAACACCGTGATCCATGGGATACTCACAGCAATGCAGCGTGTATGTGTGTGTGTGCACGCACTGGTCCTGGGGCTTGAACTCAGGGCCTGGGCACTGTCCTTGAGCTCTTGTGCCGGCAGCTGGGCTGAAGCATGGGCTCTCCTTCTTGCTTTAGCGCAGGGCTCACTAGCGATGTGACAGTGCCAGTGAATTGGCAGCGAGGGGCGGAGCCAGGGCTGAGGGCCCTGCTGGCCGCAGGACGGCCACCCGCCTTGGAGGGAGGGCTCACGGCCCCCGGGGATTCGTACGTTCCTGAGCTCTGGAGTCAGTGATGGATTTAAATCCAACTTTGTCCCATTAGTGGAAAGACACCTGTACTGTAAAAGAAGATGATCACCATGCACACAGGAGACAGCTATTATTGTAGTTGTTGTTATTCCCTTGTGGAAGAGTGAGTGCACACGTGTTGTGTATAAACATTTTAGCCCCTGGCATCCTCAGTGTGTCTTGGTGCCTGCCTGGAGGCATCCGCAGCCGGGAGGGAGGCACAGGCTTGGGCGGTTGCTGTGCTCGGTGCATGCCCAAGGAAGGGACTGTGGCAGTGGTGAAGGGGCTCTGGGAACCAGCCGCCTTGGGGGGGCAACCCTGCTACCTTCTATGCCTTCCCAGCAGGCAGGGGAATCCCGGGAGCCCACAGATGAGAGGCCATCCCCCGCCAGCCCCTGGCGACCCGGAGCCCCGGGGGCCCGACTGCCCATCAGCACCCACATCCACCCAGGTTTGGAAAGTTACAGCCCGACAGCCCCAGAGGTTTATTTGACTTTTTTTTTTTCAAATGTTTCATTTCTTTCCTTTTAGGATCTGTGCCCTACTTGTTCTGGGAAACTTGTGACCTCTCTGGTTTTAATTAGAAGATGTCATTTTTCCATGGCAACCTATCGTGATGTCCTAAATACAGGAACTGTAAAATCACTTTCCCCACAAAGGGCCAGACAGCCGGTCTTGAGGCCCAGGGAGCACCAGTGCCCAGGGCGCAAGGGGCCGGGTGCCCTTAGGAGAAGGTGCCCCTAATCCAGGATGCACAAGGTACTCCAGTGAGGGGCTTGGGCCGGGGGATCTAAGAGCCTAAAATCGAGCCGTCTACCCCCTGACTGGCACAGGGAAGCACACCAGCTGGGGCCCTGGTGGCCCCAGGTAACGGCTGGCAAACCTGGGAAGCACTGGTGGGAAGCCGTCCACAGCAGACTCAGGGTGACGGGATTTGAAGCCAGACTCTCACTCCAGTGCCCCACCTCCTGGGGGAAGCAGTGTCTCCCGGAAACAGTGAAGGAAATGGAGAAGAAAGGACCCACCCTTTCAATTCAGCATTTGGCAAAACGAAAAAGGAAGCAATTGGTCCAAAAAGAATGCCCTAAATTTTGTAATCCTGGTATTTCTTGCCTTTGCTGGTTTTTAAGCAGCATCATTTCCACTTGGTGAGGCAAGCATCCTCATGCAGGAAGGTCAGGCTGGGACTCTATGCATGGGTTTGAGAATTGTACAGTGCAATAACTTCCTGGAGTCCCTCTGAACAACAAAGGGCAGCTGGGGGCTGGTGCTCATGCCTGCAATCCTAGCTACTCAGGAGGCTGCAATCTGAGGATCCCAGTGCAAAGCCAGCCCGGGACAGACAAATGCAAGAGACTCTATCTCCAATGAATCATTAAAAATCCAGAAGTGGAGGTGTGGTTCAAGTGGTAGATCACTTGCCGTTAGCAAAAAAGCCAAGCAAAGCCCTGAGTTCAAGCCACAATCCTAGAGTGCGCGGGCGCGCACGTGTGCACAGGCGCTCACGGACACACACACGGACACACACACAGTAGATCCTGCACCTGTGTTGCGATTGCCTGGGCTTTCATCTGGGGTGTCTGTTGATCTTGAGACTCCATGTTTGTGTCTGTAAGGTGGGATGATGGGCTGAGATGCTCGGGAGATGAGTTAGGGGTACGGAAGTGTCTGGCCCAGGGCTGGGGTGCTGCCCCGGCGGGAGACCGTTGTGATTCCTGGTCCACGTCCAGTTCTGTGACTTCCACAAGCGCAGCGCACCCCATGTCCTCAAACGAGGCCTGAAGGCCATGGGTCACCTGTGGCCAGATGTCTGGCTTTGACCTCATTAGTGACGTCTAGAAAGTAAGGAAAAAACAGAACCAAACACAAAGCAGATCTGCCAGGGGAAAGGTTTCGCGGAGGAAAATAGGAACTTTTTTTTTCTTTTTTGGTCAGTCCTGGGGCTTGGACTCAGGGCCTGAGCGCTGTCCCTGGCTTCTTTTTGCTCAAGGCTAGCACTCTGCCACTTGAGCCACAGTGCCACTTCTGGCCATTTTCTGTATATGTGGTGCTGGGGAATCGAACCCAGGGCCCCATGTATATGAGGCAGGCACTCTTGCCACTAGGCCATATCCCCAGCCCCAATAGGAACTTTTTTGACAAGGGAAAAAATAATGTGAGCAGGGAGAGGACATGTAGAAGTCACGCGGCAGGAAGAGCTGGAGCTGACAGCTTCCAGGCCAGCCCCCTCAGCCCCGAGGACTCGGCCTTCCCTTTGCCCTTCTGAGAGAGAGGAAGCAACCCCCTCTGCCAGGCCAGAGCCCTCCCGTGGGGACGTTGAGAAGACATGGCCACAGGCCTGGGCGAGTGGGGGGTCAGGACAGTCCAACCTGAGGACCACCTTGGCTGGGGTTGAGGGTACTGCTGAATGGCCCTGCCCCATATCCCACGACCCCTCCTGACCTGTCCCTCACCCCATGGACCTTGGTGGTGGCCTGCCCTTGTGGCCTGCCCCATGCTCCACTGGCCACCTCGTGGCCCTGCTCTGTACCCTGTGGGCCCCCTCATGGCCCTGTCCAGTACCCCACGGGCCCTCATGGCCTGCCTCGCACCTCATAGGCCCCCTTATGGCCTTGCCCCACACCCTGTGGGCCCCCTCATGGCCTGCCCCACACCTCACAGGCCCTCTCATGCCTTGCTCCACACCTCATAGTCCCTTGTGGTGTGCCCCACACCCCAGGGCCACCTCATGGCCTGCCCCGCACACCATGGGCACCCATGTGGCCTGCCCTGCACCTCACGGAACCCCTAGCAAGCTCTATTTCAGGAGACATTCCTGGGTTCATGAGATGAAATATTAGAGGCTAATCAATGTTGAGGGTTAATTAAGAGAACTGTTCCTGTACCAAGCATGGACACACAGCTTTTTTTGTCACTATACTCTACAAAACATAGTATAAAAATTGCTTTCTTAGCATTCACATTATATTAGGCATTGTAAGTGAGCTAGAGTAGCTCCAACACAAGGATGATGTGCACACATTATACACAAAGGTGTGCATGCATCATATATATATACATGAGGGTGTGCATGCATACTTTATACACAAAGGTATACACACATACTTTATATACTAGGATGTGCATGCACACTTTACATTCATAGATGCGTGTGCATCACATATACACGAAAGTATGCATGCATTATCCTCAAATACTATGCCATTTCCTCTCAGGACTAGAGGATCCTTGGACTTGGGTATCTGCGTGGTTCCTGTCTAGTGATTTATTGATAGCAGGGGACAACTGGAGTTGAAGGTGCAGGTTTTATTTTTTGATTGATCAATTTATGCATTTTTATTAGTATAGTTAGGTAGTTGAACAAAGGGGTTTCAATTCACCATAACAATTCATGAGTACAATGCATCTTGATCAATGTCACCCCTTCCATCTCTCTCCTTCTCTCCCGACCCCACCATTTCTCAAGTTACCTGGTTCCATTTGTGCTTATGTACATTGACTGTTGTGACTGCATTTGCCCTTTCTCTATCCATTCCTCTGTTCCCTTCACCATGATCCCCACTCCCCTGTTTCAGCTTCCTAGTATTCATTGTGTGTGAAAGAGAGCATGTGTGCATATGTGTGAGTGTGTTTGTGTGTGTGTGCGTGTGTGTGTGCTGATACTGGGGCTTGAACTCAGGGCCAGGGTGCTCTTCCTTACCTTTTCCCCTCAAGACCTACACTCTACCATTTGAGCCATACCTCCACTTCCAGCTTTTTGCTGATTCATCGGAATCTCAGGGACTTTCCTGCCAGGGGTGGCTTTAAACTGTAATCCTCAGATCTCAGCCTCCTGAGTAGCTAAATGTACGGATGTGAGTCACCAACTCCCAGCCTGGTATTCATTTTGATAAACTAAGTTTGTTGTTCAAAGGAGTTCTACCATTGCTACTTGCCTCTGCATATATTATACTTCAGTCAACTTGTGCATCTTGCAGGAGGCCTTCTATATGTTTTGATGCATGTTTGTAGTTTAGAACTCACTTCCGCACATGAGAGAAAGCAGGTGCCCTTTGTCTCTCTCTGTCCTCCCAGGTCCGTTTCCCCTCCACTCAGGAGGCCTAAGCAGTGGCCATCACTGCCTTGCCTGGCTTCCCATAGCCAGTCCAGCCACAAGTTCTGCTTCAGGCTGTCAGGGAGGAACCCCCAGCACAGGGCCAGAGCGACCATCAGCTCGCTCTGAAGGACCTGGCTGCTCCATGGTGCACACTTGCTTTGTTTACGATTAGGATGCCACAATCTGGAAGTAGTGGGAGAGACACAGCAGGTGCTGGCCTCTTGCTCTGGATGGTGGAAGTGCCTTTGGCCGCTCAGTTGCCGGGCTCTGGGCCTCCTGCTGTCTTCAGCACACAGCTCCTGCTGTCAGCCCGGGCCTGGCGGCACAGCCTCAGGAGAGGCAAGGATGGAGATGACCCCGGGGGCTTTGTGGATCTAATGTGTCACATCCACGTGCACCTCACTGGCGAGAATTGACCACCCCACAGCGAGGCGTGCGGAGGGCACAGGAAGCACATCAGCTTCCTCAGCGGTGTGCCCTGAGCATGCCACAGGCTGCTGCTGTCACACTCCCACGATGGTCACTGACCGGGGCCTGGGTGTCAGGGGACAAACAAGGTCATATGGAGTAGAGATTTTATTCTAAAAGTATCTTCTTTGATCTGCAGTGATGCCAAGTGCGTGATGACCACCTCGCTGGTGGAAGGGTAAGGAGGCAGAGGCCAGGCCTTTACAGTGTGCACAAAGCCATCTAATCTAGAAGTGTGCACAGAACTGTTCAGACACCCCGATGGCCCGAGGGACTTCCTTCGGGAGGAAGTGTTCATGACTTTGGTGGAAGGACTGATTTACACGCTATGGTTGTAGGGGGAATACACGAAGGGCTGAGCTTCTTGATGTAAACTGTAACCAGGTCTGCATTTGCTCTGTCTTCTTCCTCTCAGGCACTGACTTTGACAAACAGCCACTGACTTTGACCAACAGCCCAAAACCATGGAGCAGAATGCTGTTCCCCCAGCTCCTCCTCCCTCTCCTCCCGCTCCTCCTTCTCCTCCTCCTCCTCCTCCTGCTCCTCCTCCTGCCCCTCCTCTTCCTGCTACACCTTCTCCTGCTCCTCCTCCTACTGTCCCTCCTCCTCCTGCTGCTGCTCCTCCTCCTCCTGCTCCTCCTGCTCCTCCTCCTGCTCCTCCTCCTCCTGCCCCTCCTCATGCTCCTCCTCCAGCTCCTCCTCTTACTCCTCCTCCTGCTCCTCCTCCTGCTCCTCCTCCTCCTCCTCCTCCTCTCCTCCTCCTCTTCCTCCACCTCCTCCTCCTCTTCCTCCACCTCCTCCTCCTCCACCTGTATCTTCCCTCCACACATCAACTTTACCTTGCAAATTGGACTTTTTTGAAAGGTCATTTCCATCACAGTGGTTAAGGAGAGAGAGAGAGACAGACAGACAGACAGACAGACACAGACAGAGACAGAGAGACAGAGAGAGAGATCTGGAAACTTGGATTATAAGCCCTCATTACAGAGAGCCCTATTCATTATTCAAACGAACTCCACAGGGGTAGGGCCTGTGCCTAGTACCCCTCACCCTGCCATGATCTGGATTGTGAAGGTAAAGTGAGTGAAGTTCTTACCCTAAGCTGCCATGTATCAGGTCACTTGTTTCTTTAGGACCATCTTTTACCCTCATAAAAACTTCATCAGCCAGGCACCAGTGGCTCACGCTTATAATCCTAGCTACCCAGGAGGCTGAGGTCTGGGGATCATGGTTCAAAGTCAGGCCAGGCAGGAAAGTCCATCAGACTTTTATCTCCAATGAACCACCAGAAAACTGGAAGTGGTGCTGTGGCTCAAGTGGTAGAGCACTAGCCTTGAGTTGAAGAGCTCAGGGATGGTGCCCAGGCCAGAGTTCAAGCCCCATGACCAACCAAAAACAAACAAACACCTATCAGGTAGGCAGTATCATCATCATCATCATTATTATTTCACAGATGATAAAAATGAGGTCAAATAGCCACGTAGGTACCAAAGAATCCAAAGATGACCCAGCCAGGATGCAGGCTTGGTTTCTGACTGTGAGTAGGCTCCAGCCAGCCACATGCCTTGCCCTTTCCCAGTAGTCCTCAGATAAGAAGGAAAGTGCCAAACCAAGCATCTGGCTTCCACCAGAACATGCTAAGGAAGTGTGACCTTGTCCTCATTCCCTCTTATCAGATGAACAGTACATGGCGTCCTTCAAAGACTCTACAGCTGGGGTGGCCAGAGCCATGGTGACCCCTTCATTAGGAAATGTAGGGTCTTGGGATCTGGGGTGCCTGGACCCAAGAAAAGAAAGGACCCAGGATGTGGCACTGTGGCTCAAAGTGGTAAAGTGCTGGCCTTAAGTGCAAGAGCTCAGGGACAGGGGCTGGGGTTATGGCCTAGTGGCAAGAGTGCTTGCCTTGTATACATGAAGCCCTGGGTTCAATTCCCCTGCACCACATATACAGAAAACGGTCAGAAGGGGTGCTGTGGCTCAAGTGGCAGAGTGCTAGCCTTGAGCAAAAAGAAGCCAGGGACAGTACTCAGATCCTGAGTCCAAGCCCCTGGACTGGCAAAAAAAAAAAAAAAAAAAAAAGAAGAGCTCAGGGACAGCACCCAGGCCATGAATTCAAGCCCCATGACCAACAGAAAAGAAAGAAAGAACCCAGCGTCACCAGGTGCCAGTGGCTCACACCTGTCATCCTAGCTACTCAGGAGGCTGAGATCTGAGGATTGCATTTCAAAGCCAGCCTGGGTAGGAAAGTCTGTGAGACTCTTATCTCCAATGAACCACCAGAAAACCAGAAGTGGCACTGTGGTTCAAGTGGTAGAGCGCTAGCCTTGAACTTAAGAGCTGAGGGACAGCACCCAGGCCATGAATTCAAGCCCCATGACTGCAAAAAAAGAAAAGGAAAGGAAAGAACCCAGTGTCAGCCTTCAGCATGCTCAGATAGAGTTTTTCTGGGAAGACCTCTAAGCATTCACTGGAAAGCACCACCAAGTTCAATCTCATCGTAGTTTCCTTATAAGCCTTATTTTCTAATGTAAAAGTAGTATAAAAGAGAAAGTTCAGATAAAAGAGGTGGAAAAACATCCAACATAAATGTTACTACCCAGAAACAGCTCACTGACAGTCTGTGCTCCAATGGAGGTCTTTTCATGTATTTGCTTGCTTTGTTGGTAACGTGAGGGACCTTTAAATGCCACATGCCTGGTCACCCGCATTTCTAGGTCAGGGACAAGGCCAGGGCTGTGGCAGGAGCCTAGCCCTGAGCTCGGTGAGGCGTGTGGAACCCCTGCAGGGCTGGAGCCAGAGGGCTGCTCCACATGGAGGCCTGGTAACTCTTCCGGAAGAAGTGCTCAACCCCAGCCAGCACGGGATGCGGGACGCTGGCGGACCCAGCCTAGAGGAAGTTTTCCTGGGCCCCGTTCCCACCCTTGTGCCCCCCACCCCCACCCCACGGTGACAGGGCCGGAAGCTGGATGTCCCCAGGGCCTGGGTCTCTCACAAGAAAATATTGCCTGAGCTTTCCTCATGGGCCAGCTATGTGCACACGGCCTTAGCGCATTCCAGCTCACAGTGCTTGTCCCGGGCCGGGCTAGGTACTCATCGTAGTAGGCTTGGCTCTTTCCCACATTGTTGGGCTAGGTATTCCTCACAGGGTCCTCCTATGTCTGCGGATGCCAGCCCTGCGATGGGGCCTGGAAACCTCTCTGCTGTGTGCCTGAGCGATTTCCAAGTGCTGCCTACCACGCAGAGCAGGCCTCTCAGATGACTCTAGAAGGGGATGTGGTGCGTGGAGCAGAGCCGTTCCTCCCGTTCCTCGCCTCTTCTCTGTCCATGGGCAGGAGGCAGGGGCCATGCATCCTGGGTGTCAGAGACGGCTGTGCGTCTCAGGACCTGGACCACGCCAGGCTCTGCCCACACAAGGCCACCATGCCACCTTGGTCAGTCAGCAGAGAGCAAAGGAAGGGACACAGTGTGGTCTGGGGCCGTCCTCCCCTCCCAGGCCCTGCTCCTCCCAAGGCCCCACCTCCTCACTGGACAGAGAAGCCAAAAGCATCACCCGGTAAGAGCTGCAGGCCCGAGCTCATGCCCCAGAACCAGCACACACAGATTTATGTACACACATGCACATGTACACATAAACACATGTACACTGCACACTTACACACACATATAGACGCACACACGTGCGCACACACGTGCGCACACACACATACCCTTTGAGGTAGATGGGAGGTGGGGGTTGGGCTGACCTTGAGAAGAGCAGGGTTCACACATGGCCCCTGACCCTGACCCCTGACCCCACATTCACAACTTACACAAAAATAAACTAAAAATAGGCAAGAACTTAAGTGTAGAATAGAAAAGTGGAGCATTTAGAGAAAAAGAAAAGAGAGAAAATCTTTGGTATATGGCCCTTGGCCAAGACATTAGACTTGACACCAAAAGTATCATCCATAAAAGGAAAAACTGAGGAAAAAAATACTGATTTCTCAAAAAGTAAGAGCTTTTGCTTGGCAAAATTTTCTGTGAATTAGAAATGAGCTCTAAGCCTAGGAGGAAATGTCTTCACCCCACAGAGCCAACAAAGGACTAGTAACTAGAACACACGAGATCTTTCATCACTTGGTGGAAAAAAATAAATAAACACTCCCATTAGGAGCAAGTCCAGTGAGGGGGAGAGGAGCGGCACCTGCGGCCGGTGTTGAGTGTTGTTCAACATCGTTAGTCATTAAGAAAACCTCAGCCAGCTATCACTGCCCTACAGAATGACTGAGACCTAAGCCAGTGAAGACAAAGGCCCTGGCAGACAGCACTCAGATGAGTGCAGAGGCACCCCAGAGAAGACCTCAGTAGTTCTGGGATGTCTGAACTTGTCCCAGCAAACAGCCGTCAGTGGCACCATGAACTTCCACCCAGAGGGAAGTAACGGGGCTCCCACACAACGACCTGCCCCGGAGTCTTCTGGAGCTCTGTCCATGATTGTAAAGTCCTCTCCTCCTTTCCCCTGCCCTCTTCTTCCTCCTCCTTCTCCTTCTTCTCCCTCTCTTTTCTGCCCTTCTCCCTCCTCTTCACTCCCCAGGGGCTCAAGGTTCAAGGCTAGTGCTCTACCACTTGAGCCACACTTCCACTTCCCGCATTTTTCTGGTTGATTGGACTTTTCCTGCCTGATCTGGCCTTGAGCCACGATCCTCAGATCTGAGCTTCCTGAGTAGCTAGGTTTACAGATGCGAGCCACTGATGCCAAGGCCTAGAAGGAAAGTATTTTCCATCATAAACGCTACTAAATTTCCTAAGTACTGGTAAGTGATTGCAAAATTTTCCATCATTTTTTGGTGGCTCCTTCCTTATGTCAAATTTGCAGATGGTAATTTTGCCTGACAGACACAATTTTCATTAGTTTTTTTTTTTTTTTGCCAGTAATAAGTTTCCTCGGTAGGGT
Source organism: Perognathus longimembris pacificus (assembly GCF_023159225.1). Taxonomy (NCBI): domain Eukaryota; kingdom Metazoa; phylum Chordata; class Mammalia; order Rodentia; family Heteromyidae; genus Perognathus; species Perognathus longimembris. The sequence goes on along the minus strand of NC_063167.1, from coordinate 70,380,294 downwards.
TTCTGCCAGAAGGAGTTCTAATTCCAGATATAGTGAGAGCCTTAATGAATGCTAGTTATTAGAGTGCAGTCTTTGAAACAATATCCTATATAAATCTGGTTTGAGATATAATTGCATACTATAAAAATTTAGGGTGGATAATGCAGTGATTTTGTTTTATATTCACAAGGTTTTGTAAGGATCACTCCAATCTAACTCCAGAATGATTGCAACACCACCCCCCCCAAAAAAAAATTCCTCCACATCCATTTGTAAGCATTCTTCCTTTCTCCTGTCTCCAGATCCTGATAGCCATTCATGCTGGTGGATTTGCCCATTCTGAACACGTCATAGAAGTGTCCCCATTACTGTGTGGTCTTGGTTTCTGCTCTTATTCACACATGTAATGTTCTCAAAGTCCACCTGTGCTAAAACATCAATCCACATCTCATTCCTTTTCGTGGTCAAATACTACTCCTTCATATACCTGTGACTTTACACACACATTGCATGTTTCATGATGTGACACATGTTCATGACACAAAACATGTAACATCTTCAAGCACATCACATGTTCTCGTCACATGACTCATATTTGAGTTCGTTGCTCTTGGAGCTAGGATGAATAATGTCACCATACACGCTGTGGATGGCTTTTGTGCTGACATGTTTTCAGTTTTCTTGGACATTTGCCTGCTAGGTGGATGGGTACCGGGAGCAGTATAGGGGAATTCTGCTGGCACGACCTCGGTCCCTCCCCTGCCAGCCCATCTTTATGCCTTCAGAACAAAGGTCTCTTTTCAGATTACACATCACTGTGGATTGTCTTCCCCGCTCTTGATGCTGCTGTTTGTATAGCTGGAGTTTTAAAATCTGATAGAATCTAATGTATTTTATTTGGTTATCTTATCCAAGAGTGCTGTGTAATGGAGGCTCACCCAGATTTATGCCTCAGTTTCCTTCAAAGAGTTGATCATTTCAGCTCTTGTCTGTGATGCATTTTCAGTTAGTTTTTGTATATGGTGTGAGGTAGTTGTCTGGCCTCATTCATTCACTTATTCATTCATTCATTTACATGTGAATATCTTTTTTCCCAGATCAGTTGAAGACAGACTTCCATACGGAATAGACCGGAGACCTGTGGGGGCTGAGCTGACGGTGAATGTCTGTCTGTTTCCCAGCTATCAGTTTTGCTTCCCTTACTGGCTCTGCGGTCTGCACCGCACTCTCCTCTTTACTGTAGCCCTATTGTCCTCTCTTTTTCTTTGTGGTATACTGGGGATTCAAATGCAAGGCATCTTGCTTGCCTAGGGATCTACAACTTGAAAAACACCCCCCCCCCGTCTCCCCTCCCTCTTTTCTTTTCTTTTTTTTTTTTTTTTTGCTTTAGCTGTTTTTCGGATAGGATTTTACATTTCTGCTCAGGCTAGCAGTGGGCTGCCATCTTTCTATGCACTCTTCCTGTGTGGCTGGGATTACAAACATGGACCGTTACACCTGGTTTATTCCTCGAGGCAGGGACTCGCTGACTTTTTACCTCAGCTGGCCCCAGACCACAATCCTCTAATCTCTGTCTCCCAAATGGCCAGGATGATCGATGCAAGCTGCTAAGCCTCATCCTGGAGTGAGTTTTCAGATAGGGAAATGTGAGTCTTACAATTTTGTTTCTCAAAATGCCTTTGTTTATTCTGAATCACTTGACTACTTCCGCATAAATCTTGGAATAAGCTTGTTAATATTGAAAGAAAGAGAAAGAGGAAGTAAAAGACAAAGAAGAAAGAGAAAGAGGGAAAGAAGAGAAAGAGACCGAGAGGCAAGATAAGAAAGAAGCAAGGGAGAAAGGAGGGAAGAAGAAAGGAGGATGAAAGAAGCAAGGAGGAAGAAGGAAGGAAGAGAGAAGGAGGAAAGAGGTAGGAGAGAGGAAGGGAAGGACCTGCTCTTTTTGACAGGAATGTTCTGGATCTGCAGGTGCCTGGGGATGTAGCCGCCTTAACCATGTTCTGCGTTTTCATCACAAGCACAATGAGGCCTCTTCTACACAGGCAGGTGGTCTTCACCTTCTTTCGTGAGGTTTCTATGGTTTTCAGTACAGTCAGGATCTTCTCGTTTCTTTACAGAGTGGGTGAGACACGAGCACTGTTTTGGGGTGCACCCATGAAAATGTCCTGATCCCTGTGAGGTAGAGGTGGCTGCGAGGTGGTGCTGGTCATGGTGGACCCCTGTTCAGCCCCTGTACCTGCGGCAGTAACAGAGCAAGGTGAGGCAGTCTGCGGCCACAGAGGCTGGGGGCCAGCCTCCGACTAAAACTGTGGGAGAGGCAGGAGCGGCCTGGACCCTGAGCCGCGGCCACGGCCACTGCCCACAGGAGGAGAGTATCTCTACCCACGTGCCTGTCCCCAGATCCTCACGTGGAACAGCAAAAATCCTCATTCCTGGGCACCGATGACCCATGCCTGCAATCCAAGCTGTTCTGGAGGCTGAGCATTATGGTTCAAAGCCAGGCCCAGTAGGAAAAGTCCACGGGACTCTTACCTCCAATTAACCGCCAGACAGCTAAAAGTCGAACTGTGACAGCCCAAGTGGCAAAGTATCAGCTTTGAACACAAAGAGTAAGTCAGTGTGAGAGCCGGAGTTCAAGCCCCAGTACCAGCACAAGAAAAGATTGTTTTTTTACGTCCTCATTTAGTCAACCAACAGTACTCCAGGCCCAGCCCCTGCTCACCCTGGCACTGGGGCAGAGGGCCGGAAACAGTAATGGCTGCGGAAATAATAAACGAATCTCTTGAGTCTGAAATTAAGTCGGGGAGAAATTCTGAGAAATTCTCTTGAAAAGAATGGGAAAGAATCCACATAAATGATTTTATGGCTTATGACAAACTCCTGCTGCTCACATAAATTTTTTACAGACTAGAGTAACATTATAAATATGTGATACATATGTACACACACACCCTACAGTATGGAACAGGCCTCATCCATAATGAACCACTCAAAGGAAAACGTGGATTTTGGTCTTCATGTCTTGAAGTGCCAAAGGAAATCTAACTTCAGGAATGAGTTTTAAACAAAACCTTTACGTGGGGCTGGGAACATGGCTTAGCGGTAGAGTGCTTGCCTTGCATGGATGAAGTCCTGGGTTCGATTCCTCAGCACCACATACACAGAAAAAGCCACAAGTGGCACTGTGACTCAAGTGGTAGAGTGCTAGTCTTGAGCAAAGGGAAGACAGGAACAGTGCTCAGGCCCCAAGATTGGCAAATAAAATAAAATAGAAGGAAGAAAGGAAGAAAGACCTTCACATTCTGATTCAGGGCTCAGGGTCTCATCCTGCGTCATTGAGGATCGTTCTATCATTGTAAACTAGAGTAGATATTCATATTTAATTTAGTTTGCAGATGGATTACTTCCAGAGTATCTTTGCGGCCATCCTTTCCAAGATGTGTCCTAAAATAGTCAAAGTCTTGCACAATTATGACATAATTTGTCTTCCCAGCAGTCCTGGAAATAAAGGATCAGACAGCTGAGCTTATGCTTGTGTTGCTAGCTACTCAGGAGGCTGAGATCCGAGGATCAGGGTTTGAGGCCAACCTGGGAAGGAAAGCCATGAGACTCTCTTATCTCTAACCAGAAAAAAGTTAGAAGTAGAGCTGTGAGTCAAATGGTAGAGCACCAGCCTTGAGCAAAACAGCTAAGGGATGGCACCTAGGCCTTGAGTACCAGCACAAAATAAAAGAATGAGACACAGGAAACCGCAGGTATATTATGCCTGTTGTTCATTCAAGGACTCTGTGCATGTGGAGGAACGCTCTTTCGGGGGAGTGCACTGATTTCCTCGCTCCTCAGCGATATGGGGGGGCCTGTGCCTGAAGCCCACGGCTCCCCCCTTGGACGTGCAGCTACCATGCTAGCTTGGTCTCTTCTCATGGGCCTCCTAGTCTCACAGGGGAGTGGGATTGTTTTCCACATGCAGATCTGGTCATGTCATCTGTGTGCTTAAATTATTTCTGGGGTTTTCCGCATATCTCAGAATAAACGTGAAAATTCTTATTGTGGCTCACCCAGGTCATGTGGTCTCACTGCCCAGCGGTTTCCTGCTTCATCTAACCTCTGCCTGAACACCACTCCAAGTTCCCACTGTCCCACTCACTCACTGCTTTTTAAATGATTTTTCTTCTGGGTTTCATGAGAGGCTGTACTTACACCGAGGGTGCACGTCTGTAACTTTGGTTGCTCAGGAGGCTGAGATCTGAGGACTTCAGCTCAAAGACAGCCCGGGGAAGAAAAGTTTGGGAAATCCTTATCTCCAATTAACCAGCAAAAAGCTGGAAGTGGAACTGTGGTGCACATGGTAGAGCCCCATCCTTGAGCAAATTAAACTAAGGAAAAGTGCCCGGGTCCTGAGTTCAAGTTCAATATCAGCACAGAAGTTCTCCCAGAGTCATGCATACTTCCACCATCTGTACATTAAAAAAAAAACCTCCTAAAAGTTTGGATTTGGTCAATGCTCTTGTGTTGTTTCAGATGTTAGATTCACGGACCCTGGAAGGTGGGCTAGTGCCCGCCCCACAGAATAGGCCCCAGATCCCTCCCCATCCGTGCTTCTTCCTCTGGCTTTGTCTTGAGAAAGAAGGAAAACACCAGCCTTCAGAAATTTCTAGTAGAAGTTGCCATCTGTACTATACTATAAGAAAAATTCCTGTCCAATGAAGACGGCCTCTCACTCATCACTCTGGGAAGAGCCAGCCATTCAGGGGGAAGCAACATAATGAAATACCTTGATGGACGGACATCATCACGTCCATTTCTTGGAATGAGAGCAGAAAAGCAGGCATGTTGTCAGGGACAGACTCTTAAGGCTGGCGTCTCTCTCCTCTGCTGTGCCCCTCCGCTCTCTCTCAAAACCTCTCTGCACTTCAGAGTCTGTTACTGCCTGTTAGGATAAGCACCACCTGCCTCCAACTCTTCCAGGACTGCTGTGGAAGATGCAATGCTGTCTCCAGTAAAAGGTGGAGAAGGAATCAGAAGGGCTAATGGGGGACCAAGGAAGGGGAAAGAAAAATGAAGGACTAAATTCGATCCCACCTCTACTCTTGTAATGCAGGACAATTCTGTTTAATGATGGTGGGAGTTTGTGGGGTGGAGGGGAGAGAGGCTCCTGAGGCTGAGATACCTGAGCTGTGTGGCTGGCCTTGGCCAGAGTCCAGGGACACCCAAAAGCTGATGTTCCCTGAGCCCCTCTTCTCCACAGATCATTCAGGGTGGCCACCCATTCCTGTTGGACACCTCAGGCGTCCACCTCTTGTCTCTTCTCGCCTCTCATCCCAAGTGTTAGGGGGAACTCCACACCTCCTCCCCTGGCCTGGCACTGTTGCTGGACAGCGGGAGCGTCCACATGCTGCGTGGCTCAAGGCGTTGGTTGAGCTGGAACCCAGGGCATCGTGGGAAGAAGCATCTGAGTGGACACTTGGGACGTTGTGGGAGGAAGCAGCATTTGAGGCACCACAGGAGCAAGGCACGTCAGTATGGGCCACAAGTTGTGTCTGCCACTTTTTATCCCTGTCTTCCCTTCAGTTCCCCTTTCTTTCCCCCTAACATCTTATCAATAAACCTGGTGACCACACACTCGGACGCGAGGCCTCCACTCTGGGGACAAGTCATCGGCAGCCTCCGAGGATGGCAATCCCCTCAAAGCTCCTGGAGCATCGGGCAAAGGCGGAAAGGACTGCTGGCCAAGCGTGTCCCCCCAGAGGAGACTGTGGGCCCCGAGGCCTGGATTCAGCCAAGACAGCTTTGAGGAGAAACAGGAATAGCCAAAGGGCTGGGATGCCTGGACTCGGGGCTCATTCCAGTCTGTACTTGGTCAGGGTGGATCACGATGGCGCCTCCCTTGGAGGTGGGTTAGGAAGGCTGGTCCATGGAGTGCACGCGTGCCGGCACCTAAAACATTGGATACAGAGAAGCAGCAGTAACCATAAACCATAAAGTGCCTTGCATAAAGCAAGACAGGTGCTGGGGCTTGAAACTCGCGTCCTCAACCTCTTTTTGTTCAACACTGGCGGTCTATCACTTGTTCCACAGCTCCACCTCTGGCTTTTTGCTTTTTGTTCATTGGAGAGAAGCATCTCATGGACTCTTCTGCCTCAGCTGGCTTTGAATTGCAATCTGAAAATCTCAGCCTCCTGAGCAGCCAGGATTAGAGGATTACTAATGCCTGGCTATAATGGGGATATTTAATGTTTGTCCTACAGAATTCCTATGAATATTATATCTATCCTTTTACTTATTACATAAATATATTTCATATAAGAATATATACATGTATATATTATATACTATGGTACCCAGGAGTGATCCAAAGATAGATAGGAAGTGTAGCCATTTATTATAAACATAAGCATTCATGGAGCAAGCACCAGCTGGGTAGGGGCCGCCGCACTCCCGGCGTGAGGCTCTCTCAGTAGGGGCAGTAGCCTGGCTCCCAGGAGATGCCGCCATGGTGGGGCGCAGCACCTCTGCTCCAAGCTCCCCAGGCCATTCGAACCCAGGGAATGGTGAATCTGAGAGCAGTTCCTTCCGGTTTCGGCTTGGTATTTTAATTGGCGTATTAAGTTTCTTATCTACTTCCCTTCTTGTTTTTCATCACACGCCTTTGTGGCTGAGAGCAGAAAGAATGTACTGGAACAGGCTTGTAGCTGTCCATGTCCAGACACACCGAGGGCCTCACGCTGGTCCATCAGGCCAGCACCGTCAGCACCCAGCTTAGAATCTGGGTTTAATAGTGATTCCACTCCCACTGTCCTACTGAGCCACCCTCACATGAGCTCCCTGGGATGCAGCTTTTTTGGTGACTGTGTTTTGTGGGTGTATGGGTGTTGCTTCAGGGTTCCTTCCATTCTCCTCAGACCAGCTGGCTTGGGTGAAGTCCGATTCAAGCCACTAGGTAATAACTTACGTACCTTAAATGAGGTCCTCACTTCCATTGCCTTTCACGTGGGCTTCGGCTCCATGGCTGGGGATCTTGTAGCAGCAGGTGAGGGTTGGATATTCGTCCCCAGCCCCCTTGGGGATCAGTGTGTCCATGTGGGATGCAAACACACCTCGGAAATTTTCTCCAGCTTGTTTGTATTCGTGTGTCCCTCCATTGTGACTCCGTTCCCATGGTGCTTTGCTGGCCTCCCTAACAGTGGCCTAGCGGCCCGCAGCAGCACCCAACCTCAGCACCTGACCACAGAAACCAACCTCAGCCTCTCACAGCGGCCTAGTGGCCCACAGTACCCCATCTCAGTCCTTCTTTGTCTACCACTATGCTGCTGAGCCCTGAAAGGAACCAGTGGCACACAAGAACCCCCACTTTAAGAAATGCTGGGGCTGATAGCTCAGCCCAGTCACTGGGCCTGATACCTGGGGGTTCCTGTCTCAATTAGTCAGGCCTATAGCCTCTTCCCTCCACCCTGCCTCTATTCCTCCCTGCAGCTTCTGTAGCTCTGTCGGAGAACTGCTCTAAAGACCATGTATCGTCCTTGGTATCCCCGAGCAGAAGCTGCTCTTTCTCTCACTTAAGTCTCTCAGAGCTGAGTAGAAGAGATCTAGAGATGGGCATCAGTGGTTCCTGCCTGTCATCTCACCTACTCAGGAGGCTGAGATCTGAGCATCACAGCTCAAAGCCAGCTCAGGAAGAAAAGTCTTTGGCAGGCTTATCTCCAATGAACCAGCAAAAACTTGGAAGCAGAACTGTCTCAAGCGGTAGAGACCAGCTTTGAGTGAAAAAGCTAAGGGAGACCATGAGGCCCTGAGTTCAAGCCCCAGTACTACACACACACACACACACACACACACACACACACACACACACACACACACACAGTGATTTCTGGCAAAGGATAAACAACTCTTCTACACCCTGAGAGTCTGTGTGTACAGTGGGACACACACGCACACACATGTGTGGGGCCAATGAGGTCGGGATGGGGGGACCTGGGGGAGACTCCCCTCCAGCAGGCCAGCTGGGGTGGCAGCCATGAATCTGAAGCCCAGGACTGCATGGAACAGTGAGAGCCTCCTTCAACACTGCTGGTTCCAAGTCAGGAGCAGGGTCTCCCCAGCTGAACTTGGCTCCAGACTGCATGGTTTCCATGATCTACAGTAGCCGGTCAGTCAGCGTCATCATCGTCGATGGTGGCTGGTCCGTCAGCGTCTCAGAGTCTTGTGAAGTGGGCATTATTCTTGGAGCCAACATCAATAGGTTCTTATCACAGAGCAAGGTCATGCCACCGCCATGGGGCCCGGGGGGCGGGGCGGGGGGGGAGGCCAGCAGGCTGGGGGAGGGGGCGAAAGGTCGCACTGGAGCTGGAGCTGTGCAGGAAGTGGGGAACATTTAAAGGGCAAGAGTGATGTGTGGGTGTGCGTCAAAACAAGAGCTCTGTGTCAGAGCTCCAAGGGCTTTTGGTCCCCACGGTGGCACCGCTGGCTCTCCAGCCTGCATCTCCTTTGTTGCACTCCGGGCAAGTCCAAGAATGGTTCCAAGCAAGAAGTTTATAGTCACAACTTGAGCAAGGGCAGGCTCAGCTCCCTAAGGAAAAGCAACACATATTTGTGTGTGTGTGTGTGTGTGTGTGTGTGTGTGTGTGTGTGTGTGTGTGTGTGTGTGTGTCTATACTGGGGCTACAGCTCAAGGCCTCCTTTGCCTTCTCACTTTGCCTTTTCCACTCCAGGCTGGTGCTCTACCACCTGAGCCACATCTTCACATCTACTTTTTGCCAGGTAATTGGAGATAAGAGTCTCTTGGATTTGTCTGCCCCCTCAGTCTCTTCAGTGGGGAGGATGACAGGCGTGAGCCACTAGCACTTGGCTCACAGTACCAGGTTGATCTTTACTGGCCAGTCCCTGTACCCAATGGCGTTTGCAGGAAGCTAAAGACTGTGTCTAGAGACTTCTAGACAGTTTATTCCACTTCTGTTTCCTGACCCACAAGACAGGCTCTCAGACGCTTGTTATATCTCTGGCTTCTTTCTCTTTCATGGGGATTTTATACTTTAGCTTCTGTCATTCATTTAACCATTTTTGTGCAACTTAACCATATTTAGACCTATAATTTAACTGCAAGTAAATATAAAAACACTATGAACACAAGTATAACTAATTTAACTATTTTGTAATATGAATATGTACGAGGGGCCTCTGGCTAATGAGTACTTTAAAAATGAGCCAGGAAAAGTCACAGTAAATCAGAAGCATAAGTTGAATGTCTCCTGTAAGCTCTTTGAAAGAATGCTTGCTTGCCTTTTTTTTTTTTTTTTTTTTTTTTTAGCTATGGGAAAAATGCTAATTTTCTTGCATAGGAAACCTTAACAACCCTATTACAGTCAATAGTAAAAATAGTTTCCTAGTGGGAATAGGTTACGGATATTGAAAATAAAAGCCACTGGTAGATCAAATATCCACTGGAGTGTACAGATAACGAGAGCAGAGGCATTCTAAGGAGAGGCAGGAGGAAGAATCTGGGAGTAGGTCCTAGGAACCAGCATGATGGTTTCACGGAATTCAGACAATGTAACTGTGAGATTCAGGCTCATAAGGTCTTGCGGCTCCTGTCAACAACCAATCAGAACCCCTTGGTTCTACTAAGTAGTTCCCCAAGGACTGCAAGGAAAAGCAGCTCATAACAGTAACCCTTAGGAAAACGAATGCTTCAGCCCGGTACCAGTGCTCACACCCGTCATCCCAGCTACTTCAGGAGGCTGAGATCTGAGCATCATGGTCCAAAGCCAGCCTGAGCAGGAAAGTCTGTGAGACTCCTATCTCCATTTAACCAGCAAAAAGCCAGAAGTGGAGCTGTGGCACAAGAGGTAGAATGCCAGTCTTGAGTACCAAAGCTCAGGGACAGTGCCCAGGCCCCGAGTTCAAGCCCCAGGACCAGTAACAAAGAAAAAGATGAGCTGACTGCTCTGGAGGAGAGGGAGGCTGGCCAGTGGTGTTGTCCCCCCAGTCGGCTCTCATGCAGGTGACCTTTCAGCCTCCCTCAGCAGATTCCATTTCTTCATCAGGAGCCCAATGCAAAACACAGCTATCCCTATGAAAGCTTGCGGGGGTGGGGGGGGGAGGGCAGGGGGAAGGGGAGAGAATGAATAAAATGAAGGCTAAAATTTGCTATGGGTCTAGAAGTTATGGGAAAAGAAAGCTCACACATAAGAAATGATGCCCAGGACCCCCACCCCACCCCCCTTCTGCCCCACGTGACTTTCTGGCCAGCAACTGCTCAGATCACCCTCACTGGGGGTGACACTCGTCATCTGCGTGGGGGTGCTCAGAAAACTCAGGAAGTCTTCACAGGCTGGTGGGAGCTGGGTCACCTGGTTTCTTCTCTTTTCTGTCATTCTCTATGAATTGTTCTCAGTCCTGTTATGCAAAACATCTCACTACTTGGTCCCCACCCGCGGGCCAGTGCCAGCCTGCCAGAGGCGTGACTCAGTGTCTCCAGGAGCCTTGCACTCCTCCCCAGCAGGGACTGGTGTGCAGACACATGCACACTCTCTTTCTCTCTCTCACACACACACACCATGTGAGAATGTGGTTCTTCCCCTGGGGTGTGAGAAGAAGGTGGGCCTGGGAGGGAGGGAGGGGGTCAAGTTGTGAATAAGATGGGAGGCCTGGGCCTCAGGCCCAGAAGGGCCAGGCCCCAGGGGATGCACAGGCCCAGTGAGGGGCTTCAGGGACAGGGCGGGGGGGGGGGGAGAGGATGCCTGCCATAGTTGCATTGCCAACGATTTAGCATATGGTGGTTTGTCATTGTCTGTCAAAGATGCTAGTGGTTTGAAGGCTGGAGGAGTGGATGGATGGGTGGGCAGGCAGATGAGGGATGGATGTTGGATAAATGGTTACTAGGAAGTGTTCTGTAGAGAGGGGGTGTTTGAGAGCTAGCTAGGGTTCTGATACCGCATACAGCCTTATCTGAGGATCACAGTTCAAAGCCAGCTCTGGCAGGGAGGAATGGGGAGGGGAAAGGGCCAGGGGGAGAGAGACAGAGAGTAGAAAGAAAGCATCTGGTGCCCAGCACAGCCACCTGTGGGCCGAACTTGCAGAGACCCTGTCTTCTCCTGCCTGTATCTGTGGTGGTCCTGCCATGTAGCCGGCACCAGCCACCTCCATCGTGAGAATGGCTCCACAGCCTGCGTGCAGGAAGAGTCCACAGCCCTGTGCAGAGCGGCTCCCACTGACCGTGGATCTACAGCCACAGGCCTGAACTCTTCTTACCTCCCTGCTGTACTCCCTGCCTCCCTCCCTCCCTGCCTCCCTCCCTGCCTCCCTTCCTGCCTCCCTCCTTCCCTCTCCCTGCTTCCCTCCCTCCCTGCCTCCCTCCCTGCCTCCCTCTCTCCTTCCCTCCCTGCCTCCCTCCCTCCCTCCCACCCTCCCTGCCTCCCTCCCTCCCTCCCTGTCTCCCTCCCTCCCTCCCTGCTTCCCTCCCTCCCTGCCTCCTTCCCTCCCTCCCTCCCTCCCTCCTTCCCTGCTTCCCTACCTGTCTCCCGTTCTCCCTGCCTGCCTCCTAGCTTGCCTGTCCCTCTCTCTGTCTCTCCTCCCCACCCCCATTATACCCCTTTCTTTTTGCTCTGCTAGTGATCAAATGGATGGTCTTATGCATGCTAAGTGAACACTTTCCCTGATCTACCTCAGCTTGTCAACGTGTGTGTGTATGTGTGTGTGTGTGTGAGCACACGTGTGCATGAGCGCATGCATGCACAAAGACTGGGGCTTGAACTCAGGGCCTCGTGCTCTCACTTACCTTTTTCACTCAAGTCTAGTGTTCTACTACTTTAACCACAGTCCCACTTCTGGTGTTTTTGCTGGTTAATTGGAGATGACAGTTTCACAGACTTTCCAGCCCAGGCTGGCTTTGAATCTCGATCCTCAGATGTCAGCAGGCAGAGTACCTAGAGTCACAGGCATGAAGTTTGTACTTAACACAAGCACTTAATGCATCTGTGAATAAGAAAGATTAGTGGAGGGATGAACCTGATCAAAAGACATTACGAGTATGTACAGAGCGAGACCCTGCCAGGCACATGTGTATACAGGATAGGAGGCTGCCACGCACATGTGTGTACAGAATGGGAGCCTGACACGAACACATGTGTACAGGACAGGGGGCTTCCATGCACATGTGTGTACAGAACGAGAGTGTGCCATGCACATGTGTGTACAGAGCAGGAGCCTTCCATGAACACATGTGTATAGAATAGGAGCCTGCCATGCACACATGTGTACAGAATGAAAGTCTGCCCTGCACACATGTGTACAGAATAGGAACCTGGCATGCACACGTGTGTTCAGAATGAGAACCTGCCATGCACACATGTATACAGAATGAGAGCCTGCCAGGCACACGTGTGTTCAGAACAGGAGCCTGGCATGGAATGAGCACCACTACCAACCACATGCCTGGGGACAGCAGGGCTGAGGAGCGACATCCTTAGCCTACACTTGTGACCAGGCAGCTTGAGTGTGCAAGCTGGAGGCAGCACTGCGCCTCCTTAGGCTTGGCCCCTCAGTGAGGACACGGAATGAAGTGCTCAGTAGCTCCGGCCTCTCACTCGGCCTCCTGCTCACCTCACTGCCCCACCCCTCGTTTAGATGATGGGATTTCTGCCCTGGTGATCCGAGGTCAGGACCCACCTCTCCCGAGAGTCCAGGGCAGGAACCTGCACTAGGGCCCAGTGCTGCTGTCTGTTTCCACAATGGTAAGTTGTTTGAATTGTTTGAATACCTCTGGCTTCCCCTGGGCAGGTCCCCTGGTTCCATCACACACCTCAGTCATCTGTCACAGATTCCGCTTCCTCTTTCTACTTCCTCTTTATCCTTCAAAGCTCGTCTCAGTCATCACCTCCTCTTGGAAGACTGTCCAGATATGCCCACCCTCATAGGATGCATAGGCTCTTTTCAGATTCTGTGGGGTTCAAGGCGCATCTCCCCTGCCACTCTCCGTTAGGTCACACTGCAGCCACTGGCCCAGCCTTCACTCAACTGGGAATACACAGAGGACAGAGACTAGGTGTCATCTCTTGTGTTCCCATGCCTTACCACAGTTTAGCAATCTAGTAGGCAAAAAGTTTGTTTAAAAATGAATGATGTATGATGGACAATGGGTAGATGGATGGGTGACAGACAGACGGATACATGATGGATGGATGACAGATGAGTGAATAGAGGATGGATAGATGGATGACAATGATGGACATATGGATGGATGGATGACAGATGGGTGGATGGAAGACAGATGATGACAATGATGGAAAGATGGATGCTGTATAGATGAATGGATGGATGATGAATGGGTTGATAGATGAATGGATGGATGGATGGATGGATGGATGGTAAGCAGATGAAGGGATGATGGATGGATGGATGGATGGTGAGCAGATGAATGGATGATGGATGGATGGATGGATGGATACATGATAGATGGATGACAGATGAATGCTTTCTAGCCATCTTTTGTGCCCTGTTCTCTGCATGTCAAATGTGGCCTCTTACCTTGACCTCTTCTTTATCTCAGTCCCTGCAGTCCAAGTATCTGGCCATTCCTTCCATCTCTGGCTAGCCTCCAGGCTCAGGGTGTCAGATCTCATCCCTACATGTTCGGTACAATATCCAATGCCGTGATGCTTTGTTAACATTGGCCCTGACAAAACCCCATCCACACACACTTAACTATTATAAATTCAACTACATGCTTTCATAGCTTATGACTTCAGAATTTAATAATACCCATTTTAATACAACTTGGTTCCTAAATATATGCCATCTCTTTCATTTGGCACAAAGAAATGTGCATTTTGTTCCAATGATAAAAGGACACTTGCTAGGTTTATTTAAAGACGGTAGACTCTGTTCTCTACACACAATTTAAAGGCTTTTTTCCAGGATAATTTTTGTCTATAAAAGACTTTTACCTTGTTTTGATCTTATTGTGTTAGAAAATTCATCTGTATACTTTAGTATGTATCTCCAAAGGACAAATATTCTTTCTAAAACATAAATCATAGTATCATCATCACAGAAACACTGTAATATTTCCTACATATTATTCAATGTCCTACAATGCTCTATATATGCTTTGTCTTGATTATTTTTACATTTAGATCCAAATTAGGCCAATACATTATGATTGATTAATATAGCTCTTCAGTTTATTTTAATCTGTGAAGTCCTGCTCTGTAACCTTCTTTTTAAATGTACTTTTCTGAGAAGCAGAGGCAAGTAGATTCAGAGTTCAGGGTAGATTCAGCCTAGGGTAGCTAGTGAGCCTTAGCCTTAAAGTCCAAATTAAAAAAGTGAAGTACCTGAGTGCTGCTCAAGTGATTGAGCACTTGTTTAGAAAGTAAGAGGCTCTGGGTTCAAGACAAGATAAAAGCACTTCCTTGTTAACATAGATCCCCACATTGTTTAATGTGTGGTTTCCTACAGCCTGGGGTTTTCTGATTGCATGTTCAACATGTTCTTCCACATATTACTCTGTTCCCAGCATATCTTGTAAACTGGTGGTTAGATGTAGATGCTTGATTAGATTCAGATTTGTTGTTTACAGAACTTTGTAAGTCTTGCGTTTCTATTAGGAGGTTAAAAAATACCTGCTGTCTCTAATATGAGCAGCCATTGTGATGGTGCTCTGGACTCATTATTCCATTCAGTTTTGCAAATAGGTGAAATTCTATTACTCTTTCTTCATGCATTAACTGAGATGTTGCTGTCATCCTTACTGATGCTCATGATATCCAAGAAGCAGAGGAAGAGAGGCCAGGTTTTTAACACTCCCTTCAAGACAACTCCCTTCAAGACTACACCCCAACAACCTCACTTCCTCCCTCAAGGCCATGCCAATGACCATACTTTCTCCATCAAGGCCATGCACCTAGAAACCTCACTTCCTCTTTCAAGACCACGCCCCCAACAGCCTCACTTCCTCCCACTAGGCTCCACCTACTAGAGGTTCCATCACCCCCAATAGTGCAATATGAGTGTTGTTGTCATTCCAGATTGAAACCATAGCAGAATGTTTTCTTAAAAAGAGAGAAAATGGTAAGGCATATTTACAAAAGTATTTGCAACTTATACCATAGATGAATAGTTGGTTTTCTTTGTAAATTATGTGTGGAAATGTAAAAGAGAATAAAAGCCAAAAACACTGGAAACATGAGCTATAGAGATTGAGACTCTTAATTTGAAAAAGTGCAAGTGGCTCTTAAGTGTTAGACACAGATGCTCAACCCTGAGCCTGATGATCTAAAGGAAATTTTAACCATGTTATCAGATTGGTGACATTTCAGGTTTGACAACAAATTCTGATTTGCAAGTCTATGGGGAAATAGACACTCTGCTACAGTGCTGGTAGAGATGCAAAAGGCTGAGCCTTGGGAGGGTGATTTGGCAAGATCTAGTAAAATTATCTATGTACTTAACTCTTTGCCCTGGCGATTTGTTTCTAGGAATCATGTTCAAAGATCTTCCTAAGAAACTACCACAAGACATATGCAGACAGCTATTCATTATAGCACTCTTAACGGCCGAAGACTGAAAATAACTGGAATAGCTGTTGGCTTGGGACTTGCTGAATTAGTGGGTCCATATGACTCACCAGGCATCTGTCCAGAGAAGGGTCAAAATGCACTGCTGTGTAAATGATGCATGCGAGGAAAGTGTGGATCCCATTTCACCTTTTATCTAGGAAAGGAGAACGCCACATACACATGCACGCATACACACACACATGCACAGAGAGAGAGAGAGAGAAAGAGAGAGAGAGAGAGAACAGGGAAAAGTAGAGAAGATAGACTTTTCTTGAATTTATCTTGCAGAAATTCAACTTTGAAACCTTTGCAAATACATTACATATGATACACGAAAATTAAATTTCAAAAGCAGTCTAATCTCCAGCACCAAAATTTTGAAAATTTCGAAAGCAATCTCTGAAAATAAAGGTAAAATGAAATAAAGGAATCTAATGAAGTGTCTAGTTGTGGCTATAATCACACAGGTAGGAACACTTACAAGTGACTCTAAAATACAATCTTTGTGTGTATGTGTGCAAGTACTGAGCTTGAACTCAGGGCCTGGGCACTGTCTCTTACCTTTTGCACTCAAGGCTGGTGCTCTGCCACTTGAGCCACACCTCCACTCGCAGCTTTTTGGTGGTTAATGGAGATAAGAGTTTCACAGAGTTTTCCTGCCTTCGCTGGATTCAAACCTCACACCTCGGATCTTAGCCTCCAAAAAGCTAGGATTTCAGGCATGAGCTATGAGACCCCAGTTTCCTTGCCAATTTTGAGGTGATTCTGTCATTGCAGAACAGATATCTATATGTAGTCAGATCTACTTTGGGGGTATAGTTTTCTTCTGTTTTATTGATCTAGTTGTGCACCAACATTAAGCTTTTTTAGTCACAATGGCTTCACAGTATTTCTTAGTATTAAATATGGCCAACTCAATGTACTTCTTTTGCAAAGTAATGTGTTTATTTGTGTATATCAGTTCTCCAACTGAACTCTGCCAGTATTTTATAGGGCCAGAAAATAATCTGGTTGCATTTTATTGGAGTTGTATTATAAATATAAATGAACTGAGAGGGAACTGACATTCTTTATGAACTCGAGTTTTTTTTGTCCAACAACATAGTGTGTCTTTATTTGTTTAAGTCAATTTTTAAAGAGAACATTCTTTATTGTCTACATTATGAAAGTCAAGGATTTTTGCTTTCTCCTCTGAAGGCACTGGACAGTGAGGTAAAAGCAGATTACAACTACTTTTATATTATTCAGGAGAGTTTTGTAGTTTTTCTCTTAGGGATGGTTGGCCATTTCTTATTAATGCATGCCTAGGTATTTAATTTTCTTATTTGTTATCAAAAATGAAAGTCTTGGGGCTGGGGATATGGCCTAGTGGCAAGAGTGCTTGCCTCATACACATGAAGCCCTGGGCTCGATTCCCCAGCACCACATATATAAAAAACGGCCAGAAGTGGCGCTGTGGCTCAAGTGGCAGAGTGCTAGCCTTGAGCAAAAAGAAGCCAGGGACAGTGCTCAGGCCCTGAGTCCAAGACCCAGGACTGGCAAAAAAAAAAAAAAAGAAAGAAAGTCTTATACTTCTGACCATTTTTTTCTTTTCTATTAAGGGTTACCAATTTTATGTTAACTTTTTAACTTGTTACTTCACAAAATCCTTTTACTATTTTCATAGTGTTCAACTGATGTTTATGTTTTCCAAATATGCCATCGTGATTCCTGAAAATAAAGATACATCTCCTATTTCTTTCAATTCTGGTGCCCCTAATTGCTTCTTCTTGTTTAACTAGTTAATTGTTCCAGCTCAACATTAAAAAGTTGAAATGTGAAGTGACTCTGCTCTGTATTTTTAGAAATGGTTTTGGGTTTCATTTCAACATGCCAGTTTACAATGCACCTCCATCAGTGTCACCCCTCCCCCTTCGCACCTCCAGTTACCTGGCTGCATTCTCACCTGTGGACACTGAATAGGAGGACTGTGTCTGCCCACTCCTCTCTCTCCTGTCAGCTCCACCCCCACCTCCTGACAACTCTGCCATGTTTTGAACAAGCTCTGTCTCTGAGTGAGAAAGCTCTGGGGGCCCAGTGGCTTTGCCACCGCAAGGTGGTTTCAAACGAGTAGGAAGCTATGCTGGAGGCAGACTATGGAGGCCACAGCAGAGGTGAGCAGCAGGCCAGCAGCGGGCCTCCAAGAACTCCGCTCATTCTTGGGTTTGCACTTCAGGAGCTAACTTGCAGCCGTGGAGAAAGGGAACCTCTTTACCGCACCCCATTTGTGTAAGGTCAAGTCCCTATGAGAAATTCTATATTCTGAAAACACAGACGTGGTTAGCATCACCATTAAGAGAAGCATGAATTGGTGTCAGAAGTGGCACCTAGACAGGGCTCTGCAGGGCATAGAACCAGACAGAACGGGTGGGGGAGTTTGTAAGGGAATTGGCTCACACCATTACAGAGACCCAGGGGATCCAGGGCCTAGAGTCTGCAAACCAGACCCAGAGCACCAGGGGACTGACCAAGCCGGGTCCAGACGTCTGGAGCCAGGGAGTATAACCACCCATGCTTGGTCCACACCGCAGACCAGAGAACTGAGAGTGATGTCACAGGAGGCCTGCGGAGCCCTGGTGGACACAGAGCTCCCACATTGGAGGCCAGGAGGGAGAGAGGGGCGCACCCCACTCCCCTCCTGTGCTCTCTAAGCCCTCAATGGATTGGAGAACACTTGCCCAGGTTGGTGAGCTGGAATCTTCTTGATACAAGCCGTAGATTGTGATGCTAAGCTCTTCTGGAAATATCTTCATGGAGCACCCAGAAACAGTGCTCCTGTGAGCCACAGTGCCCTGCATGCCATCTAGGTGTCTTCCGATAAAAATTATCCATCGCAAACCACCTTCCATCAACTTAGCCCCATCCATCTCTTAAATGACACTCTCTTTAAGGGAGACACTGACACTAAGGTGGTGTCACGGCATGCAACTTAGTGGGGTGCAGCTTAAGGTAAAGAATGAATTCCTTACAGATCTTTTGCTCACTCAGAGATGTCCATTCACTCTCTTCTTCCGCATCCCAAGCGTCTGGCTGGCCTGCAGCCACCATAGCTGCAGGCCATGAACCTAGCCACTCTCCTCCGAGCTGTAAGCCCCAGTGTCTGGCCAGCCTATGTCTGTGGTGGCCATTGGAGAGTTCACTGTCCTTCAGGAGGGTCTGGAGGAAGAGCCTTCACACCTGTGCTCAGGGTATTCCTGCGGATGGCACGGAGCCAAGGCAGCCCCCCCCCCCCCCCCCGATCTCCTCCAGCTGACCAGAAGCCCCTGAGAGGGAGAAGGCAGAGCAGCAAGGGGACCCTGGGTGTCTGTGCATTCAGGGCCTGCATGGAACCTGTCTCATCATCACCACCATGTGACGGGGGAATGGTGCTGGGCCCCCATCTGAGAGCTAGTCAGGTCACAAAACACCCTGACCACGGCAAGCATCTCTGATCACATAGTTCCATGGCTCCCTGGCTCACAGTTAAATACTCAATTCCTCCTACTGCCTGGATGCAGACTAAGAGCTCTCTCCTTCTCGAAAAGGGGGGTCGTATCTGCAAACGACAGCGGGGCCTGGCTCTGGTGGTATCTGCTCTGGGGGACCGGCCAGCCATCCTGCCCCTGCCTGCTGCCCACACCCAAGACTATGTCATGGCTCTCTCTTACCACAGCCCACTGCAAAGCCTTCTTTGGTTCTGGATCCTGCTCAAAGCCAGCAGCTATTTTCTGGGGTGGGGTGGGTTGGAGGGGGGGAAACATATGCTAAATGGGCTGGAATCACACTTGCAAACAAAATCGAAGTCCTTTGAGAATGCATTGGAAATTTCCCATAAAGTCACACAATGCCGTGCAAACTCAGGTGACTTTCCAAGAGGAGGAGAAGCTTTTTCACACAGATACATATGAACAAATATGAGTGACAGCTTTGTTCATTGTATGAGCAAGAGCCAAATGATTGATACCTCAAATGTCCAACAACTGGCCAGCAGAGGTGCACACTGTGGAGAGAGACCACCATCCAGAAACAGCAGCAATCCACAGATCCTGCTGGGTGCAGTGGCTCACGCTTCATCCCAGCTACTCCCGAGGCTGAGATCTGAGGATCCCAGTTCAAAGCCAGCCTGAGCAAAACCATGGGAGTGATTCTATCTTCAATGAACCAACAAAAAACTGGACTGGAGGCATGGCTCAAGTGGAAAAGTATCAGCCAGGTGGTATGTGTGAATCGCAAGAACATTTTTCTAGGAAGAAGCCAGGCACAAAAGACTCTATGTGGTGTGATTTTCTGTAGGAAGCCTGGGTTTTGCACATTCTCAACTCACTAGAGCAAAACAAACCAGGGCATTGATGGCCCATGAGGAGAGGCGCAGCAAGAACCACACGGTGCCCAACCCTAAGTTCCTGGAGGCCCCAAATGGCCCATGTAATAGAGGGGTCGCAATCCGAGGGAGAAGCCGGTCCTGTGATGGCCCTCTGCTGTGCAGGCCATGAGTGCTTCACATTAGGGACAGTGGACAGTGCATTGCCCTCCACGTTAGGGACAGTGGACAGTGCATGTGTCCTCCATGTTGGGGTCAGTGGACAGTGCATGTGTCCTTCATGTTGGGGACATGACAAGCAATCAGTGTATTTCTCTGGTCCAGAACTCAGGCCTCATCCCCATGGTGTGAGGCAGGACTCTAGATTTGTTTTCTCTTCTCAGCCACCATATCCTCTTCCTTCTGCATCACTTCCGCTGACCACTTCTACAAACGTGGCCTACCCAGCCCTTCCCTGAGCAAGACACTCAGCCACGTCAGCCACAGCAAAACCTAGAGCTCTCTGAGTGGCTGCATGACCCCACTGCATGACCCTTACCCTGGCGCCCGGCCACCCTGGCTCCCGGCCCAGCCTTGTCCAGCACCAGACAGCAGGCCGGGGTCCCTCCCACCTGGATAAGCACCGAGAGGTAGGGCTGGCTCCAGGCCTGTGCTTCCTCCTTCCCTCCCCTCCTCCTCCTCTCTCCGCCATGGGATTGCCTCCATGCGTCTGGAGGACAAGGCTTGGGTTTTAGCATGGTCTCCTTGGAATCCAAAAGAAATCTACCAGATCCACCAGACTCAATCAGATTTCTAGCGAATGTGCCTCAGAATCACGCAGCTTGATTTACAGATGGTAAGTCAAGTGGGAATCCACAAATATTTTCTGAACTTGTAAAAATGTTTTTAAGACACTCAGATGAGTCAGTGTTTAATCCCTCCTCCCATAAATAGTACAAAAGATGTCTGCTAGGTTTTCTCTGGAGTAAATGTTTTCAAAGTGCATCTTGATTGATAGTAACCCCACCCCCACCCCACCTTCCCTGGCCGGCCTGGTGGAGGGCAGAGGGTGGAGGGTGGAGGAGGGTGGAGGGCAGAGGGTGACAGGTGAACGCAGGGTGATGCCCACCTCAGCCTTGAATTTCCTGCCTTTTGTCTTCTCCAGTCGTAGCCTTAATGTTCTTTAAACAGTGCTGGGTGTATTTAATCTCCTCTTCACAAAGACCCAATGTTTGAAAACTCATCCTGTCCTTCCCAGCAGGCTGTGCGAGTGTCCCGAGCTGAAATTCAACTGCCCTCTTGTTTACCTATGAGCCCAGGATGCGGGCAAGTGCGACACCACCGCGCCGGCCTTGTTGACGGGCTCTGTGGGCAGAAGCGCATCGGTACATTCTGTCCACACCCCATTGCTTTGTGTTGAAAGACAGCATGGAAGACAGGGTTGTAACTGTGTGTACAGACAGCAGTAGGAGAACATGCATCCCATAGGCATGCACAGACACAGGCGAGCACACGCGGGAACATGTGGGCACACATGGGCATACATGGCACACACAGACACACGCAGGTGGAGCCAGCTCCCCTCTTTTTCAGGCTGTGGCTCACCACTCTCCATCCCCAGTGGGGCAGAGACAGCGGGATTGGAAGGGTGAGCAGCCACCCCCAGCAGGACTTCCAAAACCAGTGCCTTCCATGGCCTCTCACCTCCACTACCAGATGCTCTGCCTGCCACCATCCCTCCCTCCTGTCCTCTGTCCCCCTCCCTCCCATCCCCTGATCCCGCCCTCCCATCGCCCTCTACCCCCTCCCTTCTGTCCCCTTGTCCCCTTCCCTCCTATCCCCCTCCTGCTTGTTCCCCTCCCCCTGTCACTGGTGTACACGAAGGGCTTGGCAGCCGGATTCTGTATTTTCTTCTCCAAAGGGAGATGTCAGCTCTCCTCCAGCCAGGCTTCAAGGCCAGCCATCTGAACCTAGCCAGAAGGATGGACTTGGCCCTGGCCCCCAACACCCTTCCAGAGCCTGGGAGTGACCCCACCACAGACCCCTACTCCACCTCCAACACAGCCGCACTGTGTTGGAGATGTCCTGGAGTCCTGGGGCGAAAAGAAGAACATGGACTCAAGAGGCAGTGGGTGTGCCGGTTCGCCGCTCACCGGGAGCCACGCCGCTGACCCGGAGCCATGCAGTCATGTTCTTGCAGCATCCACTGGAGTTTTGTCCCCTGCATGTGACCCCCCACCCTTCCCGTTTCAATGGTCAGAATGTGGACTTGCAGTCGGGCCTGGTGGACTGGTTTGCTTCCATGTGTATCACGCAATCCACAGAGCCTGGAAACCCAGCCAAAGCAGGCCCTGGTTAGGAACACGAGGGACGAGGCCTCTCCAAGCAGCCTGGCCTAAGATGGCAGCCTCCTCAGCAGGCCAGCTGTGGTGAGGCACAGGCTCCGAGCAGGGAGAGCCTGAGGCCCCTGGGCTGAGGAGGGCGGTGAGGGTGAGTCCGCAGGGAGCCAGGCTCTGTCCGAATGTAGTTGATGGATGGTGACCAAGATCATGAGCACCCACCCTGGGCCAGGGCCTGGGTGAGGATGGGGGAGGATGGGAGCAGCAGCCTCAGCCACAGTAGCTGCATGGCCAAGCACAGCAGCCTCGCGGGTCACAGGGACTGGACGTGGGACCAGGCGCTGTCCCAACACAGTGCTCCCAGAGAAACGTGGCTCACGAGAATGTGGCTTTAGAATTCAGTCCACGACGCGGGAGGGCAGGGGTCACGCCCCGCGTTGCAGTCTCACTGCTTTCCTGGGGGTATGCCGGGGGGGGGGGTCCGGCACAAGGCACCCCTGCACACAGAGGACAAGGTGGGCTTGCTGTGGGCTCACTTCCAGTGCACCTCTGAAAGAAGTTTCCAGAAAAACAAAGGGCAGGGGAAGAGGGGCTTCCAAGCAGTGGACCTAGAGAGCAAAAGAAGGCTGGAGGGACAGGCCAGGGGAGGGGAAAGGAGTGGAAGAGAGGGGTGGGGGAGAGGGGAGGGCAGGGGAGGGGAGGAGAAGGGAGGGGAAGACAGGGGAGAGGAGTATGGGGGGAAAGGGGAAAGCCATGATTCCTCTGGAAGGAATCGGAGCTTCCTTTCACTGAAATGGAGGGTGGCATGGCCCGGCGTGGCATGGCCCGGCGTGGTGTGGCACAGTGTGGCAGGGTGTGATGCAGGGCACGACTGAAGCAGGCGGCCAGCACCAGGCATTCGAGTTGTCCAAGTGGGAATCAGGCTGACAGCAGTGGTGATGAAAGAATCGAGGACCGGCTAGGACGAGGACGTTGTGAAGAAAGATTCCTAGTTATCTTCCCCAACAAGGAGGTTTACCACGTTTATTGAGATGTTGAAGAGTTGGGGGGGGGGCAGGTTGGAATTTTGGAAATTAATTTCAGATGCATATCAAGCACCCAATTGGAGATGTAAGCATTTGCAGAGCAGAATCTAGAGCTCAGGGAGAAATGGTAAATTTGCGTATCATTTGCATAAACAATGACAGTTGAATGATTGACAAGAGAAGCAGACAGAGATGAGATTCGTCCCTGAGGAACTCAGCCGAAGAAAGACATCACCAAAGGAGGGCAGGACAGTGACCTCTAGGGAAAGAGGGCCAGGTCACAGGGTCACAGCACCATCACAGGCTCGGAGGAGTGAGGTGTGCACAGGGAGCGGGGTGAAAGGGCCAGCACCCTAGCAGCGTGGAGGCTGTGGATGACTGGGGAGACGCCCTACAAGACATGGTCTTGGCAGAATGAATCAGGGTGAAGGGCAAGGCAGCAAGAGGGCAGGGTGCTCACTCACCCTGTGGGTAGCTGTGCCATCTATCCAGAGCACCATGCACCTCTCTGGCCCTCATTCTCTTTCTCTCTCCCATCTGTATATCGCTCTCCATCTCTCCATGGCGCAAGGTACTGAGTTCAAGCGTTGTGCTCGCTAGGCAAATACTCTACCCCTCGAGCCACATCATACCTCTACTTCTTTCACTTTTCCTGAGCTGCTTTGATTTTTTTTTTTGGTCTGTTTTGTCTCATTTTTGTATCTTAAATCAAGTCTTCCGATCCTACTGTCTCCATCTCCCAAGTAGCTGGGATTACAGTCGTGCACAACCACGCCCAGGTTCATCTTGTCATTGGTGGCAGCAGATACTCTGAAATTGTATTTATTTGCTTACTTATTCAGCAAATAAGTACCAAGTGCTGTGCCAGGTCCCATGTCAGGAAAAGCGCGTGTCCGATCTATTTTTTTTGTAATTTATTTATTAATTAAAGAAAAGATTTTATGACAAGGTGTTGTGCAAAAAGAGTTACATAGTAGGGCAGTGTGTACATTTCTTGTGATATCTTACATCCTGTTTTTCTTTCCCTTCCCCAGGTTGGTAGACATATATACAATATACAATGTACCAAGAACATATACAATAGATACGTGGCCTACGCCAAAGAAAATTCGCCTAGGGCTTTAAATATAATGTTGACATTAGACAATATGTAGACAATAGTCTTATATGAACGTACATACATAGCTTTTGAGAAATTGTGATCCACTAAGAGGTCAATTTTTGACCTTTATATGTTGAGTACTTGTTTGGTTTTAGTTACATAGTGTAGGGTCGCTGACCCAAACCTGTGGGAAATACCATTTGACAAGAAGTTTTTGGTTTCACAGACCTAGTCTCTACTGTCACCCCCTCCCCCCACCTTAACAGTCATATATCAGGGAGATCATGCCCCTTTGTTTTCTGTGTTCTAGGCTAGTTGCGCTCAACATTATTTGTTCAAGTTCTGACCATTTCCCTGCAAATAACAATATTTCACCATTCCTAATCGCTATGTAGTATTCTATTGTGTATAGGTACCATATTTTTTGGATCCATTCATCTATGGAGGGGCATCTGGGTTGTTTCCATATTTTGGTTATTGTGAATTGTGCCGTGATAAACATGGAAGTACAAATGTCTTTTTGATATCTTGGGGTTTGCTGTTTAGGATAGATGCCTAGGAGTGGTATGGCTGGGCCATAGGGTAGGTCTATAATGAGCTTTTTGAGAAACCTCCATACTGTTCTCCAAAGTGGTTGTACTAATTTGCACTCCCAGCAACAATGGAAGAGGGTTCCTCTTTCCCCGCACCCTCTCCAGCATTTGTTGTTGCCTGACTTCAGAGTATAGGCCATTCTAACTGGAGTGAGGTGGTATCCCAGGGTTGTTTTTATTTGCATTTCCTTTACTGCCAGGGATGTTGAACATTTCCTCATATGTTTCCTTGCCATTTTTATCTCTTCTCTTCTGAAGTCTCTCTCTAGCTCCTGTTCCCATTTCCTAATTGGTTTACTGGGCTTGGAGGGGCTTAGTTTTTTTAGTTCTCTGTAGATGGCAGATATTAGGCCTTTGTCTGTTGCTGTGCTGGTAAAAATCCTTTCCCATATGGTTGGCTGTCTTTCTAGTTTGGTGGTTATGCCCTTAGCTGTGCAGAAACTTTTTAATTTGTAGTAGTCCCATTTGTCGAGTCTCTCCCCTATTTGTTGTGCCCCTGGGACTATATTCAGGAAGGAACTTCCTGTGCCTATAAGTTCTCACGTCTTTCCTACTCTGTCCTTCAGTAGTTTCAAGGATTCAGGCCTTATATTGAGGTCCTTGATCCATTTTGAGTTGATCTTGGTGCATGGTGATAGACTTGGTTGTACTTTGAGTTTTCTGCATATGGCTGCCCAGTTCTCCCAGCACCAGTAGTTGAAGAGGCTCTGTTTATTCCACTGTATGTCTTTAGCTCCTTTGTCAAATATCAGCTGACTGTAAGAGTGCGGTTTTATTTCTAGGTCTTCAATTCTATTCCACTGGTCTTCAGGTCTGTTTTTATACCAATACCAGGCTGTTTTTGTTATGATGGCTCTATAGTAGAGCTTGAAATCTGGAATTGTGATACCTCCTGCACTGCTTCTTTTTGCCTAGAATTGCTTTGGCTATTCTAGGTCTTTTGCTGTTCCATATGAATTTATGGATTGCTTTCTCTATTTCAGTGAAGAATGTAGCTGGGATTTTGATGGGGATTGCATTGAATTTGTATAACAATTTGGGCAATATGGCCATTTTCACTATATTGATTCTGCCTACCTATGAATATGGGAGGTCTTTCCATGTCCTTGTGTCTTCTTTGATTTCCCTTATTAGATTTTTATAGTTCTCGTTAAATAGGTCCATCACGTCTTTGGTTAGGTTGATCCCTAGGTACTTTATTCTTTTTTGGGCTACTGTAAATGGAATTATTTCCATAATTTCCTTTTCTGCTTGTATATTGCTGGTGTACAGAAAAGCTGCTGACTTTTGTGGATTGATTTTGTATCCTGCTACTTTGCCAAAATGGTTTATTAGGTGTAGGAGTTTGGGGACTGAGTTTTTTGGGTCCTTCAGATATAAGATCATGTCATCTGCGAATAGGGATACCTTGATTTCTTCCTTGCCGATGTGGATCCCTTTGATGTCCTCCTCTTGCCTTATTGCTATGGCTAGGGATTCCAGCACTATGTTGAAAAGAAGTGGGGAGAGTGGGCATCCTTGTCTTGTTCCTGAGTTTAGGGTGTTGGGATCCAGCCTTTAGACTTGATGGGGGGGCTCGACGCCCCTCCCCCAAGCCCTGGGGGAATGCAGAAGCAGGCTACGCTCTCTGGGTCCGGAACCAAAAGAACTGGCTTTGCTCCCAGCCCCCAACTCTCTAACCAGCCCAGGCGTCCCCCAGTCTAGCCAGCCAGGAGCCTACCTGGCCCACCCTGGCTCGGCGCTTTCGAGTGACGTTGGCTCAAGGGGATCAGGTGACAGCTTTCAGCCTATCGGAATCCTGGCCAACCACCTTCCCTTGGAATTATCTCCCTTTACCTTTACCTTAATAAACCAGTTGGCTCCTGAGGCTTGCTCCGAGACTTGCGTACGCCTGGCTTTATTTATCGGTAAGGGGGTGGGCACACTTTCTCATTTTGGCCAAGTGCACGTTAGGACGGTGCTGGCTCCCCCACCCCACACTAGCTTTATCTGCGGGCCGGGTGACTAGGGGAGAGAGTGAGAAAGGGAGTTGTAAAAAGAGTAGCTGAGTCTCGATCCCCACGCCGGGAGAGGCTACCGAGCCCGACATAGGGGGAATTATTTTAGTTTCTCCCCATTTAATATGATGTTAGCAGTTGGTCTGTTGTATATGGCTTTTATTGTTTTCAGTAATGTTCCATCTATTCCTGTTTTCTCCAGAGCTTTTAATTTTATTTATTTATTCTGCCAGTCCTGGGCCTTGGACTCAGGGCCTGAGCACTGTCCCTGGCTTCTTTTTGCTCAAGGCTAGCAGTCTGCCACTTGAGCCACAGCGCCACTTCTGGCCATTTTCTATATATGTCGTGCTAGGGAATCGAACCCAGGGCTTCATGTATGCGAGGCAAGCACTCTTGCCAGTAGGCCATATTCCCAGCCCTCTCCAGAGCTTTTAATATGTATGGATGTTGTATTTTGTCAAAGGTTTTTTGGGCATCGATTGAGATAACAATGTGATTTATTATTTTAGTTCTGTTGATGTGGTGAATTACATTGATTGATTTATGGATGTTGAACCATCCTTGTGACTGTGGGATGATTCCTACTTGGTCATGATGTATAATTTTCTTTCTCAGTTTCTGGATCCTGTTAGATAATATTTATTGAGGAGCTTTGCATCTGTGTTCATTAGTGATATTGGTCTGTAGTTCTCTTTGGTTGTTGGGTCTTTGCCTGGTTTGGGGATGAGTATAATATTAGCTTCATAGAATGAGTTTGGTATTTCTCCCTGTGTTTCTATTTTGCGGAAGAGTTTGAGAAGTATTGGTATTAGCTCCTCACTAAAGGTTTTATAGAATTCATTGGTGAATCCATCTGGGCCTGGGCTTTTCTTTGTTGGGAGGTTCTTGATTACCCCCTGTATCTCACTGTAAGTTATTGGTTTATTTAATTGATTTATTTCTTCTTGGTTCAGTTTGGGCAGTTTATACTTCTCTAAAAATTGATCCATTTCTGTAAAGTTATTGCTTTTTACTGAGTAGAGGTTCTGGAAATAGCTCCTTATGATTGTTTGAATATCGTGTGTATTTGTTGTATTTTTTCCAGTGGAGTCCCTGATTTTACGTATATGAGTCTCTTCTCTTCTGTTTTTTGTAAGTCTTGCGAGGGGTCTGTCGATTTTATTTATTTTCTCAAAGAACCAGCTTTTAGTCTTATTTATTTGTTGAATGGTCTTTCTATTTTCAATCAGATTTATCTCTTCTTTAATCTTTGTGATCTCTCTCCTCCTAGTCATTTTGGATTCAATCATTTCTTGTTTCTCCAGTTGTTTTAGTTTCATCGTGAGGTTATTTACCTGCTCTGCTTCCATTCTTTTAATGTGAGTGCTGAGGGCAATGATCTTGCCACTCAGTACTGCCTTAGCTGTATCCCATACGTTCCTTTGTGATGTATTTTCATTGTCATTGTGGCTTATGAATTCATTGATTTCATCTTTAATTTGGTCTGTGGCCCAAGTGTTAGATAACAGTGAGGGGTTAACCTCCAAGAATGTGTATAGCCTCTGTGGTAACCGTTGTTATTGAGGGTTACCTTTAATCCCCTGTGTCAGATATAATACATAGGATGACGTCAATACTTTTTGCTGAGGTTCTTTGTGTGTGCTATGACATGGTCTATTTTGGAGTATGACCCATGGTCTGCTGAGAAGAAGGTGTACTGGGTCTCTGTAGGGTGGAAGATTCTGTATAGATCTGTCAGATCCATTTGGGATATGGTGTTACTTAGGTCCTCAGCTCCCTTGCTGATCCTCTGGGTGTTGGATCTGTCTCTTGGAGAAAGTGGGGTATTAAAGTCACCCACTATGTTTGGGTCTATCTTGTTCTGTAGTTCTGTGAGAATTTGCTTGACATATGTAGGGCCTCTTTTGTTCAGTGAGAATACATTTATCACCGTGATGTCTTGGTTTTGGATTTTTCCTTGTATTAAAATGTAGTGTCCTTCTTTGTCTCTTTGAGTTGATTTTAATGAGAAGTCCAGCTTATCTGAGATCAGGATGGCTACTCCTGCCGTTTTGGTAGGTGCATTTGCTTGGAAGATCTTGCTCCATCCTTTCGAGCCTGTTTTTGTTTTTTTTTTTTGTTTTTTTTTTTTGGCCAGTCCTGGGCCTTGGACTCAGGGCCTGAGCACCATCCCTGGCTTCTTCCTGCTCAAGGCTAGCACTCTGCTACCTGAGCCACAGCACCCCTTCTGGCCGTTTTCCATATATGTGGTGCTGGGGAATCGAACCGAGAGTTTCATGTGTAGGAGGCAAGCACTCTTGCCACTAGACCATATTCCCAGCCCTGGAGCCTGTTTTTATCCCTTGCTGTAATGTGGGTCTCTTGTAGACAACAGATGGCCACTTTTTGTTTGTGGATCCACTCTGCCAGTCTGCTCCTCTTTATCGGAGAGTTTATACAGTTTATATTCAAAGAGATCAAGGATGAGAGTGTTTTTTCCCCTTCCATTTTCCTGTTAGGCTGTTTTTCCTGTTTTTTTTTTTTCTTGTCTTTAGTGAGCTGTTAGTTCTGTTGGGTTCTGGCTACTGTAGTTTCTTTCTGTTTCTGTCTGTGTGTCCTGTATGATTTCTGTTGGGTGGGGTTCCCCTCTTAGAATTCGCTGTAGGGCTGGATTTTTATTCACATACTCTTTTAGATTCTCTTTGCTATGGAAAGTTCTGGTTTTTCCCTCGAATATGAATTCTAGCTTTGCTGGATATTTTATTCTGGGTTGGCAGTTGTTGGCCTGTAGAACTTGGATGGTGTTCTTCCCTTCTCTTCGCACATGGTAGGTTTGTGTGGAGAGGTCTGCTGTTATTCAGATCCTCTTCCCATTGTAATAAACTTCTTTCTTCGCTTTGGCTGCATTCAAAATTTGCTCTTTATTCTTGAGATCTGTAGTCTTGATTATTATGTGCCTGGGCAAGGATTTTCTAGGGTCTGGTCTGCCAGGCATCCTATAGGCTTCGGTTACCTGGGTGAAGTCCCTTGTGAGATTGGGGAAGTTTTCTGCAATGACTTTATTGAAAATATGTTGAAGCCCTCTGCTCTGGTATTAGGCTCCTTCTGCTATTCCAATTATGTGCAGATTATATCTCTTGTCTTTGTCCACTAGCTCCTGGATTATTCTGCCCTGGAGCTTTACCATTTCTTGGAGTGTGGTAATTTTCTGGTTCTTGTCGGCTGCATCATCATCCAAGAGAGAGATTCTGGCTTCAGTATGGTCAATTCTTTGCGCTGTGGATTCAAGTGTGGAGTTTATGGATGTCAGGGAGCTATTTATGGTTGCCAGATCAGCTCTGATCGTGGAAATTTCTTCCTTTAAAGAGTTGTATTTTAATTCTATTTTTTCATGCATTTCGCTTCTCAGGATGTTAAGGTCTTCTTTAATGGAGGTTTGCATTGTATCCATTTTTGCTTCCATTTCTTTCTTGGTTTCTTGAAGGTCCTTCAAGACTTCCATTCTAAACTCCTGGAATTGTTTTGTGATTTGGTTCCTGAGGCTTTCCATTATTTCTGCTACTGTAGCTTCGGTTGCTTTTTTTTTTTTTTTGGCCAGTCCTGGGGCTTGGACTCAGGGCCTGAGCACTGTCCCTGGCTTCTTTTTGTTCAAGGCTAGCACTCTGCCACCTGAGCCACAGCGCCACTTCTGGCCGTTTTCTAGATATGTGGTGCTGGAGAATCGAACCCAGGGCTTCATGTATACGAGGTGAGCTCTCTTGCCACTAGGCCATATTCCCAGCCCTCGGTTGCTTTTTTATTCTCCATCTCCTCTTCGGTTGTACTGCTTTTTGGAGCTGGCGAGTTGGCTTGCCCTTTCATGTAGTTTGCAATATTTCTTTGTGATTTGAGCATCTGGGGATCTGTAGATGGTTTCCTTGGGTTGGCTTTGTGCTTGTTCCTGCTGGTCCGTCAGTGAGAGACTTGTTTGTGTCCTGGCTCTGGGTTTGAGTTTGGCTGTTGAACCTTACTGTCCAATGGGTGAGCGTGACCATCTCGGTTGTTGCTGGGGTGGTCACCCTCACTGCACTTGGGGATGGGTAGGTTCTGTGTCTTTCTCTGCAGGATAGTGTCCTGCCGCTGTGTTGTGCTGACCCTAGCATGCTCCTGGTGGGGGTTTGCGGGTTAATGATTCAGCGTGGTGTGGAGGCTTTTCTCTTCTTTGGTTCTTTTTTCCACTCAGTACCTTGGTCAGAGGAGCTCACCTGTCAGATTAAGATTTGCTGCTGAGAGGCGGTTCACCCACCTCTGTGGGTTGCTCCGGGGCCGGTGTTGTTGAGGGGCTGCCCACCCACCAGTGCAATATGCACCTAGCAGAGCGGGAGCTGCCACACGGGGACCCTGCCCACCTGTGTGAAGTGCGCCTGCCAGAGCGGGCACTGCCGCTTGGGGCCATGCCCACCTGTGTGAAGCTCCTGAGGAGGTTTGGGCAGAAGGTCCTCTTGCTGGAGGGCTAGCACGCTGGCCCACGCTGGCCCTCGGGGGGCGCATGCATGTGCACTCTAGTGCTTCCTCTGGGGGTGTGCTGCCCCAAGCTGTTGGAGGGTGCTTGTGCCCTCTCTCGAGTTTGCTGTGAGGGGCGGTATGCGTGAGCCCCAGCTGGGCCTAGTGTCTGGGCGCGGGTTGGTGCCCACAGACTCTGTGCCTCAGCTGCAAGTGGGGCGTGTGTTCGGGCCCAGTGAGCCTATGACTGCTGTTCAAAAAGTCTGCGAGGACCAGGTGCCTCAGGTGGGGCTTCCAATGCCCACCAGTCCCCGGGCCCCTGTTGGGGAGGGGGCAGGGCTGGTGCAGCCCGGCTCAGGCTCCTCTGCTGCCTTGGCCCTGCGCTGCAGTGGGCTTTTCGGGGCTGTGGTGCTGGGGTGCAGCGATGGTGGCCCAGGCTCTCCCCGTCTGCACCGCCCGGTTCCACTGCTGCTTACGTCTGATCCCGGCCATTCAGTCCCGCAGCTCCGGTGTCTCTGTCGGTCTGCACTCAGTTCTGGGGTCCGTGGAGCTCCTGCCGTTTGGACTCTGCGCTCCTGGCGTGACTTTTCACGTGTCCCATCTTGGAATAATCATCTCTGATTCCCGACTGTAGAACCCGTGCAGGTATGGAGGTGGAGGCCCACGCTCCACGAGGAGGTTCGAGGGGCCGCAGGCCGGCCCCACCAGCAGCTGGTGAGCTGCTGGACAGAGAGCTGGAACACAGAAACCCCAGGACACAGGATAGGTGGTGGGACAAGGGCAGAGCACACCACAGCTAGTCTCTGCAGGCCAGCATGGGCCAGCAACAAGCCCTGAGCGGCAGCCAGAGGAGGACCTGAGAAATCTCCCTGCTCCTCCGTGGGAATCTTCTCTGAAAATTGAAGGCCAAGAGCCAGTGGCCCACACCCATCATCCTAGCCCCGCAGGAGGCTGAGAATTTTTTTAAATTTATTTATTAATTGAACACAAATTTTTTGACAAGGTGTTGTGCAAAAAGGGTACAGTTACATAGTAGGGCAGTGTGTACATTTCTTGTGATATCTTACACCCTGTTTTTCTTTCCCTTCCCTAGGTCAGGTAGACATATATACAATACACAATGTACCAAGAACATATACAGTAGCCACGTGGCCAGGCCCAAGAAAATTTGCCTAGGGCTTTAAATGTAATGTCGATATTAGACAATATGTCGACAGTAGTCTTATATGAACGTACATAAATAGCTTTGGGGCTATTGTATTCCACTGAGAGGTCAATTTTTGACCTTTATATGTTGAGTACTTGTTTGGTTTTAGTTACATACTGTTGGGTCCCTGCCCCAATCCTGTGGGAAATACCATTTGACAAGCAGTTTTTGGTTTCACAGACCGGGTCTCTACTATCTCTCCATCACCCTTTCTTAACAGTCATATATCAAGGAGATCATGCCCCTTTGTTTTCTGTGTTCTAGGCTTGTCGCGCTCAATGTTATTTGTTCAAGTTCTGACCATTTCCCTGCAAATAACAATATTTCACCATTCCTAATTGCTATGAAGTATTCCATTGTGTATAGGTACCATATTTTTTGGATCCATTCATCTATGGAGGGGCATCTGGGTTGTTTCCGTATTTTGGCTATTGTGAATTGTGCTGCGATAAACATGGAAGTACAAATGTCTTTTTGATATCTTGGGACCTGTTGTTCAGGATAGATACCTAGGAGTGGTATGGCTGGGTCATGCAGGTCTATATTGAGCTTTTTGAGAAACCTCCATACTGTTCTCCAAAGTTGTTGTACTAATTTGCACTCCCACCAACAATGGAGAAGGGTTCCTCTTTCCCCGCACCCCCTCCAGCATTTGTTGTTGCCTGACTTCAGAGTATAGGCCATTCTAACTGGAGTGAGGTGGTATCCCAGGGTTGTTTTTATTTGCATTTCCTTTACTGCCAGGGATGTTGAGTATTTCCTCTTATGTTTCCTTGACATTTTTATTTCTTCTCTTGTGATGTCTCTCTTTAGCTCCTTTGCCCATTTCCTAATTGGTTTATTGGGCTTGGAGGGGCTTAGTTTTTGAGTTCTCTGTAGATGGCAGATATTAGGCCTTTGTCTGTTGCTGTGCTGGTAAAGATCCTTTCCCATATGGTTGGCTGTCTTTCTGTTTTGGTGGCTATGTCCTTAGCTGTGCAGAAACTTTTTAATTTGTAGTAGTCCCATTTGTCGAGTCTCTCCCCTATTTGTGGTGCTCCTGGGACTATATTCAGGAAGGAACTTCCTGTGCCTATAAGTTCTAGCGTCTTTCCTACTCTGTCCTTCAGTAGTTTCAAGGATTCAGGTCTGATATTGAGGTCCTTGATCCATTTTGAGTTGATCTTGGTGCATGGTGATAGACTTGGTTCTACTTTGAGTTTTCTGCATATGGCTGCCCAGTTCTCCCAGCACCAGTAGTTGAAGAGGCTCTGTTTATTCCACTGTATGTCTTTAGCTCCTTTGTCGAATATCAGCTGACTGTAAGAGTGCGGTTTTATTTCTGGATCTTCAATTCTGATCCATTGGTCTTCCCATCTGTTTTTATACCAATACCAGGCTGTTTTTGTTATGATGGCTCTATAGTAGAGCTTGAAGTCTGGAATTGTAATACCTCCTGCACTGCTTTTTTTTGCCTAGAATTGCTTTGGCTATTCTAGGTCTTTTGCTGTTCCATATGAATTTATGGATTGCTTTCTATATTTCAGTGAAGAATGTGACTGGGATTTTGATAGGAATTACGTTGAATTTGTATAACAATTTGGGCAATATGGCCATTTTCACTATATTGATTCTGCCTACCCATGAGCATGGGAAGTCTTTCCATTTCCTTGTGTCTTCTTTGACTTCCTTTATTAGATTTTTATAGTTCTCGTTAAATAGGTCCATCACGTCTTTGGTTAAGTTGATCCCTAGGTACTTTATTCTTTTTTTGGCTACTGTAAATGGAATTGTTTCCATAATTTCCTTTTCTGTTTGTACATTGCTGGTGTACTGAAAAGCTGCTGACTTTTGTGGATTGATTTTGTATCCTGCTACTTTGCCAAAATGGTTTATTAGGTGTAGGAGTTTGGGGACTGAGTTTTTTGGGTCCTTCAGATATAAGATCATGTCGTCTGCGAATAGGGATAACTTGATTTCTTCCTTGCCGATGTGGATCCCTTTGATGTCCTCCTCTTGCCTTATTGCTATGGCTAGGGATTCCAGCACTATGTTGAAAAGAAGTGGGGAGAGTGGGCATCCTTGTCTTGTTCCTGAGTTTAGGTGGAATGATTTAAGTTTCTCTTCATTTAATATGATGTTAGGAGTTGGTCTGTTGTATATGGCTTTTATTGTTTTCAGGAATGTTCCATCTATTCCTGTTTTCTCCAGAGCTTTTAGTAAGTATGGATGTTGTATTTTGTCAAAGGCTTTTTGGGCATCGATTGAGATAACAATGTGATTCTTGATTTTAGTTCTGTTGATGTGGTGAATTACATTGATTGATTTAAGGATGTTGAACCATCCTTGTGACTGTGGGATGATTCCTACTTGGTCATGATGTATAATTTTCTTGATCAGTTTCTGGATCCTGTTAGCTAATATTTTATTGAGGAGCTTTGCATCTGTGTTCATTAGTGATATTGGTCTGTAGTTCTCTTTGGTTGTTGGGTCTTTGCCTGGTTTGGGGATGAGTATAATATTAGCTTCATAGAATGAGTTTGGGATTTTTCCCTGTGTTTCTATTTTGCGGAAGAGTTTGAGAAGTATTGGTATTAGCTCCTCACTAAAGGTTTTATAGAATTCATTGGTGAATCCATCTGGGCCTGGGCTTTTCTTTTTTTTTTTTTTTCACTTTTAAAATTATTATTTTTTTATTCAAATATTTATTATCAAACTGATGTACAGAGAGGTTACAGTTTCATACGTTAGGCATTGGACACATTTCTTGTACTGTTTGTTACCTTGTCCCTCATACCCTCCTCCCTCCCCCCCTGGGCCTGGGATTTTCTTTGTTGGGAGGTTCTTGATTACCCCCTGTATCTCACTGTAAGTTATTGGTTTATTTAATTGATTTATTTCTTCTTGGTTCAGTTTGGGCAGTTTATACTTCTCTAAGAATTGATCCATTTCTGTAAAGTTATTGTTTTTTACTGAGTAGAGGTTCTAGAAATAGTTCCTTATGATTGAATATCGTGAGTACTTGTTGTAATTTTTCCGGTGGAGTCCCTGATTTTACGTATATGAGTCTCCTTTTTTTTTAAGTCTTGCGAGGGGTCTGTCAATTTTGTTTATTTTCTCAAAGAACCAGCTTTTAGTCTTATTTATTTGTTGAATGGTCTTTCTATTTTCAATCAGATTTATCTCTTCTTTAATCTTTGTGATCTCTCTCCTCCTAGTTATTTTAGATTCGGTCATTTCTTGTTTCTCCAGTTGTTTTAGTTTCATTGTGAGGTTATTCACCTGCTCTGCTTCCATTCTTTTAATGTGAGTGCTGAGGGCAATGATCTTGCCCCTCAGTACTGCCTTAGCTGTGTCCCATAGGTTTCTTTGTGATGTATTTTCATTGTCATTGTGGCTTATGAATTCATTGATTTCATCTTTAATTTGGTCTGTGGCCCAAGTGTTGGATAACAGTGTGGGGTTTAGCCTCCAAGAATGTGTATAGCCTCTGTGGTAACCGTTGTTATTGAGGGTTACCTTTAATCCACTGTGGTCAGATATAATACATGGGATGACGTCAATACTTTTTGCTGAGGTTCTTTGTGTGGGCTATGACATGGTCTATTTTGGAGTATGACCCATGGTCTGCTGAGAAGAAGGTGTACTGGGTCTCTGTAGGGTGGAAGATTCTGTATAGATCTGTCAGATCCATTTGGGATATGGTGTTACTTAGGTCCTCAGCTCCCTTGCTGATCCTCTGGGTGTTGGATCTGTCTCTTGGAGAGAGTGGGGTATTAAAGTCACCCACTATGATGGTGTTTGGGTCTATCTTGTTCTGTAGTTCTGTGAGAATTTGCTTGACATATGTAGGGCCTCTTTTGTTCAGTGAGAATACATTTATCACCGTGATGTCTAGGTTCTGGATTTTTCCTTGTATTAAAATGTAGTGTCCTTCTTTGTCTCTTTGAGTTGATTTTAATGAGAAGTCCAGCTTGTCTGAGATCAGGATGGCTACACCTGCTGTTTTGGTAGGTGCATTTGCTTGGAAGATCTTGCTCCATCCTTTCATTCGGAGCCTGTTTTTGTCCCTTGCTGTAAGGTGGGTCTCTCGTAGACAACAGATGGCAACTTTTTGTTTGCAAATCCATTCTGCCAGTCTGCTCCTCTTTATCGGAGAGTTTATACCGTTTATTTTCAAAGAGATCAAAGATAAGAGTATTTTTTCTCCTTCTATTTTCTTGTTGGGCTGTTTTTCCTCTTTTTTTTTCTTCTTGTCTTTAGTGAGCTGGTCTTTCTGTTGGGCTCTGGCTATTGTAGTTTCTTTCTGTTTCTGTCTGTGTGTCCTGTACGATTTCTGTTGGGTGGGATTCCCCTCTTAGAATTCGCTGTAGGGCTGGTTTTTTTATTCACATACTCCTGTAGATCCTCTTTGCTATGGAAAGATCTGGTTTTCCCCTCGAATATGAACTCCAATTTTGCTGGATATTTTATCCTAGGTTGCAAGTTGTTGGCCTGTAGAACTTGGATGATGTTCTTCCACTCTCTTCGCAAGTGGTAGGTTTGTGTGGAGTGGTCTGCTGTTATTTGGATCCTCTTCCCATTGTAGTAAATTTCTTTCTTCGCTTTGGCTGCATTTAAAATTTGCTCTTTATTCTTGAGATCTGAAGTCTTGAATATTATGTGCCTTGGTGTGGCTTTTCTGGGGTCTGGCCTGCCAGGTGTCCTATAGGCTTCGGTTACCTGGATGGGTTCCCTTGTGAGATTGGGGAAGTTTTCTGCAATAACTTTATTGAACATATACTGAAGCCCTCTGCTCTGGTATTAGGCTCCTTCTTCTATTCCAATTATGCGCAGATTATATCTCCTGTCTTGGTCCACTAGCTCCTGCATTAGTCTGCCCTGAAGCTTCATCGTTTCTTGGAGTGTCATAATTTTCTAGTTCTTATCGGCTGCATCATTGTCCGAGAGAGATTCTGGCTTCAGTATGGTCAATTCTTTGTGCTGTGGATTCAATTGCGGAGTTTATGGATGTCAGAGAGCTATTTATGGTTGCCAGATCAGCTCTGATCGTGGAAATTTCTTCCTTTAAAGAGCTGTATTTTAATTCTATTTTTTCATGCATTTCACTTCTTAGGATGTTAAGGTCTTCTTTAAAGGAGGTTTACATTGTATCCATTTTTGCTTCCATTCCTTTCTTGGCTTCCTGGATGTCCTTCAAGACTTCCACTCTAAACTTCTGGAATTGTTTTCTGATTTTGTTTCTGAAGCTTTCCATCATTTTTGTTAACATGGCCTCAGTTGTTTGTTTTTTTTATTCTCCATCTCCTCTTCAGTCGTGCTGCTTTTTGGAGCTGGCAAGTTGGCTTGCCCTTTGATGAACTGTGTTATATTTCTTTGTGATTTGAGCATCTGGAGATCTGTGGATAGCTTCCCTGGTTTGGCTTTGTGCTGGTTCCCGCTG
The DNA here is from genome assembly GCF_023159225.1 of Perognathus longimembris pacificus. Lineage (NCBI taxonomy): Eukaryota > Metazoa > Chordata > Mammalia > Rodentia > Heteromyidae > Perognathus > Perognathus longimembris. The sequence continues at coordinate 70,342,294 of NC_063167.1, read as the reverse complement.
GTCTGTCAGTCGAAGCCTTGTGTCCTGGTGTCCTGGCTCTGGGTTTGGGTTTGGCTGTTGAACCTTGCTTCCCAATGGGTGAGCGTGACCTTCTCGGTTGTTGCTGAGGTGGTCACTCTCCCTGCACTTGGGGGCCGGTAGGTTCTGTGTCTTTCTCTGTGGGACAGTGTCCTGCTGCTGTGCTGACCCTAGCGTGCCCTGGTGGGGGTTTGCTGGTCGCTGATTCAGTGTGGCATGGAGGCTTATCTCTTCTTTGGTTCTTTTTTCCACTCTGTATCTTGGTCAGAGGAGCTCACCTCTCAGGTGGTTCGCCCTTCTGTGTGGACCACTCCACAGCCGGTGTTGTTGAGGGGTGGCCTACCCACTTGTGGGAAATGCACCAAACTGAGTGGGCACGGCCGATGGAGAGCTCTGCCCTCCTCTGCAGGTGGGCCTACCAGAGCGGGCGCTGTCACTGGGGGCTCCACCCACCTGTGCGCTGTGCTCCCACTACAACAGGCCCTGCCGCTGTGGCCCTGCCTGCCTGAGCGGGGTACGCCTACCAGAGCAAGCCCCGGGTTGTTGGGTTGTGTTTGCGCCTTCCCGCGAGTCCGCCGTGGGGGGCAGTATTTGTGGGGCCCAGTGGGATCAACTGTCCGGGCGCGGGTTAGCACCCTCAGACTGCGCCTCCGCTGCGAGAGGGGCGCCTGATCAGGCCCAGGTGTCCCTGCTGTGCTGGTATTGCCCACCAGCACCTATGACTTTAGTTGAAAAAGGCTGCAAGGAGCAGGCGCCTCGGGTGGGGCTTGCACTGCCTGCGGTCCCCGGGCCCCTGTTGGGAAGGGGGCGGGGCCGGTGCGGCCAGTTCAGGCTCCTCTGCTGCCTTAGCGCTGCTCCTCCCTTCCTCTGTTAGCTCCTGTGTCTTCCCAGAGCCTGATGGGACCTTCCCGCCTGATTTGGGAGTTCTTTGTTCCCTGGGGTGGGAGAGGAAGGGAGGGAGTTCTAGCTTCTTTGTAGAGTTTGGGTCTCTGATAGCTGGTCTCCCGTTCAGGGAGGGGGTAATGGGGGACTCACTGGTCCTGGATTGTGTGTGTGTCCCGCACTGCCGTTGGTCCTTTGGGGGTGGAGTGCTGTGGTGTGGCGAAAGGTCGTGGTGGCGTCCCCGGCTCTCCCCTTCTGCACCACTCGGTTCCCCCACCACTCACGTCCATTCCTGGCCGTGTGGACCTGAACTTCCCGTTGCTGCTGTCGCTGTGTGTCTTGGTCCGCTCTCCCTGGGGTCCATGGAGTCCTGCTTTCTGGGCTCTGCGCTCCCGGTGTGAGTTCTCAGCAGTCGGTCTGCCGTTCGCAGGGTCCCCTTTCCCAGCCTGGCCCTGTTTGGGCCAGGGTCAGCTGGTGGGGGGAGGGTACCCCGGAGATTCTCCGGCTCCGTGCAGGTTATAGGCTCTTCTTTTTTGCTCCTTTTTGTTTCCTGTGTTTCTCCACTGTTTCTGGCTGCTGGTTTTGCTGGGTTCTTGATAGGGTGTTGGGTGCTGGAGTTCCCAGCTCGCTATTCAGTTGGAGCGAGTCGGGGAGGAAGCTGAGATTTGAGGATTGTAGTTCAAAGCCAGCCCAGGCAGAAAGATTTGAGACTCTTACTTCCAATTAACCAACAAGAAGGCAGAAGTAGAGCTGTGGTTCAAGTGGTAGAGCACACAGCCTAGCATGAGCTTGAGGCTCTGAGTTCAAGACCCAGTATCAGCACCATTAAAAAAAAAAAAAGCTTACCTATAGCTCCTAAATTATTCAGAGAAGTTAAAAAAGCAACATCATTTCATCACTGCTGATCCATACACATGGTCTGACCACTGTGCATTTCTGAAAGCCATGGCATGAAGGAGATGGAGAAGGGCCCCTTATTTGGATCGGCAGACAGAGACAGCAGTGGCTTCAGTGGCCTGTCCCCTTGGTCCCAGGCCAGGCAGGGTACGGTCAGTGTCCGGGGCAGATGTGAGGGATGACAAATGAGGTGCTAATGGCTCCCTCTGGACCTGAGTTCCGATGTACATGGTATCTTCCAAGGCGCTGTTCAGGGAGGCCTGAAGGCAAGGCCCAGCCTGGCCAGCCACCGGACAGAACCCAAAGAGCCCCCACTGCTGGGCCCTGGGGCACAGCCAGGCTTCTGGTTCTTCTGAAAGCTTCCCAGATTCCATTCAAGAGAACTCAGCCTCCCCCCTGCCCCCAAGATCACCCCACCAGGCTCCATCAGGCTTGGTGGCTTGATCTGAGCCATTGGTAGTTAAGAATCAAGACATTTGCTGGGTTCTGTGGCTCACACCTGTGATCTCAGCAACTCAGGAGGCTGAGATCTGAGGATTGAGGTTCTAAGCAATCCTAGGCAGGAAAGCCTGTGAGACTCTTCCCTCCAATTAAACAGCAAAAAGATGGAAGTGGAGCTGTGGTTCAAGTGGTAAAGTGCTAGCCTTGAGCAAAGAAGCTAAGAAATAGTACCCAGGTCCTAATTTCAAGCCCCAGGACCAGCACACACACAACAAAATGAAGACACTTATATGGTCATGTGGGGCTCATTACAAATTTGTCTCTCATTTCTCAACCCCTGAAATGACTAGATTCTCAACCTCAGCATATTAACAATGGTGTTTATTCCCTGTTCTCAATGAGAGGTGATAATAGTATGGAAGGGGTTGCTCACAATGAGGCTGTGTTTATCATCTCCCTTTTTGCTATTGCAAGCCCTTCTTCTGGGTGCGCGGAGAGGGCCCCGGTGCCTGAGGTATGGTTTAGTTTCTTACCTTGGTGGGCAGACATACAGCTTTTGTTTTCAGAGTCACAAGTCAGGCCAGTAATTCATGGCTGTAGACTGTGGGTCTCCCTGATAAAGTCAAAACTGGTCTCCAGGGGCTGGGGATATAGCCTAGTGGCAAGAGTGCCTGCCTCGGATACACGAGGCCCTAGGTTCGATTCCCCAGCACCACATATACAGAAAACGGCCAGAAGCGGCGCTGTGGCTCAAGTGGCAGAGTGCTAGCCTTGAGCGGGAAGAAGCCAGGGACAGTGCTCAGGCCCTGAGTCCAAGGCCCAGGACTGGCAAAAAAAAAAAAAAAAAAAAACTGGTCTCCAGTCAGACCTCTGGTGCTTTCCAGTCAGAAGGCAGTGGCCCTTCCAGTGCCCACAGGAAGTGTATGGAGCTCACTCTGGGCAGCGAGGGCTCAGTCTTGCACCAAATAGCAAAGTCCTCAGTTCAGCCCTACTTTCTTCCAGAAAGTAGTATGGACCCGGAGTTGGACAGAATGGGTTAGAATTTTGACTCAGATTTTTAGTCGTTCTGAAATATGGACAATAAAGTTGTGCATTTAGCAAGGGCCACATAAAATATTTAATGAGCGGACATGGTAAGTTAGAACAGTGCTTGGCACGGAAGAAGATCAAATAAATGTTTGTTTTTCTTCTTATTATTTCACTTCGGCAATCCTAGAGTTTGAACTCAGGTCTCCTCACATTTGCTGGGCAAGTGCTCTACCGTGTGGGCCCCTGGCCCTTTTTGCTTCTGTTTCTTTTTCAGAGCAGGTCCTAACAATGCTTGCCAGACCTTGGACCCTCATTCTCCTTGTGGCTCTGTCTACCAAGTAGCTGGAGTTACAGGCGTGCACCACCACACCCAGCTCATTTTTGAGGTAGGATTTCATCAACATTTTCCTAGGCTAGTCTCAAACTATGACCCTGACCCTCGTATTTCCAAAGTAGCTCGTATTACAGGTGTCATCTTATATATGTTCATTCCTCTTTTAATGTTCATCTCATGTAGAGACTGGGGATGATTTTCTGAGAAGAGCCAGATCTAGAATTTGAACTAGGTGTACCTGCACTGAGAGTGCTGGGTGAAGGATGGGCAGGGATGATGTACTACTTCTGAACTTAGGTCTATAAGGAATGGGGATGGGGCTTGCTCCTAAGATTCTGGTTACTCTGGAGGCTGCGGGTAAGAGGACCCTGATGGGAGGCCAACCATCTCTAAGGAAAGGAGACCTGATGAGGAGACACTCGCAGCCTTGGGCTGTCACTTGCCTTTGTCATTCACAGCTAGCGATCTACCTTTCAGGCCACAACTCCACATCCATGGAAGTGCAGAAGAAATAGAGACCCCCCCACCCCCACCATCCCCCAGTGTCCAGGAACTTGGGTTATACTTCCCACTTTACATCTTCTGAATAAGCCCAATGTCGACTTCTTCCTCCCTTTCCTTAAACAAGTATTTTTCCAAGCATGGAATTCAGAGGAGAGGTCACTTTTCTTCCTGAGAACCGGTCTGCTTTCTTTTTATGGTCATTTCTATATCAAGAAGGTTCGAGGTCCAGTAAGCCGAGAGGCGTTTGGATAGCACCATCCCAAGCAGGCATCCTTCGACCCCTCCCTGTGTGTGACCCTGACTTTCACTCAGAGACCACACCCTGCCAATGCCCTTCCATCCCTGATTTTCTTTCTTTCTTTTTTTTTAAAGTAGCATCATTATGTTCCATTAGTTCTTCTTTGGGTTCTTATCTGTGCAGCTCTGGTCCAAGGCCGGGCTGATCTGGTTTTCATCCATGTAACTGGAAAGGAGACAGCAGGATGGACAGAAGTTTGGACCCCACAGTCTGGGAAAACGTCTCCCATAAACCTGACTCGATGCATCTGTCTTGCTGGCAGCCAGAGGCCCCAGACTTCCAGCTGGCTCTTTGCCTCCTCCAAGAGACCCAGTTCAACGAGGAGCTCCTGTGTCCTCCCCCCCCCACCCCCGAGGCAGCGCCATAGGGCCAGCAGACCTCGGGCCCAGTTGTCAAAAAGGATGCAGGTACACAAGGGTGGCTCAGCATCCAGCAGCCAGGAACAGAATAGAAAGGGGGTGTATACCAGTGCTGGATCCAAAGAACACCATTCTTCTAAAAGTACACAATGCTTTCATCTTGGGCTGCTTCTGCTAGCTGAGTCAATAGAACATAAATCTACATCCTCCACATCCAGACGCACAAGCAAATATGTTCATTTTTATGCTGGAGATCCGGCCTAGAACTTTATGTACTTTGTTTTCCAACTGAAGTCCTTTAGCACTTCTGACTTTAAAGTAAACCTGCCTGTAACCACAAATTCCATGGATAAATAGGAAACCCCAACCCACTAAAACAGCAAAGAAGTTGGGTGCTGGTGGCTCACGCCTAGCGGCTCAGGAGGCTGAGCTCTGAGGATCACAGTCCAAAGCCAGCCAGGCAGGAAAGTCCCTGTGAGACTCCTATCTCCAGTTAACCCTTCAAAGACTGGAAGTGGAATTTTGGCTCAAAGTGGTAGAGAGCTAGCCTTCAGCAGAAGAGCTCAGGGACAGAGCCCACGCTCTGAGTTCAAGCCCTGTGACCAACAAATAACGCAAAGAAATGCCTGAGGGTAGTAAAGGTGACCGGGCAGGGGGAGGGGGAAGGTGTTTCTGGCCTGAGTCGTGCTCCCTGTCAGCTTGGGTAATGTCCTCTGTGCCAACTGAGTTTCCGGGGACCACAGGCTCTGCTTGTCCTATTGGCAGGCCGCTGGCGTCCAGTGCGTGGTGGTAATGAGTGGAATATGGCTGGACTTGAGGTCACTGCTCTTAGGGCTCACAGTACCCCCCCCTCCCAACTGGAGATGGACAAGACACTCCCAGCAAAGATCCACACCTCTCCCTGTCCTCTGGGGCATCTGGAAGCTTCTCCAAGGAGGGACTCAGAGCCCTAACCACCCGCCACGCTGCAGTAGTCAGGGCTAACTGATAGAGCCCCACAACCTCTTTCTGTTGATGGCTCGTATTTTCATGCAGTCCTGCGGCCCACACTGGGCTCCAGGCCCCGTGCACTGGAGGCGGCTGAAGTACAAGCGGTGAAGGGGGAGGGAAGAGAAAGAGAAAGTAGTGGGAAAATGAGATTCTTGATTTGTGTCCAGATGGTACTGGACGAAAATAGACTGTGAGATTCTCACCGCAAGCTGGCCTCTGGTATGAGCCCCGCCCTCGCCGAGGTCTTTCGGTAGAGGGAGGAATGGGAGCTGGGAAAAACACTGGGAACCATCATTTCACTTTTTCCCAGCCGTATATTAAAAGGGCCTGCCCAGGTCCGGGGAGGATTTCCATGGAGCACCGGGAGCCACAGGGCCAGGAGGATGTGATATGAATCAACTTGGAAGGTGCTCTTGCTCCGCCAGCGCTTGGCCAGTCCTTGCCATCGTGCCAACAGCAGCTCTGCCCCAGCCACGCAGCCTGCAGCGGCCCGTCCAGGCCTCCTCTGTGCCACTGCCTGCGGGGAGCGGATCTCAGCAGGCAGGCAGGCTCTGCAGAGAGCAGCAACCTCTCCCTCCAGGCGCTCATGAGGCCCAGCACCTCAGGGAGACTGGCTAGAAAAGGGGGAGTCCTCTTTGAGGGTGGTTCAGGGGGCCCTGTGGGGGGAGGAGCACCTGTCAAAAACCAAAAACTCCCCTCCATCCAAGGGAAGCATCACTCTGCAGCCTGGGCTGTTTGCAAGGCCAGACCCCAGGGTGCCAGCAGTGCCAAGGCAGATGCATGGAACAAGCCCAGCCTCACACTGCCAGCTCTGGGCTCTACAGCTTGCCCAGAACCCCATCTGGGTTCAGGCCCAAGGCCTTCTTTCAGAAGTGAGAAGCGAAGCTGATCTCTTCAGAGCCTCTGGCTCCCTTCACCCATGCAGCAGGAAGTCAACACTGGCAGTGTCCTTGTTTGAGTGATGTCATCATCTATCCACACAGAGAATAATATTGCACTTGACAGGACAGTTCCCCCCCACCGCCCTATTTCTTCACTGGGGTCTCAGAATGACCCAGAAGGATGGCCGGGGTCAGTTGTCTGTGAGGGCAGCGAGTGCTCTGTTGACCCTGTAACCGAAACACAGCACATTGCCTCCTAGGGTGAAGATACTCAAGGGGATGGGGGGTGGGGGATGGATCGATGGATCGATGCATGGATAAATAGACGGATGGATCAATGGATTGATGGGTGGGTGGATGGATCGATGGATCGATGGATTGATGGATGGGTTGATGGGTGGGTGAGTGGATGGATGGATTGTTGGATGAATGGATGGATGGATAGATGGATGGATGGAGGATGGATGGATGAATGGCAGATAGATTGTAGGTAGGTGGATGGATGGATGAATGAATAGGTGGCATTTGGCTCAAAATTTTCCATGTATTCAATTCCCAATTCCACTTTCTAAAGAGTGGTGTTGTCCATTTCTAAACCTTACATTCCTTGTCTGTCATACAGAAACGATGTAGAGATTAGGAATGGATCTGGAGTTTGATTCCTTGACAACTATGGTAGAGAAAAAGGGAACTTCCCTGTGTGTTCCCAGGTCAGGCATTGCTTCAGGAACTTTCAAATCCCATTTGCCATGAGGAAATAGTGTTGTCGTCCTTGTTGTTGTTGTTATGCAGATGAAGAAGCTAAAACTCAGAACTAAGTCAAGAAACCTGCCCAAGTTTCCACAGTGGAGGGAAGACTGGAAGTCAGATCTACCTGACTTCAAAGCCCAGTGTCTTCACCATCTGCCACACTGTTGTTTTAGCTCCCACCAAGTCCAAGGCTGGAGATTTCCACGTTCTCCATCTTTCTGGAGCACAGGAGTCATGCTGGAGAGAAGCAGACGTCGACCCGGGCGTGGTTACAGCTTTGACTGTGACACACTGCAGACCAACCACCCTCCCAAGTCAGAATGCACATGGAGGCTCAGTGCCACATGCCAGATGGACAAACTGCTTGGGAGTTGTCTACAGTTTTCATTCCAGACAGTCCAAGAACACAGCAAGCAATGTTGACCTTTACCACCAGGCAGATTCTGGTAGTGACCCCATTAGGACACAAAATAAACGCAAAGTATATGAAGATTTATTGTGGAAACCAGAAAAACTCAGAGAAATTTAAAGAGCTTAGTGTAAATCTTTTCATAATCTTTCCATTCCAGTAAGTGATGGAGCACCTTCTTCCAAGGAAGCCAGACTCAAACTGTGCTGCAGAATGTTCCGGTGTGGGGCACACCTGAGCTTAGGCGGGTGGAGGACAGAACACAGCTTTACTCCTGGAACACATGGAAACTTTTCATGGGTGGGGCACAAACATCCATCTCCAAGATGTCCATCTCTCTTCACTGAGGCTCAGTTGCAAGTGGCAAAGACTCATCAACAGTGGGATGCTAATGGGCAAATGCCATTTGTTCACCTTACAAGTCTAGTGTCTTATGAAAATCTGAACGTTTCCTTGAGGATCCAACCCTCAGTGAGATGGTATTTGGACGTGGGCCGTTGGGAGTAGATGTAAATGAGAGAGAGAGAGAGGGAGAGAGAGAGAGAGAAAGAGAGAGAGAGAGAGAGAGAGAGAGAGAGACTGACAATGGGATTAAGAAGAGACCAGAGGCTCATTCCTGTAATTGTAGCTACTCAGGAAGCTGATATCTGAGGTGCTCAGTTCAAAGCCATCCTGGATAGGCAAATCTGAGAGACTTCTATCTCCAATTAGCCAGAAGTGGAGCTATGGCTCAAGTGGTAGAGTGCTAGCCTTGAGCAAAAGAGCCAAGTGAGGGTGTGAGGCCTTGAGTTCAAGCCCCAGAACTGGCACCAAGAAAAAGCATTCTTGTACACTGAGTTTGTTATCCAGCCTGGAAGTGTTTTATCACAAGTTGTAAGTGAAAAGCCAAAGGTAAAAACTCATACCTCACACACTGACTTCCCAAACTCAGTACACCGGATTCTACAAAAATACTGGGTCATGCTAATGAATGGTTCTCCAGCTAGACAGCTCTCAGGCAGCCTCCACCCCACCCTGCAACCATTCTTGAAGTGTGCTCTGGAGGCTGGGTTTGCTGAGAATCATCTATGATGTGGAAACGTCCCCTATTCTCCCTGCAAGTTTGGGTTGTGATCTACCAGGTTTTGTAAAGTGAGTTCTGAATCCTCCAAACACACATATGTCCCATACGTGTACACACACACACACACACACACACACACACACACACACACACAGGCAACACAACAGTACCTGCAAAATAAGCTTATTTTTTTCCTCAACTTTTGCCATATAAGCGCATCCTTGTGGGATGGCATCTCCTTAAATTCCTCCTCAGCCTGTGTCTTCCTGACAATGAATTCCACAAATAACAAATAACCCCCCACCCTACCTCCCAGGCCCCCCCCACCCTGCCCCCTCCCCCAGAACACCCCACCCTTATCCCTCCACAAGTTGAGAGCAGAAAGACTTCAGGAGCCAACACTCCCCAAACAAGCACACAGAACTCCCTTTCAATAATGTCGGTTGTCATCAGATCAAAGTTGGGGCTCTGGGCTGGATGGTACCAATTAGCGTGGCAAGTCCTGCTGAGAGAGGCAGCCAGTGTCCAGCCTGCACGGTGGTACCACGGGCCTGGGGGGAGGGCGGAGGACAGGGAGGGGGCAAGCGGGGCATCCCGGGGCCTGTGGAAATGTTACTTGCTGTGCTGAGGACCGGAGCTGGGCCTGCAGAACAGAACTAGAGTCACACCATGGGGTCTAGCAGGAAGGGACTCAGCAAGCTTTGCTCCCAGCTGGAAACTTCTAGGGCTGCTCACTGTGACAATGTCCCACACTAAATTCTACAGCACCAGGCCAACAGGATGTAGCTTCCGCCTCTGACTCATGCCTGTTTTTCTAGCAAAGAAGGTAGAAGGCGATGGGTGGAGGGCGTGTTTGGTCTCTCCCCCAGACCCGTAGGTCTCTCCCCTGGCCAGGCTCTCCAGGGCCTCTGGGGTCCAAACCCTGGGTGGCCTCATCGAACTGCCCACCCAAGGCCCAATTTTGTCCTGGGGATGGGGTCACACAATTCCGGCTTTCAGAGGTAAAGGCACTGTTTCCTTTACAATGCTGGCTTCAAGCAGAGCACTGGGGCTCCCACCTGTCATCCTCGTTATTCAAGAGGCTGGGATCTGAGGATCACAGTTCAAAGCCAGTCTAGGTAGACAAACCCATGAGGCTCCTCTCTCCAATTAACCAGCAAAAATCAGAAAGGGGATCTGTGGTTCACGTGGTAGAGTACCAGCATTAAATGCAAAAGATAAACAAGAGAGCAAGGCCCTGAATTCAACCTCCAGTACTGGCAAGGAAAAGAAAGGTAATACTGGTTTAGACCCAGATACTGGTTTAGACAGGCCAGAGCCTGTCCTGAGAGAGGACCTAAGACACTCATGGAGCTATCTCATTTAAGAGCGCAAGTTACTTTACAGAAACACATGTGATTTACATGTCCGTTTTTACTAGTGCATCCAGCCTCACTTCACTGGCTATTTCTGTGTGTGTACATCCTAAGTTGCAGGCCATCCATGCCCCACATCCTCCCACTTTCACATCCTGAGCCCCCTACCCTTCCTCCCCAGTAATCAGGAGGCTACTTTCAGGCTCACCATTTCTTGATTGTTTCTACATAAAAGAGAGAACACAGGATTTGTCCTTCCAGGTCTGGCTCACCTCACCTAAATGGGTGCTCTCTCGTTCCATTCCTTTTGCTGGAGATGGCAGGATTTTATTTTTCTTCAGGGCTGAATAACATTCCATTGTACGGGCCATGTTTTCTGTGCCGGTACTGATAGGCACCTAGGCGGATTTCCCATCTTCGCTGTAGTGACCGGCGTGATGATCATGGCACACCAGTAATTCTTTTTCTTTTTTTTATGTTAGTACTAGGGCTTGAACTCAAGGCCTGGGCACTGTTCTTTAGCTTTTTTCTCAAGGCTAGCATTCTACCACTTGAGACACATGTTTAGTTTTGCCGTCTTTGCTGGTTAAGTGGAGATAAGAGTGTCATGGACTTTTCTGCCTGGGCTGGCTTTGAACCAGGATCCTCAGATATCAGCCTCCTGAGTAGCTTGGTGTGAGTCATGGACCAGCTCTTTTTCAAGTTCTTCATATATTCCTGGTATTATCCTTCTGTCAGATGCAAAGCTGGCAGAGCTTTTCTCCCCTTCTGCAGGCTGTCTCACCTCTGTCCATTGCTCCCTTTGCTGCATAGAAGCCTTGTCATCTGCTGCACTCCCATTGGTTAAGCGTTACCTGAGCTTGCTGAGCATTTGAAAGAGCCCCAGAGGCCATCCTGTGCCACTTTGTGTCACGTCCTCTGCACTTCCCTCCTGGTCCAGAGTCACCAGTGATAGGCTCTTGCCAACTACTCTCTATGGATGAAGAGCCCTTCTCGCTCTCTGCCTCTCTGGGTCTGGGTCTCTGACTGTGTTTCTCTGTCTCTGTCTCTGTCTCTGTCTCTCTCGCTCTCTCTCTCTTTCTCTCTCTCTCTTACACATACACACACACACACACACACACACACACACACACACACACGAGCACAATTGCCCAGGTCAAACAAGGTTTGGAGAAGCAGAGGCGCTGGGAGGAGCTGGGCATATGCACAATGGGTCAGCTCACTGCTCACCATTGTTCCCAGAATCGCCTCCTCCTTGCGTGGAAAAACTAAGGGCCAGTGCCCAGGCCCTGAGGTCAAGCCCCTATACTGGCGCGCGCGCGCACACATACACACACACACAGCAGAGAGTGTTAGCACATTTCCTGGTGCTCTGTCTCTCAGCCAACTGGAATGATTTGGATTGTGCATTTCTCTGTCATGCTGAAATTTACAAAGTGCTGGACTATAATTTTTACTGGATTTTTATGATTAGTTGTACTTTTTTAAATGGCTATTTGGAACATTAACATTGGAACCTTCCTCTGATGGTTGGCAAACCTTGGTCAATGCCCATTTCTAGTGAGTTTTGTCCTAGGCCCGCTCTGGCTCAAGGGAGGTCAAAGCCCCTTTTTTGGGTGGTTAGGGTGGACATTTCCCAGAGTGGGCAGAGCAGCAAGAAGCATTGAGGGCTCGCCCCGACTCTTCTCCTCCAAGGGAGTAAAGGAGCAGCGTGAAGATGAGAAACCCCCGAGGGGTTCCAGGCTGCGAGGCAGATCAGAGCTGGCAGGAGCGCCTGTGATGTGTCCTTGAAACATGTGTAGAATAAACTGCCATTGTGTTAACTTGGCCTTCTGAAGTTTAAGCAAATAATCTGCACGATATAAAAGTGCCGAAAAGTATCTCAAAGTCTATAAAAATGTTCACAAAGACAGGGTGTTGCCAATGGATTGCCTTTTGCTGGACGAGGAACGTCCCCATACAAGCTTGCCCTGCCTTGGCCTGGGCTGGAGAGCGGTGAGCCCTGGGTGCTGACCGGGTGACGCTGGGGGCTGGTCCTGGGTGGGAAGGTGGTGCAGCCACACTGGGAGCCTCTCCAGTATTTGCTGCATTCTAAGTTTCACTCATTGCACTGCCGTGTGTGCTGCCCTCCTGCATTTACACCTTTCTTCTACCCTAACAAATTCCAGCTGTGACTCTAGAGCTGCGCAAGTCTCATTCCAACAAAAGATTCTTCCACAACAGACACAATGGCCCATCTCACAGTGATCTTCCTGAATTCCATCTCATGACTATTTCTGAAGGCGGATTTTTCCCAGTCCTGTACTCACTGGTCCTGCCGGCGGAGGCAGGGACACAGCTTGGATGAGGGGAGCTCCAGGGGCTCCGCATCTGAAATGACACACTTCTGACACAGAGGAGGAATCACTGCCAGCCCCTGCACTTGATTCTAATGAGACCTAATACAGGATTCCAAGTGTGGGTGTGGGTGTTATCCTGCAAGTGTGTGTATGTGTATGTGTATGCACATACATGTGTATGCGCCCCAGGGTTGGGGCTTGAACTCAGGGCCTTACATTCTCCCTTAGCTTTTCCACTCAAGGCTGGTGCTCTACCACTTGAGCCATAGCTCCACTGCAGCTTTTTTTGGTGGTTCATTGCAGATAAGAGTCTCATAGACTTCCCTGCCCAGGTTGGCTTTGAACCTTGATCAGATCTCAGCCTCCCGAGTAGCTAGAAGTGCAGGATACTTCATTGCTTCTTTTTCCATCTATTTCTGTGAATTTTTGTCGGGGCCCTGTGGCCCTGGCTCTCGCAGCAGGATAGGAGCCCCTCATCTCCAGTCTGCAAGAGCAGAGAGGGATGCATTTGGGAGGGGGCGGGGGGGGGGGCGGCGCAGGCTCGGAGGCCTCCTTGTGAGGTTTATCTGCACATTGTGTCTCATCTGACGTGATATCCTGCACCCCTCTGACAGCCTCCCGCAACAAAGCTCACAAGAGCTGCGGGTTCCCAGCCCAGTCAACTCTGCTCAGTACCCTGGGAGCAAAGTAGGCCCTCACTTCATCTCTGTCCAGAAAGACTCCATCGCACGCAGGAACAGTGCTTCCCAGCTTCTTGTGCAAGCTTTCCTTTTTTTTTTTTTTTTCCTATTCTTCCCCTTGCCACTAAATATTTTTCTTTTGGAAAAACAAAAAGAATTTGTTGCTCCAACCACTTTGTGCCTGGCTCTGCGTCCAGAATTTGCGGGTAAATGGTAAAGCTGAAATTTGTTTCTGCAGTGTGGTTTCCAGGCCCAGGTTGGCACTTCGAGGCTGGGGACACCCCACCCCCTCCCCTCCCCTTTCCCCCTCCCCTCCCCTTCCCCCCATGTCCTCCACTTGATTGAAGCAGGAGTCTAATGGTGACCATCACTGAGCACTTGCTGTAGGCTGCACCCCAGGGCCTCTGTGGAACTTCAGCACCCTCATGGGTACCCTGGAGGTGGTGGCCCCCACAGAACAGACACCCACGGAGGTCAAGCAACCTGAGCAAGGTCACAGAGGGGGTCAGGGCTAGGGCTGGTGGAGCTCAAGCAGCAGCCACAGGCCCTGCCACCTCCCCAGCATGTGGAGGAAGAAGCTGTTGTCTGCAGGGAGCATTCGGCTTGCCATGTGAGCAGGTATCTACGCCGAGATGTGTATCTCACCCCTGGATTTACTGCATTGGATCCCTCCCTGTGGCTGCCTTCACAGGGCCAGACCGCATGGCTCTGAGGCGCCCGATGACCCGAGAGCCAGATGTTCTCCACATCTGACAGCAAACCCCAGCCACATTCTTGATGTCATATGACAAAGACATGCTATTTGTTTAAAAGGCAAACAAGAACCATTCTAGCTGGGCATGGTGATGCGCATCTGCAACCCCAGCCACGTGGAAGGTGGAAGGTGGAGGTTTGCACTCTGAGGCCAGCCTAAGCAAAGTCAGAGGAACACCCTGCCTAAAAAAAGACTAAAAGCAAAATCGGGCTAGGGTGTGGCTCAAATGGTAGACTGCTTCAAACACAAGGCCCCGAGTTCAAAGCCTAGGACCATTGAAAGAAAGAAAAATAAAAAAGGAGAGGAAGGAAAAAGGAAGGAAGAAGGAAAGGGAGGAGGAGGAGGAAGAAGAGGAAGAAGAAAAAGCAACAGCAGCAGCAGCAGCAACTTGGGTTCAGCTGAGTTATTTATGGTCTTCTGATCTGACCGGAAGCCCAGGACCTGCCCCTCTGGGCCCGGGGCCCGAGCTCCTCACTGGCGGTCTGCACGGATGGGTCTGGCACACCCCGGCTTGGTGGGCCTGGTGCAGCCTGTCTGTCAGAAAGATGCCTTCCCCCGATGCATTTCCTTCTTCATTAGAATACCATTTTGCAAGTACAATTATGCAGTGTATAGAATAAACAGCAGACAATCGCTGTGATTAATCTGTCAGAAGTGGTATAATGTGGTGCTGATGGGAGAAGCAAACTCCTGCACAACATCAAAGTCATCTCTGCGTGGAGGAACTTGTAAAATTAGAAGGCTCCAAAATGATCTCCATCCTGAAGAAAAAAAACAAAAACAAAAAAAGCCCTTGAAGCTTGCAGACAGAGGGAGCGGACAGCCTGAGGACACACCTCAGCCAGAGGGCCTAGGCAAGGGGGCCTGGGCATGGGCATCGGGGCCCTTTCTCGTTAGCCTGCTGACAGCCACTCCAGCCTCCCTCTATCTGCCTGAGTCCTGCTCCCATCCGCCTGGCTGGGACAGAGTGTGAGGGCACGGGGCGGGCCGGTCAGTCTGGGGACCAGGGGAGACTGAGCAGCCTGCTCCATGTTGCACATGGCTACCATTTCAAACTGGCCAGCACTGAGCTCCAATAAGCAAAGGAGCGGCCACTGGAGCCCAGATCTTCCTAGCTAAAAGCCTGGGCTGGCTATCTCGTCTTGGAGAAAGGCAAGTGCGAAGGAGAAAGCATGACGCTGCACATTTTTCTTCTATCCACAGGAAGGGGAAGAGAATAAAATTAAACTTAGCCAAATGGGGGGGAGACATAAGGAGGGAATTCTTAACTTCGCCAGCCACATGGCTGTGGTACCTGAAGAATGGAGGTACTGAGGGTGTGGGTTGGACGAATAGTGGAGGCTGGTGATACGTTGTTTTAAGTCAACTGTTCAACACTGGTGAGTTCTCATGTGTTGTTTCCTAGAAGCTGCGTCTATGGAGAGCCTAGCACACGCCTGGTGGGCAGGAGAGGCTGGGGCTCCGGGCCCTGGCAGCGTGATGCAGTGAGGAGATGTGCGGCTTCTCCTGAGTGTGGTCTCCGTCACCCCCGGCTGCCAGAAGCACATGCTTTCCAGAACATTCTTCAGGGATTGTTCAGCTGGAATGCAAAGAGGAAAAGCCAGTGTTCATCTCTCCACAGCAAGAGGCCACAAGACAATGATTTTGAAAGCCAGGCATCTCGAGAAAAAGCAAGCACACAAGCACACACACACAGACACATGCACACACACACTACAACTTTTTTCTGAAGTCCTTAAATGCTCCTAGGCTTGGAGAACTTGATGATGAGGTGTGTATGTGTGTGTCTGTTTCTATGTTTGTGTGTCTATGCTTGTGCCTGTGCCTGTGCCTGTGTGTGTGTGTGTGTGTGTGTGTGTGTGCTAGCACAGACAGGGTCTTGAGCTCAGGGCCTGGATGCTGCCCCTTAGCTTTTTCACTCAAGTCTCGTACTCTACCACTTGAGCTACTTGGATATTTGCTAGTTAGTTGGAGATAAGAGTCTCATTGGTCCTCTTGCCTGGGCTGGCTTTGAACCTTGATTCTCAGATCTTAGCCTCCTGAGTAGCAGGGATTACAGGTGGGAGCCACTACTTCTGGTAGATCATAGTCTTAGCACAAGCTTAGGGTAGAGCGGCTCATGATGGGACTTGAGAAGGTTCTTAGAAGAAAGCCCTTCTCATCATGCTGAGAGGAGACTAGGATGGGGCTCCTCTCTCTCTGTTGCTTGCACCCCCATATGGGGACTGAGTGTCATTGAAATACACAGGAGAGCACTTGAGCCACTGTTTTGTTTCCCAGCTCAGAGCCCTGGGCTGCTCGGGCCCCCAGGCCGCTCCCCTGGGAGGCTTGGGGCCCTGGGCCGCCCTCCACAGTGGGCACCAGCTTGGTGGAGGAGCGATAGGGTGACCTTAGCAGGGCTGTCACAGGGATACAGAAGGTCTCTGGGCATTGCTGCTTGCTGCAGGCTGTGGTAGTGTGCAGAGCACTGGCTTTGTGTCACCCATGACTGCTCTGTGCAGGCGCCCAGGATCCCCACTCCCCTCAAAGCCCTAAACCAAAGGCCTCTGCTCCTGGCCACCCTTGAGCTACACTTGGGGTGCTTCGTCTGTCTCCACTGCCAGCAGCACTGTTCACAGCCAGGCAAGCCGAGCACCACATGGCCTGGGACGCCCTGGACTCACACACCTGCCTCCACGGATGGATGCACCCGGTCTGCACGCTGGACTTGGGCTCCTGGCCCAGCTGCAGCCCTTGTTGCTCACCAGGCTCTCACTCATGGCTCAGGGCTGTCCCACACTGGCTGGCACCCTGCACACTCCAGGCCCTCCGGACCTCACTGGGCCACTCCTGTTCCATCATCTGCCACCCCACGCCCTCCATTCTGGGCCGCCTCACAGGCGCGCACTTGGTTCAAGCTGTTCCCTCTGCCTCAGAGACGCCCTTCCCAGCGTTATGCTCTTAGTCAAACCCCAGACAGAGCTTCCCTAGCAAAGGTGAGTGTTCCGAGGCCCATGCTAGTGGCCCATGCCTGTAATCACAGTAGCTCAGGTGGCTGAGATCTGAGGATCATGGTCCAAAGCCAGCTCAGGCAGGAAAGTCTGTGAGATTCTTATCGCCAATTAACCACCAGAAAAGCCAGGAGTGGAGCTGTGGTTCAAGTGGTAAAACATCAGCCTTAAGCAAAAATGTCAAAAAAAGAGCATGAGTCCTGAGTTCAAGCACCACAATCAGCACACACATAAAAATGAATACAGAATGTGTGCTAAGTGCTGCCCGGGAGGGAGAGGCAGTGGGTGGTGCTGGGGACAGCAGCACCCAGTATGAAAGGCCCCAGGGGGTCTCTGGGGCCCTGTAGGGACTGAGTCAAGTCAGGTTGAGAAGGTGAGGCTGGCACAAGGATGAGGACAGCAAGGGCAGGATGGGATCCCAGGGGCTGGCTCCACACTGCTTGTCCACCTCCGACACACCCCATCACCACCACCACCACCATCACCATCCTCACCACTAACTGCTGTGGTCACCTCCTCTGTCCATCTTTTCCTTTTCTTTCTTCCAATTCTTTTTACTTCCTTTCTCTCTCTCTCTCTCTCTCTCTCTCTGTCTCTCTCTCTGTCTCTATCTCTCTATCTGTGTGTGTGTGTGTGTGTGTGTGTGTGTTGTGTTTGAACTCAGGGCCTCATGCTTTCTGAGTAGGTGCTCTACCACATGAGCCATGTTCCCAGCCTTTATTTGCTTTACTTATTTCTTTTTTCAGGTAGGGTCTCATATCCCTGTGCCAGTCCTGAAGTGTTGTCTCCTTCCTTCACACTGGGACCAAAGGCGTATCCCACACAGTCAGCTTGTGGGTTGTGATCGGGGTCTTGCCTGTGCTGATTTAGATCCTCCATAGTCTAGAACTCTGCCTCTTGAAAAGCTGGGACTACAGGCATGCGCCACCACACATAGCCCTCGATTCCCTTCTTATAGACCTGGTCTACAACCTATATTCAGCAATGTACTTGTATGAAGTAGGTGGAATAAATAGGTAGAACTTGCATTCCATTTGTCTAGAGAGTGTCTTCTTCACTTGCTGAATCTCCAGCCCCTAGCATGAGGCTGGCACAGAGCAGGTGTTCAGGACTTATTTATCTAGCTGAGAATGTTGGCACATGCCTGGAATCCCAGCACTCAGGAGATCCGAGGGAGCTGGAGGCTCATACAAGCCCGAGCCACACTGCATAGCCCTGTTTCAAATATAAATTATTTATCTCATGTATTTAATCAATATAATTATAGGTAATTAAAGTGATTATAGCTCCAGGAGAATAGACCTTTTCCTCCAAGGTCAAATCATTGGTAAAGCATGCCAGCTCCAAGCTGGCGGCACCCTACCTACAGGAGCGTAGAAGAGCTCATGGTCCTGGCCTGGGGGCACAGTCTGCTGGGCCTCAGTGGTGAGATCTGCAGCCATGAGTGGAGAGGCAGATGGTGAGCTGGGGCAGGTGGGGTGGGGTGGGGCTGCCCATGTCTGGGAACCTCCAGGGCAGGGGGCAACCATTGGTGCAGGACAGCAAGTGGAGGGGAGGTGGGAGCTGTGACTACGGCTGGCATCAGGGACAGAACGACCCCTAGGAAAGGCAGCATGTGGGGGGGGGAGAGGCTGGAGGCTGATGCTGAGCTGGGCACTCAAGGGCTGCAGGCTCTGCCTCCTCCAAAATAACCACAATTACCAAAAGCATCCGCTGCAGATTATTTCCATGGTGTGGGCGAAAAGCTCTTCTGAGGGAATTGAGTGTTCTGCTCTTCTGCACCCTGGCTTAGGGGCACTGCCATCGACCGTCCAGCTGTGTTGCTCTCCTCCACATGTGCTGGGCCAGGCCTCCAAGTCCTCCTCCGGGAGGCGGGAAGTGGGCATATCTGAGCTTCTCCTGGCAATGGGAAAGGTGAAAAGCAAAGGCACCTGGCTATGGTCTCCAGGCTAAGGCAGCCTGATCTGGAACCTGCTGGAACCAGTCCAGGGGACTTGGGGGGTGGATCAGGACAGCCACAAACAGCTCTGATCATTGTTGGGTGCCACAAGCATTTGCTGAGCATCTACTATCTGCCAGGTCTCTATGCTAGGACTCGGGGAGTTTGGGATAAATGTGACCAGGGCTGGACGATAATCATGACTGGAAGACAAGCACTCAGGCAGCCGGAACGGAGCTATCACGCGGTCCCTGGCACACAGTGGGCTCATGATAAATCATCTTTGGGGACTTTTGTACTTTGTTTTTGTTTTTGTGCCAATACTAGGGCTGGGATTTAGGGCCTGGGCATGCTTCCTTAGCTTTTTCTTCCCAGGCTGTAGCTTTGCCACTTGAGCCACAGCTCCATTTCCAATTTTTTGCTGGTTAATTGGAGATGAGTCTCACTGAATTTCCTGCACAGATTGGCTTGGAAGCTTGATCCTCAGATCTCAGACCCCTGAGTAGCTGGGACTACAGGTGTGAGCCTGAAGTTCAAGCTGGGAGCAGATGGAGATTCACTTCCCGAAGCCCCCAGGAGTCTCTCAGGATTGTGAAGGGGAGGGGCCCCTGGGCTGGGCTGGGTGTTCACAACCTCTAACCCCAAGACGCCTGGAAAGGCTGTCAGGAGCCCCCACTCGTGGTGGGGTGAAGGTTTGGGTAAGAAGTCTTCCAGTCCAGTGTGTGTGTGGTCAGCTGCAAGGTCCCTGGCAAAATCGCAGCAGCAAGGACATCGGCCAGCAAGGTGTGCGGTGCCATGGGGACGGGAGTTCACCCACAGCTGGTTGGGAGGGGGAGAGTTGCTTAAGTTAGGGGTGGCTGGCCGGAGTCGGGGTGCCCTAGGACCCCAAGCGGGCTCACCCCACCAGGTCCAGATAGCCTCTGCCCTCTGTGTCTGCAAAGAAGACCCCACCTCTCAGCTCGGCTCAACTCCGGGGCTCCCCAACTTGGGAGTCCCTGACTAGAGGCAGTGGGGGCCCAGGACCGACTCAGGAGGTCGTGGAGGCCGCAAGGATGGGGCCAAGGTCCAGGACCCAGTACCTGCCTGGTGCCCCCCAAGTCCCGTCCAGAGCTAGGCGCCTTGGACCCCACAGCCCCAGCAGGTGCCGGGTGGGGCTGGGGCGGGGTGGGCAAGGCCCGGAGGGCGGGCGGGGGAGGGGAGGGAGGCGGGAGGGAGGGCAGGGTCTGGCGGGTGTGACTCAGGAGTGCGGGGCGGGGCTAAGGCATTGAAGACGCCGGGCCGCGGCTCCAGCTCCTGCTCGGAGAGCGCCGGGAGCCGCGGGGAGCGCAGCGCAGCGCCCGGCCCCGCACCGTCCGATCCCGCACCGCCCCGCCGCGCACAGCACCGCCTCGGTGAGTCAGAGGGAGCTGAGCCCGAGGTGCGCCGTGGGGACCCGGCTCCTGGTAGGGATCGGCCCCGCGCCAGCGGTGCAGCCCAGGAGGAGTCCCGAGCGCGCGTGGGGGGTGAGACCCCCAGAGTCAGGGGAGCCGAGGGGGACCTGAGCTCCCGGACCGCGGGCATCCGGTCCGGGGCAGCCCTCCAGGGGGCTCGATCGCGGGCCGAGGGGACGCGGGGACAGTGATCGGGCAGAGGGCGCGCGGGGCGCGGGGAACGGGCGCGGGGACAGCGTGAGGGCAAAGGGGGCGTAGGACTCGTGAAGCGGGGTGCGGGCTCAGGGCCCGAGCAGCGGGGCGCCGGGCGCGTGAAGTGGGGCGCGGGGTGCGTGGAGTGGAGCGCCGGGCGCGTGGAGTGGAGCGCGGGGCGCGTGGAGTGGGGCGCGGCCTCGGGCGCCGCCAGTGCCAGCGCGGTGGCCGAGCGGTGGCGCGCGCCTGGGGAGGGCAGAAAGGCCACCTTGTCCCCCGGGGAGGGACGGGGATGGGCGAGGGTCCCCGATTCCTCCGCGTGTCTAGGAGACCCGGGAGCCCTGAGGGCTCCTGGGGTGGCCGGGGCTGGCGCGCCCACATCCCTGTCCGCCTCCCTGTCCGAGTCCGGCGGGGCATCCACTGGGGAACCGCGCGGCCCTTCCTCCCAGGTCGCACGCCTTGGCCAGACGGTGCGCGCCAGGTGCGGGAGAGGCCAGCACCGTGGGCGGGGGTGGGGGGCGGGAGCGGCGGGGGTCAGGGAGCCCAACTTTTGGGCCAGCGCGAAAGTGGGCGCAGCCCCTGCCTCCTTAACCCTGCGGGTGGCTGGCTCGGAAAGGCGCTTTCTGAGTGAACTTTCTCTCTCCCGTGACTGGGCGATTAGAAGGGAACCTGCTTGCTGGGCTGGTTTTTCCAACTTCTTCCCAGGCTGGACATGGTAGCCGTTTGGAGAATTTATGGATGTTTCATAGATCCCAGCGTACAAGGCTTTGGGGTGCTGGGGGTCATGAAGGAAAACCTCATGCACATCCCAGCGGGAAGCCAAAATAGTGCTGCTCCCCGGGGCTCTGCCCAATCTGTCATCAGAGGCCACTGGAAATCATGGAGAAAAAGGCGCTTGATGAATTGCCCTGGCTCGGTCCTGGAAACCCACCCGCAGCCAGTGCCAGCGCCCCCCCTCCCTGCCGGGAACTGCGAGCCAGAGGTGGCCCAGAGGCCGCCACTCCGCAAGCGCTCCTCCGCAGGGCCCCCACCTGAGGTCAGCTGGGTCAGCCCAGTCCACGGACTCCCCGTCTGTCTTTCCACGCTGCCGGGCGGCCGGATCCCCTGCCTGCCCAGTGTTTGGAGCTTTCTACCAAAGGAAACTTTCTCTCTGTCCTCACAGGAAAGAGGCAAAAAAAAAAAAAAAAAAGCCACACTGGACCTGATGGGTCTCTTTTAAGGTGACCTGTGCCATCTGCAATGGGCAAACCATTCCCAGAGACTGGGATGGGAGGGGGGAGGGGGGGACTAGCGCCTGGGGGTGATAGTGAAGCAGTGGGCATTGATTTGCAGAAGATATGAGTGGGGTGTGTGTGTGTGTGTGTGTGTGTGTGTGTGTGTGCGCGTGCATGCGTGCGTGCGCGCGCGCTAGGGCTTGAACTCAGGGCCTGGGCTCTCTTCCTGAGCATTTTCACTCAAGGCTAGCGCTCTACCCACTTGAGCCACAACTCCTCTTCTGGCTTTTTGGTAGTTTATTGGAGACAAGTCTCATACTTTGCTGCCCTGGCTATCTTTGAACCTCAATCCTCACATCTCAGCCTCCTGAGTAGCTGAGATTATAGGTGTGAGCCACGGGGCTCCCAGCGAGTCTCCACTTTTAACCCTCAACAGGGAATGATGTTCTTGCCTTCTCCTCTCATCCAAGGGCCAAAGAGCGTGAAGACTGAGGCTTCACACACCCCTGCGCTTTCAGAAAGGAATCTGAGTCCTGGCCAGGCAGGGGGCTCCAGCTGCCACGTCAGCAAGGGAGGGTAGGGCAGGGCAGGGCAGGGCTGGAGCCCCAGGGAGCTTTCTCATCCTTGCTGAGAATACCTGATGAGAAAATAACCCAGCTTTGCTTTGAAATGAATGTTAAGCATGACTGAGCTCACTTGCAGTACTGCATCAGTACTGCCCTTGCATCAGTACTGGAGAGAAACCACAGGTAGCACCTTGCATCAGTACTGCAGAGAAACCACAGATACAGCTGCTGCTCCATGTACTGGGCATGCAACAGGACTCGACTCTAGAGCAGACATGAGTGCCAGACTGAGGCCCCAGGGCCTGGCCATTGGCCTCCTCCCTGTAAGAACTGGCCAGGACTCCCAGGCCAGAGCAGGCCTTTGTGATCGCTGCTGTCATCAGATGCTTCCAGCAGAGGAGAAGATGTACAGGTTTGCGAGGGTCTGCATGAAGTTTCTGCACAGTTGTGTGCAAACAACCTGTGTCCCCACCATGTCCAGCTCGTCTGAGCCTCATGCCTCTAGCTGTCAGGCCTGAGCTGTCCACTATGAGGGGTGTCAGCATCACAGAACACAGTGAGGTGAAAAATGAGTAATAATCATGAAAGACCCTCTCCCAACCCACTTCCTGAAGGGGGAGCAGTCAACATAGTAACTCCAAAAAGCTGAGTCCAGGTGACCTGAGGCCAGCGTACAAATACAGAAACTGAGGCTTTGGGGGCATGGGCCTCCAGGCTGGGTGTGCCATGTGGAGCCGAGGACAATAGATCTTCAGAGTTTAGCCAAAATCCGAAATGACTGGCCCCGCCTGTGGTTCATGGTGGGCTACATAGTGTAGCCATCCATGTACAACCCACGTGCATGTGTGTGTGCACGTGTGTGCTGGCACTGGGCTTGAACTCAGGGCCTTGTACTCTTACTTGGCATTTTGCTAAGGCAAGTGCTCTGCTTCTCGAGGCACATCTCCTTCTCTGGGTTTTTGCTGGTTCACTGGAAATAAGAGTCTCAGGGACTTTCCAGCCTGGGCTGGCTTCGAACCATGATCATCAGATCTCAGCCTCCTGAGTAACTAGGACTATAGGTGTGAGCACCAGCAGCCAGCTCATGATATATTTTTGAGAAGCTTCTATTTGCCTTTGGCCTTAGACTGTGACACAGAAGAAATCAGATTAGTGGTTTTGATGATCCTTTGCAGGTTTTCCTCTTATATTCTGAGAAAACCTCCTGTGGTGTCTCCTTAGTTGTGAGAAAGAAGAAAAAGAGTTTTGTGATATTGAGAAAGTCACTGACTCTCCCAGGAAACCTAGGAAGCTAGCACATTTCAGGACTACGGTGATAATATACTGCAGGACTATGGTGCTAACATATTGCAGGACCTTGGTGCTAGCATATTGCAGGATTATGGTACAAGCATATTGCAGGACTATGGTGCTAGTATACTGCAGGACTGTGTTGCTAGCTTATTGCGGGACTATGGTGTTAGCATATTAGAGTAAGAGCAATTGGTGCTAGCAATTGGAGTAAGAATCTCATGGACTTTCCCACCCGGGCTGGCTTTGAACTGCGATCCCCAGATCTCAGCCTCCTGAGTAGTTGAGATTATAGAAGTGAGCCCCTGGCACCTGATTTGTGAGTGGCATTGGACTCTAAATGATCCTTGGGAAAAGGAAACCAGAGAGGAGGGGATGCGAACATGACTGCTTCCTCCTCAGCCACTGCAAACACAGACAGAGGCCAGCCAGATCCCTGAAGGCAGAAACCCTTTCCTCCTTTTCTGTGTGGGCCATGTTCCAGCACCATGAGTCCCCTGCCTGGAAATAGGCCCCTGGCCAGCCTAAGCACAAGGTGATACCACATTAATACAACTGTACCCATGCTGCGAGAAGAAATGAGACTCTGTGCCATGACCGTGGCAGAGGCGGGCTGACGAGGCAGCACTGGCAACCCAGGGTCTGTTCTCAAGTAGGACAGCGCACACCACCCTCACCTCCGCCCAAGGTCTCACCAGGGGGCAAAAAATAGAACCATTTGTTTATTTATAGTGCAAAGAGATAAGCGGCATACCATCTGTGGATGATAGATTGGAACACAGTCATTAGAAGTAGGAGAAAAAAATTAACCTAGGGCCTGGGTTGTCAGCATTTGGAGCCAATGGCTAATGATATCCTAAAACAGCCGGGCACTGTGGCTCACGCCTGTAGTGCTAGCTACTCTGGAGGCTGATATCTGAGGATCCCCATTCAAAGCCAGCCCAGGCAGGAAACTCCATGGGACTCTTATGTCCAATTCATGACTAAAACTGTCAGGAGTAGAGCTGTGGTCAAGTGGTCAGATGGTCAAGTATGCCAGCCTTGAGCAATACAGCCAAGTGAGAGTGTGAGGCCCTGAGTTCAAGAACCGGAACCAGCACTAAATAAATAAGTAAATAATCAATCTAGGAGATCCTCATATGAAGTTGATATGAAGACGAATGCTGCCAGCTGGGACTAGGAGCAGTGCTTTCTGAGTTGCTTGGCCATGTGCCCCCTTCCGGGTGTGGCAAGCCCCTGACAATGGTATACCTCCACCAGCCAGGACTGCCCTGACACTCCACCACAGGTCTGGGCACTGCCTGCGGTGGCTGCTCCCAGACAATAAGCACACACGCTGAATCTGGCCATGAACTTGATAACAGCAGATGGCCCAAGCTTTGCACAGAGCAGTTCCAGGCTAGGCACTTAGAATACACTGGAACCTCTTTCCGGTGACCAGAGGCATTGGCCACTGTGGGAAACACAGGAACACATCCTGGCTGTATGTATGTGCCTATTTCCCCAGGGGCATCGCTCTCTGACAGGTACCCCTGATCTTGTACACCCCGACTTATCAAATGGGAGAGGAAAGGAATGCAGAGTCCAGGCTAACTTTTTCTGGTCCTTGGGCCCTTGCTTCAGTGGCAAGGGTTGATGGTGGCTGGCTCCCCTCTGTGTGCTGGGAAGCTGATGTTGGGGGAGGGGAGGGCCTTCAGTTCCCCCTCCCTGCAAGGCACCTTCACCATGGCTGGCAGCCTCGTTACTCACTCACGAGGTGACTGGCATTGCTCACTTGCTGGTCCGTTGAAGTGTCATGCCCGTTTGGGATCTGAGCAGACCTGGCTCAGAGTTCAGAAGCCTCAGCTCTTACCTCATCCTTGTGAATAGCGTTTGTGGAACCCCAGGGTGGGGGCAAGGCCCCCACATGGGCAGGCTCCTTTGACATCGTGGCTGTGTGCCAACCCAAAATAAAAACACAAAATGAGATACGAGGTCATCAGGAGCTTGTAATCCTAACTACTCTGGAGGCTGAGATCTGCGCATTGCAGTTCAAAGCCAGCCTGAACAGAACAGGACATGAAACCCTATCTGTAATAAAGCAGTAAAAACTTGAAGTGGAGCTGTGGCTCACATTCAAGGCCCCAAGTTCAAGCCTCTGTACTGGCAGAGAGAGAGAGAGAGAGAGAGAGAGAGAGAGGGAGAGGGAGAGGGAGAGGGAGAGGGAGAGGGAGGGAGAGAGAAACCATGCTAGTTTCTAACTGCCTGAAAGATGTTAGACAGGCACGGGGAGAAAGGAGGGAGGCAAGTACCTGTGGAGGGCCACTGTGAGACTGGGTCCTTACCTGCAGGACAGCTCTAAGGCTGGGGTCTGGCCACTGCTCTAAGGGCGGTGCACGGCTGGGATCTGGCCGCAGTCTTGCCACAGGTAGGCGCAGTAAGAGATGCACCACAGGACCTAGAATAATACAGGCCCCAGGCAACTTGAGTGTCCTTCCCTTGTGGCCTCCCTTTGTGACGGGGCCCTCCTGCATCCCTCTGTCTCCAGGGACACAGAGGGGACAAGAAGCCTTTTTTGTGACATTGAAGGCTTCTCTAGGAAATTGACTCTTTTGTGTGTGTGTGTGTGTGTGTCTGTGTGTGTCTGTGTGTGCGTGTACTGTGCATGTGCTGGTCCTGGGGCTTGAACTCAGGGCCTGGGCACTGCACTTTAGCTTTTGTGCTCAAGGCTAGTGTTCTACCACTTGAGCCACATCATCACTTCCGGCTTTTTGCTGGTTCGCTGGCGATAAGAGTCTCATGGACTTTCCTGCCCAGGCTGGCTTTGAACCATGATCATTGGATTTCAGCCTCCTGAGTCTAAGATGACAGGCGTGAGCCACCAGCTTCCAGAAACTATCTATATTTTGGTCTTCTGTAATGAACATTTTCACTTTTATGGAATTGCAACCCAACACTTCATCTCTGGAATTCTCTTTGCCTCAGCAGACCCAAGTCCAGGCAGCCTCATTGTCACTGGCCTGTAATTTTCTTTGGGAGGCAAACTTCTCCTTAAGCTTTGCCATCAGAAATGTTATGTAACACTTTAAATAAGGCGTGCGTTGAGAAGGGCCTGCATTTCCCAGCAGCCTTGAGAGTCCTTTGCTCCCTTGCCTGACTAACAACCCCCTGTATCTTTGGGGTTGTGAATATCAGGTTTACAAGGTGAAGAAGAGGAGGGTGTCCCCTAATGCAGGCACATGCTACCAAACCATTAGTTACCTGCTGTCGCCTGCCGAGTCCAGCCTAGAGCAGGCTGCCAGCATCATCTTCTCCCAGGCCCTGGGCACGGTGGGGTCTCAAACGAGTGTGAGTTATGATCCTGTCCCTAGGAGTCTGCCCGAGTCCCAGCTTGTCTCCAAGGCTCGTCGGGGTGAGAGGCTTGCTGGAAGTAACAGTGTCTGAACAGACTCCGGCCATCTGTTGCTTTGTAGGGCCGTGGGTCCGATCTGCACAACTGTTCAAGGTAAATCAAAGCTTTGAGCTTGAAGGTATAATCTCTCCACTGTCAAAACATCCCCACAGATCAAACAGAACTCACGTGCAGGTTTTGTTTTTCTCTTTTGATCTAAATTAACATCCTTGGAGCCATTGCAAGACATATGAAAATGGGAAAGAGCTGAAGACATTTCAATTGCACCTCCCTAAGCACACCACGAAGGGAGCCTTCTGAATGTCCAGGGGAGGGCCCAGGGAGGACGTGACCAGGCGGGCAGGGGGGTGGGGGGGGTGCAGGTGGGAGGTCATTAGAAAAGTCTTGGCACAAAGTAGGTCACAGGGGACTCTCATGACTAGATTCCTTAAGCCTCCATAATCATCAGAATGCTCATTGAAGAGAGTGACTGCGAGGGAGAAAATGCTGGAAAACCCAACTCTAGTCTGCAAGGCAGCAACCCAGGAAGCTCGAGCTCTGCCCTAGCCTGGGAGCCCCAGCTCCCCCAGCTCTGCCCTGGCCTGGTAGGTGCTGCTCAGCCAGCCCGGGAGCAGAGTGTACACGGAGATGGCTCCTCCATTGATTTCCCGTGCACGCTGCCACCTTTTCTGCCCCAGGAAAGGCGCAGATGGGTAGGCTGTGTCTTCCTGCCTCTCTGTAAGACCTGTGGCTGCTTGTCTCCTGTCTTCTATCAGAATCCCACCCTTAAAAGCCCTGACCCGGGCCACAGCAAAGGAACAGCCTCCTCAGGAAGAAGTGCTCGGGGGGCTGTATAGACTTGTACAGCAAATATTCAAGGAATTCCTAGGAATTAAAAAAAATAGAATTAGTGAATCTGGATTTTTGTGTAAGGACATCACAGGAACATATTTTCTTGATTAGGCCTTGCGCTGATGAGGGAAGTCACTGCACAGAGCACCTGCTCTGAGCTTTACTTTCTATGATCTAATCCGGCTCTGCCCATCCCATCACTGCACCCTAGCTGTCACTCAAATGGCACCCCCACACCTGAAGTTGGAGGGGGAACACTCGGGCTCCCAAAAAGCAATGTAATTTCTAGGCCCCGCTGTCCTCAGTAAAAGTCAGGGAGGGCAATGTCACCCCCGAAGGTGGAAGATGGACTCCCACAATCTCCTGTATGGAGATAAAATCCCACAATCCCCTGCACTTTCCTTCTCCGGCTTGCTGCCTGTCAGAGCAGATGAGCTCTTTCGGTTCTGGAAGCAGAGAAAATAGTTACTTTTGCAAAAGTGCACATCAGCAGCCTAAAAGATTCCAGTCAGTGCCTGGGATCTGCCTTTGTGTTCTCTGGATGGCTTCCTGGGCTGACTCCTTTCCAAGCAAACAGCTTTGTCAGATACTTGTAATTTCTGAAATATTTGATGGACGATGTCCCTCTGCAGAGGGATGATCGGAGTGCAGAGAGATCCAGCCTCCGAAGGAGCCAGCAGCCATGCCAGCAACTCAGCGGGGGGCATAGATCCACAGAGGAAGGAAAATGCCCTTCAAGGACAGATTGAACCCCTCAGCAGGCTGGGGAGAGATGGTGATGGAAGGGAGGAGTAAAGGAGAAGATAGGAGTGAAGGAAGAAAAAGGAGTGGAAGGAGGGAGGGAAGGAAGAAAAAGAAGGAGTGGAGGGAGGGAGGGAAGACGAGGAGGAAATGAAGAAAGGAAAGAGGAAGAAGGAAGGAAGGAGGGAAGGAAGGAAGAAAAGAAGGAAGGAAGGAAGGAAGGAAGGAAGGAAGGAAGGAAGGAAGGAAGGAAGGAAGGAAGGAAGGAAATGGAGTAAAGCTTTTAAAATTCAATACACAGTACATGGAGTACGGAAAGATGCTGTCTATGCAACTTATGTTATACATTTGCACACGTGCATGTGCACACATGCACACACACACACACACACACACACACACACACACACCCTGGCTCATCATTGAAAGCGTATTCACTTCCCATGAGTCAGTGGAGTGTGAAAGCTGCAGCACTGATGGCAGTGTGACATAGAAAAGCCTGTAGCTCTGAAGTGAGGCAAACCTGGGCCCATCCCAGCCCCAGGGCTCCTAAGTGCCCATTGCCCTAGGTGACCTTAGTCCCTGAGCACCACCGCTGCTCTCCTCTGCAAGGGGCTGCACCTTGGGACCCAGTGACCCAGACACAGGAAGTAACTGGTGCTCACCAGATTTTAAGGAGGCTCCACCAAGGACGGCCCTGGCAGAGGACTGCATTTCCTCTTCCCTTTCCTCCTTCTTCTTCCCTGCTCCTGCACTCTTCCTCCTTTCTTCCCTCCTCCTATCCCCTCTCCTTTCCTGTCCTCGCTTCCTTCCTTCTCTTCTTCTTTTCCCCATCCTTCATTCTTGCCTCCCAGTGGCATAGAGCTTCATCCGAGCTAAGACTTCCCTCAAGGATTTCATCTGTGAGCTGCTCCCTCCCTCACGCCCAGGGAGACCAACAGATAAACAATAACAATCCATTTCTGTTCTGGCAGCTGCCTGGCCTAGCCTAGTCTTGTCTAGCCTGCCCTGTCACTGGGGTAAGTGCTATGGCCGAGGGTGGGCAGAGTGATTTGGGAAGGCATTCTATTCCCCAAATATCATATCCTTCTTTCTCAGAGGATAAGGACAATGAAGCTTGGGATGATCAATCATGTCAAAATTCTCAAGAAGTTCCTGCTCAGAGCCAACGGCTGAGCATTTTCTCATGAGTGGAGTGTGGAGCTGCCCCAGGGTGGAGACCTTGCATTTCTCTCCCAACAGAAACAGCGGTAAGGCTCCTCGTGTGGGTGCTGGAGCCTGTACCACCCCTGCGCCCTACCTCAGCCTCCCCCCTCCTGTGGGGATGCCTGAAGGAGCCACCCACACCCGGAAATCTGCTCTAGGCCACAAAGGTGACACTTGTATCTGCCCTTGAGACCCTGCCTTCTGTGGCCCTTGAGGACAGCTCAGTGAGCAGCCTGCCTGGCTCCCAGTCCATGTGGCAGCTTTGCATGCACACACACCATCACCCCTCCCCAGGCTCAGTGCAAGTCTCTTCTATTCACTGCCTCCCTCTGGGCTCCCTTTTCACCACTAAGACTCAAAGGGGATTATTTGTGACATCTCGGAAGCTGGATTCCAGTCCTGACCTAGGACTGGCTGGCCATCCTCCTGGGCCATCTCCCCTGGAGGCCGCAGGCCAGGGCGACAGGAGAGAAAGTGGACCTGCCGCTGTAGCTAACTGGCATCCCCATGAACATTTTAAATGACATTTCCAGAAGGAAGATTTTCCACAATGTACCCTACCTTCAGCAGGTGCTAATAGTGAGCAGAGCACATACCTTCAGAAAACGAGGGATTTATATCCACACCTGCTGTACCTGGAATTGACAAAAAAAAAAAAAAAGTGACGGACTTTTCTCTGCGCCCAAGAGGGAGGGGAAAAAGTAGATTGCTAACCAGATGCCAGTGACTCATGGCTGTCATCCCGGCTTCTCAGGAGGCTAAGGTCTGAGGATCCCATTTTAAAGGCAGCCAGGGCAGGAAAGTCCGTGAGACGCTCATCTCCAATGAACCACCCAACAGCTGGAAGTAGAGCTATGACCCAAGTGGTAGAGCATCAGCCATGAGTAAAAAAGCCAAGCAACAGTCCAAGCCCCAGTGCCAGCCCCACCCCACAGAGACAGAGTAGGAGAGAGAGAGAGAGAGAGAGAGAGAGAGAGAGAGAGAGAAGAGAGAGAGAGAGAGAGGCTCCTGAAAGCCTGGGCAGGCCCGAGGAGGCAAAGGCCAGGGAGGCTTGAGGGGAGCAAGCTGAGGAATGTGGCTTCCCAAGCAGCAATCCCAGGGGTGAGCGATGCCCAGATGCCCGGATGCAGGCAAAGGAGACAAGTTGCTGCCAGGCTCTTTTTGATGGTGTCCTTGACTACATCATATGACAAATAATTCTTACTTCTTAGCAGCAGGATTGCAAGAGATGCTGTTGTCTAGGTCCCTGGGGGTGGTGTTCACCCTGACCCTGTGCCGTACAGTTCTGTCACTGCTCGGGCCTTCGTGGTCACTGACACTGAGCCCAAGGAGTGGGGGAAGCCTGGCCGCCCGGTGACCTGGCAGAGGGCCTAAGGCCCGTCCAGCCACAGTGCAGGGTGATACCAAGGCTGCTGCTGCCCCTTCCTTCTTCCCCTCGGTGCTCCTCTTCTGCTGGCTGCTCCTCCTCTGCTGGCTTTTCCATCTCTGCTGACCTCTAGACAGGTCCCATGGGGGACCCTTTGTTTTCCAGATCATTCTCTTCCTGGATGATCTACTTCTGCCCAGGCATTCAATAAGATTTGAGTCTGGATAGCTGTTTCTCGAATCCTCTCTCCCCTCCACCTTGCCCCTGGCATGTCCACTCCAATATCTAGCAGACATCTCCAGTTTAGTGTTTCTTGGACCATTTTGGTAGTCTTCCCCATCTTAGATGATGACATTATTATCCACACGCAATAATCTAGGACTTGTTCTTCATTTCTGCCGCTCACACACAGGTAACCAGGGCTTGTGGGGTCACTGTCCATGCTTTAAGAAGGAGGTGACTACACCTCCGAATGCTCCCAGCCCTGATGGCCTCTGCCCAGGCCCTCCACCACCTCTGAGCCTGGCCCCTGCCAGCCCTTCCTCTTAAAGACAAAAATTAACTCACAGCGTTTCCCCACGTGCAGGCCCCCGTCCACCTTCCCATTCCGCTCCCCGTTGCCTTCACTTGGGAGCTCTTCATTGGGTAGAATTTCTTTCAGGAAACATGGGATGCTGCCTAGGGCAGGTGGTATCTGGTGAGAGGTAGCCCAACATCCTACAGTGCAGAGGACAACACAAAACATTACCTGGTCCAGGTGTCCACAGAGCCAAGAAGCAACACATCCCCCACACCGAGTCTATCCAGCATCTTCTGCCTCCTCCCTTTGTGTGCCCTGTGGTAACCAGGGTGACCTTCTTGCTGTGCCTTCCACACATTGCCCTTCTAGCCAGCTCAGCACCTTGGCTGCTGGCTCTATTGGGACGCTCTGACATACAGACCTGCACGCGTTCACTCTTCCTCACCAGTAAGGCCTACCAGATTGTGTGTGTGCGTGTGCGCACAAGTACGTGCGCCAGTACTGTGCTCTCCCTTGGTGTTTTTGCTCAAAGCTGGCACTCTACCACTTGAGCCACAGCTCCACTTTGGGCCTTCTGGCTGGTTAATTGGAGGCAAGAGTCTTACAGATGGTGTCTGCGATCCTTAGACCTCAGCCTCCTGAGTCACAAGGCTTACAGGCACAATGCTGACCAGATGTTCCTCTTGATTGACCTAATTTACAATACCTGTCTCCATCCCTACCGAATCCCATCCTCCCATTCCCTCAGCTTGCTTTCTTAACTCACTGATTTGTTTGCTTGTGTCTTCCACAAGAACATAAGAGTGAGGGCAGCAAAGCTGTCATGTTCATCGAGCATCATCACACAGTAGATGCTCAACGAGCATGAGTGAACAATAGCTGATATGCTTGGCAGAGGGCAGGGAAGGAAACCACCAGCACATCTGCACATGGGGGCTGGCGGTCACACAGAGCCACCACACGGACTTCAGAGAAAGTTTCTAGAATCACCTGCCCCTTCACATATGCTGGGCTCAAGTGGAGCAGCACTTTGGAGCCAGATGTATGCCAGTATCTGTGTATCCAGTGAGCCAGCTGTGGACTTGGATCTGAAAAGATCAAGAACCATTCTGGAGGCTCAGGGGGCCAAGGTAATGATCAGAGGAGGGAGTCAGCTTAGACAGGACCAAAAGGGATAACCCCAGCCGAGGGTGGCCAGAACCAAGAAAAGCCTAGTAGACAGGCAGAGAGCCTTGGGAAGAAGAGCCGACCTCTCCAGGGGAGAGTCTGGTAAGCTCTCCCGGGCAACAGAGGAGATTAGCTTGCCAGGAGCCAAGTGAAGGGGTGGGAAGTTGGACTTGGGGTGCTGGGAAAGTAAATGAGGTGTAAAATCGGACTTCTGTGCAGCCAGGCAGACACACTGGCCTAGATAGAGCTGGCACGGAGATAATTCGGTGAAAACACAGAGCCACCGTCATCTTAACTGCAGATTCTCTGCCTTCCTCCCAGAGGCAGAGAATTGTTGAGTGTTGTTAAATACTCATCCACCCCCGGTGGCTCCATCATCCCAGCATGGTTGTCCACATGGTACAGCTCCACCATCCCAGCATGGTTGTCCACGTGGGACAGCTCCACCATCCCTGCATGGTGGTCCACGTGGGACAGCTCCACCATCCCTGCATGGTGGTCCATGTGGGACAGCTCCATCATCCCTGCATGGTGGTCCACGTGGGATAGCTCCATCATCCCAGGACAGTGGTACCGTAGGTGATGGGCAGGGATTGTGCCCTGCCTCCAGGTCAGCCCCTATCCTGTACCAGCTCTCCATCACCCTTGACAGGGGAGGGAATCAGGAAGCCCAGACAAAGGATTCCAGGGGAATAGATCTTGCAGTTGGCAGATGTGGGGGTGCTGAGGGTTCCGGCCTGCAGAGCCTTCTCAGAGATGGTGTGGGTGGGGGAGCTTATACCCTCGAGTATTGGGGGGACCTGTGCCACTGGGGAGAGGGAACTTGCCTTCGGGTGAGGGGCAACCTGTGCCATTGGGTGTGGGGGGACCTGTGGCTTCGTGTGTGGGGTCCTGTGGCCTCGGGTGTGAAGGGACCTGTGGCCTCGGATCGGGGGGGATCTTGCCCTCAGGTGGCCCCACGTCCATCCACAACTCTGGTTTGTTTTGCTGCCTGGAACCGTCTGAGGTGGTGAGTACAGGAATTAACCCGCCAACACCTCATTTTATTGGGCTTGTTAACATCGGCTTAAAGTAACAAATCTTGGATATAGACAACTTCAACATACTCTAGTTATGATGGGAGCTTGGAAGGTCTGAGGAGTGGTATAACATCTACTTGTGCTGGATTACCCTTGTGTCTAATTTAGCTCTGACTCAGTGCACAGAGATATGGATTTTTTCCCGCAGACCTGGTCTCAGAGCTGCCTGTCTGTAACAGCACCTGGGAGTTACAACGCCCTGGGCCACCCCCATCCTTGCCTCTCTCCAGCTGCAGATGCTGCTCTGGTTTCATTCATAAACCTGTCTGCCCCTGACACCCCCACCCTTCCATTGATCTCAAATATCTTTATCAAAATTTGAGTGCCTGGTGCTGGTGGCACTGAGATCTGAGGAACCCAAGCAGACAAATCTGAAAGACTCACATCCCCAGTTAACCACACAAAGCCAGAAGTGAAGGTGTGACTCAAGTGATATAGCATCCGGCTTGCGTAGAAAAGCCAATCAAGAACATGAGTCCCTGAGTACAAGGCCCAGAACCAACACACACACACACACACACCTCCAGACTCTCATTCACACTGAGGAATATGTGGCTAATAAAGGTACAGACAACCCAGGATAGCTGATGCTTTGAGTGGGCGGCCAAGTCTCTCCATAGCTGCTGGACGGCACCGCAGCAGGCAGGTGACCCTGGCCCTTCTTTCCCGAGAGACACTGAAGGAATTATACAGTCTCCCTGTGCCTCAGTTTCCCTAGCTGTAGAACTGAAAAACCATCGTTCCCTCCAAAAGCAGCGACTAAGGAGAGAAGACAGAGAATGTGTGGCCCTGAACTTGACTCATCCACCATATTCAGCAAACATGGCTCCTTTTCACTATGCTAAGAAAAGCCTAGAAATAAAATTCAGGCACCAGTGACTCCGGAGACTGAGATCTGAGGATTGCGGTTCAAAGCCAGCCTGGGCAGGAAAGTCTGTGAGACTTTTAATTGTAATTGACCAGTAACAAAGCCAGAAGTGGAGGTGTGTGGCTGAAGTGGTAGAGTACCAACATTGAGCAGAACAGCTAAGGGGCAGGGCCGGGGCTCTGAGTCCAAGCCCTCATACCAGCACAGAAGGATAAAATAAAGTAGTAAGATCAAGCAAGAGGAAGGTGGAAGGACCGCATGCAGTAGGTCCAGGTTGTGGTGTCACTCTGTGACTCCCGAGTAAGCCTCTGTTAGGCCACCTGTCAGGTGGAGATGACACTAGGGGTTGTGCGGTCACTAACTGTTGTAACACAGATCGGTCCTGCCTGGACTCCTGAGAAGCTTCACCAGAACAGGGGTGGCCACAGCATGGTCCCCACTTGGTGTGGTCAGCACACCACTTCTGGGGACCCGTTCTTACCGCCTTTCAGAGGCTTTGCCATGTGACAGAAATGGTGTCACTGCAGGCAGGATGGGGACCGGCCTTTCCCTTCCAGCCTGGGGCTGGAGTTGATCCCACCTGGCTCTCATCCGCCCTCCTGGCAGGCAAACCCAGGGCACCATGCCCCCGAGGGGGTCAGTTCAGCTGCCAGCACAGGGCGAGGAGCCAGCCCTCATTAGCTCTTGCCACTGGCCCTTCCAGAAACTGCTGGTCTGGGACAGAAATGGAATGCCAGAGGCAAGGAATCTTCTGGATTCTTTGGGCACAGAAATAAACCAGAGCGCCTCATTGCTCATCAAAGCTTCCAAAACACGCCGGGGACAAGGCTGTTTCTGCCTGTGTTTCTGAGCAAATGGAAAAATGGAGGAAAGCCTTGCTCCCACCAAACCTGGGAATTAGGATTAGTTCTTCCTGCAGGGTGCTGTCTGGTGGGGGGTGGGGGAGGATATGTGTGTGTCAGTACTGGGCCTCTCACTCTCACTTGTCATTTGCACTCAACCACTTGGGCTACAGCTCCACTTCTGGGTTTGGGCTGGTAAATTGGAGATAAGAGTCTCACAGGCTTTTCTGCCATGCTGGCTTTTAACTACATGATTCTCAGATCTCCGGTTCCTGAGTAGCTAGGATGACAGGTGTGAGCTCCTGGCACCCAGCTAGCACTACTCACTGTAACCTCCTGCTTCTTACTGTGCACATACACTCTCCAGGGATGTCTGGGCTGTGAGGTGATGTCACATTCACACCTGCTGACAGGGAACGGAGGCACATGGCATCTGAGTGACACTTCTTTTTTTTTTTTTTTTTTGGCCAGTCCTGGGCCTTGGACTCAGGGCCTGAGCACTGTCCCTGGCTTCTTCCCGCTCAAGGCTAGCACTCTGCCACTTGAGCCACAGCGCCGCTTCTGGCCGTTTTCTGTATATGTGGTGCTGGGGAATCGAACCTAGGGCCTCGTGTATCCGAGGCAGGCACTCTTGCCACTAGGCTATATCCCCAGCCCTGAGTGACACTTCTTATTTTAGCTTTAATCCCAAGGAAAACTTTAGCCTTGGGTAAGAGAATCACCAAAACAAACCCAATACCACAGAGCTGGTGGTGAGCTCCACCTGGACCTGAGCTGTGGGTGCAGAAACAGAAACAAATGCATCTCGTTATAAGCTCTTGTTGCCTATCATGCTTGTGCCACCGCCCTCTGGCCTGTGCCCACACACACATGCATGCATGCATATGTAGGCATGTGCACACACACACGTGCACGCACGCACACACAATCTGCGGTCATTTTCAATCCAAAAGACCCGCCCAGAGCTCTGGTTATGATTTCTCCCTTTCGTTCCTTCAACAACTATTTTTCAAGTCCCCCTCCCCCAGCTTTGTGCCAGGAGCTGTGCTGGTCACTCAGGATGTTGGGAGGCAAACTAAAGTTCAGTTCCCCTCCCCCCCCTTCCCCCATGGGGCTTCCAGACCAGCCAGGGGGAGGGCAGCGAGCCAGGGGGCGGGCAGCGAGTGGCGGTGCTCACACCTGACTCACCGCTGAGGACTCCTCAGAAGGGCCAGGACGGAGAGCCCACGTGCTGTGGGTTGGGGCGGCTTGGGAGGGGGCAGGCTCCCCTGGGGAAGGCCTGAGTCATCTCGGAGATCTGAGAGGAAGGCGCAAGAAGGAGGGAAATAAAAGGATGACTTCCTTTCTTATCCAAGAGAACATTGTACTTGGGTGAGTTGGCGCTGGCTCCTGCAGGCTCGCACTGACTAGCACCTGCCGCCCCAGGCTCCGTGGGGTCACATGGTAACTCAAGGGGCTGATGTGGGTGTGTTTACACTGCAGAAAGTGGCAGGTGCTGTCAATTAGGGCTCCTCTGTCTCCCCCCGCCCCAACTCTGGAAAGGTTTTCCCTGACACTCAGCAGGCTTTTTATCTTCCACCTGCCTCCTGGCCCTGGGCAGAGCCAACACTGGCCTTGAAGCCAAACCCCGGCCTCCCCACCACAGAAGCGGCCAAGGCCTGTGCCTGCCAGGCCCTGCGGACAGCGCTGAGGCTGTGGACTGTGTATGTGGGACCCTAGGCCACCTTCTGCGATCCCGGGCCCCCCATGCGTTGACCCCCAAGCCTTGGAGAAAGGCCCTGCTCTTGTGCATGGCCTCTGTGAAGTGATGTTTATCAACCCTGCCTCTGTGCCCACGGGGACTGGGAGCAGATCACCCTGGGGGCGGAACTCCAGACAAGCGCTGACCCCTCAGGAATCCAGGGCCAGACTGAGGCTGCCAGGCTGACACTGCTGCTCCTCGCTGGCACGCGGGCTACTCCGGGCACCAGAGCCAGGGCACCACAGCCTCGCCACGGCCACACCACAGCCACACCATAGCCCTCGTTGTCCAACGAGCTTCACCAAAGAATGAGTGTGGGCTCTTCCAAAGATGGTAGCCAGCCGGTGCCCCCTGTGCTCCCGCAGCTAAACAGAGCAGCAGGCTTGCTGGTGGGAAGGGGAGGAAGCTCGGGAGCCTCTCCTGAGCGCCCCCACCCTTTCGGCCGGCCAGCAGCAGTGATCTGAGGGTCTTGATCGGGACAGCAGGATTTGGTGAGCCTGCCTGAGGCCCGCGGGGTCTCTTGGGCAGCAAAGGGCTGGACAGACTTCTCATGATGCTGTGGGCTGTGCCCCAGGGAGGGCAGCTAGCCAAGGGGGCGAGACAGGCTGCGGGCACCCCAGCCTGGGCACGCATGCATCCCCCGGAAAAGGGACCTTCTAATTCACACATGGCCAGCCGCAGCCCCAACCCGAGGTCTCCAGAGAGGACGGGAGTCCTAAGAAGGGGCCTTGGCACTCCAGTGGGGTCAGGGCAGGGCCAGCCCTGGGGAGAGGGGACTCGAGGGCCCTCAACGTGGTGCTTAACGTGACTAGGGCCAGCGCCCAGCTGCTGGCTGCTCCACCAGCGGGCTTGTGGTCTGAAGATGAAGGGATGTTTTCTTTATTAACATTGAACTAATTAACTTGTTTATGTCACTCTCCCCATTGTCTATAAACATGATTCAATAAACCATCTTATGGCTGATAATTATCCAAACATTACCGCAAACACAGGGCCCGTGCCAGGCGAGGATGCTCCACCCGGAGTTTACCTGGCTAGGACTCGGTCACCCGACGCCGTCCCCTGGCAGCAGCCCCCGTGGCCTCCCAGGTGAAGAGATCCTGACAAGGAGCAAATTATTCCCCCACTCCGTGGGTGACAAACACAGTGCCTTTGTTTCCTTGACTGGGGCTTGTTTTCCATGCGTGGGAGGAATTCCAGACTTGCGAATTCTGAATCCAGACCTCATGGATTTTTTTTTTCTTCTTTCTAATGGAGACAACATGACGATAAAGAACAATAGCAGCCTGGATTCTACACTCCACAAGGCTCAGGGTCAGAACCTGACCTCCTGGGCCCTGGAGAGTATCCAACAGCAACTATTGTCCTCTGTTGTCAAGCTGGACGGCAGGCCTCACCAGCCGACGTCTCGCGGGCTTCTGGCACTGGAGGCCAAGCAGATGCTGGCCCTCTGGTGTGCTGTGGGCAGCCCGGCTCTTCCAGCTTATTGAAATCAGATGCATGGTGCTCAGATCTGCCCTCAAAGCAGATGGTGGCTCCGCGCAAGCACCATCTCATCGGAAAATTACAAGAGCCACAATCCCTCACAAATCCTCCGCGCCCTGCAGACTGCAGCTTTACCTACGGGGCCAGAGTGGCTTTCTCCCCTTGCTGGTCCCCATGCTCCAAGGGGCCCAGCCCGGAGCTACTAGGACACTTTTAGAGAGCTGGAAAATCACAGTACTGTCCCCTTATCCACACTCTCTGTACCCTGAGCTGAACCAGATCTGACCATAGTGAGTGGAAAATTCCAGAGAGATTAACAACCCAGCTGTGATTTGCATGCTATTCTGCATAGCTTGATGGATCTGACTCCATTCTGTCCCTCTAACGAGGCCATGAAAGATCTGTTGGCCCCATGTATCCATGCTACATCTGTTCCCAACACAGTTTTCATCCCTTTCTTCAATGTGTCCATTCTGTATGTTACCCCCTTGTTTTAGTTATTTAGCAGCTGAGTGGACTTATCCAATGGACCACTGAGTTAGTGCCCAGCATGTGTTTGATTGACATCGTAAGGTAGTCCAATGAGATCACACTGCTGCCCTTCCGCTCACATCATCCCCGGGGAAAGGGTCCATGCTCAGTCACATAACTTTTATCAGAGAAGATTGTGCGAACTTCTCTGTCATTACATTTGTTGAGATCTTACTGTGCCTAATTTATAAGTTTGTCATTGGTGTATTATCATTGGAATAGGAAAAAAAAGAGGCACAGAGGATTCAAAATTACCCATGGCTGCAGGCATCCATGGTGGGCCTTGGAATGCAGCCCCCATGGGTAAGGATGAACCACTGTATAGTACCTAATTCTTGAGGAATTATCCTCAACATTAACATTATCTTTGAGTATATGGGTAATTAAACATGTGGGCAATTGAGTCTAGTTGTTCAAGAAAATTGTATTCACTCTTCAAATAGCATTTGACTCATCATAAGCAAATCCATTTTTTTTTTTTTTGCCAGTCCTGGGCGTTGGACTCAGGGCCTGAGCACTGTCCCTGGCTTCTTTTTGCTCAAGGCTAGCACTCGGCCACTTGAGCCACAGGGCCACTTCTGGCCGTTTTCTGTATATGTGGTGCTGGGGAATCGAACCCAGGGCTTCATGTATACAAAGCAAGCACTCTTGCCACTAGGCCATATTCCCAGCCCCCAAATCCATATTTTTTTAACTATGCAATATACTTTAAGAAAAACATCTTAAAATGCTAGGTAGATAACAAATTGTTTCAGTGGCTCCAAATTTTTAAAAATGCAATCTAAATTGTGTTTTCTTTTAGATCTTCTGAGTTAAAATTATATAATCTGGCTAAAACATTAAGTTAAAGAAAACTTTTGGGGCTGGGAATATGGCCTAGTGGCAAGAGTGCTTGCCTCCTACTCATGAAGCTCTTGGTTCGATTCCCCAGCACCACATATATGGAAAATGGCCAGAAGGGGCGCTGTGGCTCAGGTGGCAGAGTGCTAGCTTTGAGCGGGAAGAAGCCAGGGACAGTGCTCAGGCCCTGAGTCCAAGGCCCAGGACTGGCAAAAAAAAAAGAAAACTTTTGAGATTTACATAAGTAAAGATAGAAGATAAGTAATCTTTCACTTTCTTCTGCTTTGTAAAAAAGAGTCAACCCTCCTCGCAGAGCTATTAAGAACATTAACTGAGAAAGTTCATGTATTTACCACAATAATTAACACATAGGAGAGACACTGGATAAATTTTAGCTACCAGAGTTCTCTCTATATATCTATCATCTAATCTATCATTTCTATATCTATCTGTATCTCTCTCTCTCTCTCTCTCTCTATATATATATATATATATTTCAACATAACATCAACATGTGAGATTAAGAAAGACAAATGAGTAGATACTACTTTTTTTGGTACTGGGGTTTGAACTCAGAGCCTCATGCATGCTGGGCAAGGGCTCTGTCTTTTGAGCCATTCTCCTAGCCAGATACCAGTTCTTTTCCAAACTTACCAGGGATAGAAGTGAACTCAAAGCAAATTCTGGAATCCTTCACCTCTAGCAGCTCTTTGATTTCCTTTCTGCTGTTAATGCTTCCTGTTGGGTGGCGGAAGTCATGGCTGGAAGGCTCAGCTCTTAGGGACATCAGCCCAGCATGCTGGATAGATGGCCAGCTCAGCCACTGCGGGCAGCGAAGACAAGGTCAGCCCCCAGGACCCTGATGCTCACCTGACATTTTTCTTTCTTGAATTTTTAAAATTAATGTTAAGTGTTAGGTTTTTAAAGTAGGTAGACGGTCAGGGA
This sequence comes from Perognathus longimembris pacificus, assembly GCF_023159225.1. Lineage (NCBI taxonomy): Eukaryota > Metazoa > Chordata > Mammalia > Rodentia > Heteromyidae > Perognathus > Perognathus longimembris. The sequence continues at coordinate 70,301,137 of NC_063167.1, read as the reverse complement.
GAACGCCACACAGTATTCAGGCAGGAGAGAAAGCTTATTACCGAACTGCTGGCCTGTGGCCAAGATGATGCACGCCAGAGAGAAGGGAGAGAAGGGGCGACCTCCACCCAGCCCTGCCTTATGTAGGGCAGGGGTTGTGGCCAGGTGGATTAGGATGTGACCTCAGGGAAAGGGGAGGTAACTACCTCCAGGTCTGCTGGTTACCCAGGTAACTGGGTGGAGACTTAATGAGGTGGGGGCATCTGCATGGAGCCCTCCTGGGACGGACCTTACATTAAGTAGTTGTACAAAGGGGTTTCTACCCAATGTACCAGACTATGAGTACAATCACCTTGATCAGCGCCACCCTTCCTTGCTCTCCTCATCTGTCAGCTTTCTCTCTGAGAGAGGGTCTCTGTGCTTCCCTACCCTCCGGAGTGTGATCCCCCCTCCCCTGCCATCTTTTCTCCCCCCCCCCCACCTCGTGGCATCCGGGGCCTGGGGTGGCACTGGCTCTGTAGATGGCTCCATCCCCAGAAGTGTGGAGGGAGAGGATGGAAACCAATTGTCCCCACCATCAGAAAGCTTCCAGACTCTGGACAGGGAGGCACAGCAGGGCTCCCCAGCCCATCTCTTCATCTGCAAAAGAATGAAGATCAGAACTGTAGTGAGCCAGCTCTTTGGCTCCTGAACCCAAATACTTAACAAATGCAGCTATTTCTCAGACTTAAGTGTACAGCTTAATGTCCAGCATGAGATGGATGATCTCAGCTGACACACCCAAACCCGGACCCACCTCCCACAGTGACCCCGACCTCCCCTCCTACACCCTCCTCCTACACTGACCCTGTCCTCCCCTTCTCCCACAGTGACCCCATCCTCCCCTCCTCCCCCTCCTCCTGCAGTGACCCCATCCTCCCCTCCTCCCCCCTCCTCCTGCAGTGACCCCATCCTCCCCTCCTCCCAAGTGACCCTGTCTTCCCCTCCTCCCACAGTGACCCCATCCTCCCCTCCTCCCCCTTCCTCCTGCAGTGACCCCCATCTTCCTCTCCTCCCCCCTCCTCCTGAAGTGACCCCATCCTCCCCTCCTCCTGCAGTGACCTCCAGCTCGGTACCATGCCCTTCCATCTAGCTGGATGCCAAAATCCTTGGAGTCTTCTGATTCTCCTTTACCTTCACTGCACAAATCACAGCCCTTGAGGAAAGTCCTGCTGAGTAACTCCTTTAGTATATGCCAGTTGTGGGGACCCCTCACGTTGTGTACCACAGCCCTGGCCATCATAACCTCTCACTTGGATTTTATAGGAACAGTTTAACTGATAGTTTCCATTATTGTGCATGCTCAGCCAGACCGGCTGCGTGTGTGTGTGTGTGTGTGTGTGTGTGTGTGTATGTGTGTGCACATGCATGCACACACATGCCAGTCCTGGGGCTTGAACTCAGGGCCTAGGCACTGTCCCTTAGCTTTTCCACTCAATGCTGGTGCTCCACCACTTGTGGCATACCTCCTCTTCTGGCTTTTTGGTGGTGAACAAGAGATAAAAGTCTCATGGACTTTCCCACCCTGGCTGGCTTAGAGCTATGATCTTCAGCTCTCAGCCTCCTGAGTAGCTAGGATTACAGATATGAGTCATGGGTGCTGGGTTAGCAATCCACCTTAGTCTCACACTTGAGTCTAGTTGTTTGTGCATTTATCTACCCCCCTGGGCCACACTCACCCACCCTCAGATTCCTGTGATTCTGAGTGCTGGACAAGTGCATGGAGCAGGGACCATGGCCTGTTTGCTGACTTGAACATCATCAATTTTGTGACTTCAGTCCACAATGCCCAAGGATTTGCTAGTTTTTCAAAGACAGTTCTAGCATTTCATGAGAGCCTCAGCAGAGACTCTTGTGAGAAGTAACACAAGTAGAGCTTTGAGCAGTGGACAAAACAAATGATGGGGTGTGCCCACTTTCAGGACTGTTGGCTGTGACCTTTTGCCAGGCCTGTGTGTACCAAGTTCCAGGAAAGCACCAGAAGCAGTTTTCCTAGGAGGCTGATTTGGTCTGAGCTGCTAGGGGCACAAGGGCTGCCCTGCAGGGGGGCTGGTGTTAGGTGTGAGTCATGCTCTCGCTTGGCTGTTGTGTTGAAGGCTGGTGCTCTACTACCTGAGCCACGACTCTACCTCCAGCTTTTTGCTGGTTAATTGGACATGAGAATCTCACCAACTTTTCTGCCTAGGCTATCTTTAAACCAGAAGCCTCAGATCTCAGCCCTCTGAGTAGCTAGGATTAAAGGCATGAGCCACCAGCACCTGCCTTTGCTTGGTATTTTAATAAAAATCCTTGATCCCTCAAGGACTTGTTTCAAAAGCTAACTAGAAAAAGAAAAGTAACTACCCTCAAAAGATAGATGAAACTGAAAACAAGAAGATTTTATGCTTCAGGTAAAGAAACCTAAGACAAAGGGCATTTTTCCTTTAGTTTTTTTCATGGATGGCTTATCCTTACCATTGGACTATGCCAGGAAACCCACCCAAACCAATTCAAGTTCAGATTCACAGGGGTAAAAAACAAACAAACAAACAAAAAACCAAGCTACCAGCTGTCTGAAATCATGCAGTACTCTTGGCTGAGAACTCATCAAGCCCCATTGAACAGTTCAGGGGAAAAGACACTTGAAAAATATAAGCTCACTGGGGATAGTAAGAAAAGACTTTTCCAGATTTAGCATTGAAGGCTGAATTCATTGCAATGGAACAAAGCAGTGTTCTCTCAACCAGATCAAAGAGACCACTCACCAATGCAACTGAAAAGCTGGTGGTTCACACTTGTAATCCTAGCTACTTAGGAGGATGAGATCTGAGGATCCAAGTCTGAAACCAGCCTGGGCAGAAAAGTCAATGAGATTGATCTCCAATTAACCAACAAAGTGTCAGTGGAGCTGGTAGAATTCCAACCTTGAAAGAAAAAGCTCAAGGGTAATGCTCAGGCCCCGAGTTCAATCCTCAAACTGGAACAACAAAAGAAAAACAAACTACTTAAGTGAGATATACAAAGTACCTGGATCTTCTCTGCACAGAGGACTGGCTTAGAGAACCTCTTCTGTCTAGAAAAATCTCAAAGTCACAATTCTATGGGCTCTCTTGCTCTATTTTCCAAAGCAGGGGCCAATTCAAGAGGCCATTTTCCTTAGGTGGTTTATGCTATTCTCATTGTGAATTCCTTGGTAGATTGACTCAACTACATGTCACCCATTTTTCAATTAAACAAAATGTTTCCATGATGACATCAGTTTGACCTCAAACCAGAGTCCCTGCACCTGCCCGCTGGCACACAGAAAGCTCCGAGTAGCAGAAGCTTTTGAATCCAGTAGCCCCCAAATATGTTCAGTGTTGGACACCGTGTTCGCTACCTTTTCGCTGCTGTGACAGTACGGTGATACAGACAGCTTGAAGGAGGAAGGGTTCATTTTGGCTCCCCGTTTCAAAGACTTCAGGATAGGATTGGTTGAGTCTATTGCTTTGGACCTGAAGCAGGAGCAGACATTATGGCAGTGGCAGCATGAGGTAGAGAAGGAGGCTGCTCACTTCCAGCCTGAGGAAGGGACCTGAGACAGGAGCTGCTCTGAGGGTCCAGTTTCTTCCAATTGGGTTTCTTCTCTCTCCCAATAATGCTATTGGGTTATGAATCTGTCTATAGATTAACTCGTTGGTGAGGGCAGAGCCCTCCGTGCTCAGCCACCTCTCAGTGACTGCCATTCCTACTGTGGATCCCCCCTTCAATACTCAGCTTCCGGGCACACTTCCTATCTGAACCCTCACCTTTGTTTCACACCCTTGAGGTGTGGGAATCAGTGGTTCAGATATTCCTGAGATTTCAAGACCAAGTTCAAGGCCCACTTCTTATCCACTAGTTAGTGGACATTTGTTAACAGCCTTCTTCAGGCCAGACTCTGCCTAGACACCAAGACACCTACAAAGAAGAAAGGCTAGGATCTGCAGGCTTGTAGCTGTCAGTGGCTTGAGGGAGATAAACACATATAAATCACAATGTGTCCATGTGATGTGGGCTTCTCTGGCCCCTTGCCAGGACAGACAATCTGTATAATACAATCTGTAGCTTATTTCCTGGGCATTTATTTGCCATCCATATTCCTAAGGGAAAACTCCATACAAGTGTCACATTCCCTACTACCTAGCATAGGGGTAGACACATAGTAGGTTTCCTACCGGATACTGCTTGCTTTATTAAAGACTAAGCCAGGTGATTCCTTGCTTTTCTTTCGGGTTTTGCAGTTTGAAGAGCCATTTTCAAACACTGGGACAGTCCTGTGCCTATAGAATTATGGTGAACCACAGAAATGTTGAATAATTCATTTGTTCCTCGCTGTCTGGGTGCCGTCCGAATGCCACAGAAGTTAACAAAATCAGTGTGTGCCGCCCCTCCAGACGACAAGCCCCAGCAAGCCACAGCAATTCACTTTCTTCTTATAGACACAGCTGAAGTGTCAGAATGGAAACTTAGTGAGTTGACTTCGTAATGGGAGAACAACCAGTTTTACATTCGGCATCCTGGGGATCAAATGAGCGCTTAGCAAGTCGCTGCAGAATTGAGTACAGCTTAGGGTTAGCCACAATTGGTAACACTTGGGGAGCTGTTAATTTCTTGTTGGCAATTGCACTGTAAACTCCCTTCATAAATTTCAGATTTGAGCTTGGCATTGCTTTCCAGATTGTATGCATACTTACTCCACTAACGTATGCTGAGTGGGCTTATCGACATACAAGGGTGGGAAGTGTGCTCCGCAGGCTGTTCTATGATGTGGCAGGGTTCCTTACGCTCTGTGCTGTTGATGTGTGGGACAGGCGATTCTTGGTGTGGGGAGGAAGGATGCTATTGGCATTGGGTGGGTAGGGACTAAGGCTACTGCAAACATCCCATCCTGTCCAGATGCCAGTCGGTGTCTTTAGGCTTGCAATGGAACCCGGGTAAGAACCACTGATGACCCAAAACTCTTTGTAATTGGTGTTCATCCTAGACCACTGCTCAGAGTGGCTGGTCAGTTGTGTGATCCAAGAGGGAAAAGCAATGCTTCCTTCTCTGAGTGTAGATAAATCTTCCCTCTTTCTGACTTGTGTGGTGGGGAAGGGGGTCACCCGTTTTTCCCTTGATGACTGAAGCGCTCTCCGAAGAGCGTCTGGAAACTAGCAGGTGTATATTGAACACTCCTGGTTCCTTTCTTCCTCCCACTGTTCCTGCCTCTCCTTTCCACCGCACCTCTTTCCACATCCTACATCCTACAAATGGCTGGGGATTCCCTTCTCATCTGTTTTCCTTCTCTAGCACAGCCCTTGAAGAGCTGGCATTCTCTCCAAACCCTTCAGGTGCTTTGGCACGCAGACTGGCTCCTGTCAGCAGTGGAGGAAATGGGAGCTGAGTCCTCAACCCCCTGAACTGTGCCCACACCAGGGAGAGCCTCACCCTCTCCTTCAGTGTCCACCCCGGGCAGGATTGGACTTTGGACAGCAGGCACAAGGTGACCCTGTCTCAGTTTGACAGTGTGGTCCACCTGCCTCCTGAGCTGCTAAAAGATGTGGTCCATACGCCCAGCACCACCAGGCCTCTGCAGGACCCAGCAGCCCCGGCTAGGCGCCGAGGAGAATGACTGTGCGTGGAAAACATACTTGGTGCTGGGCTAAGCATGGAGGATTGACAGAGGACAGATGGAAAGGCTTACGAGCCGTATTTTCATTATAAAGGCATTATAAGAACATTATGAGCCGTTTAGGGAAGTTGGGGAGGATGGGGCTCACCCAAGGTTCTAACACTTCGGACAAGTGGTTCCATTTATGTGTTCACTCCCAGCCCGGGGTCCTGCTGGGGGCTGTGGCTCAGCTGCCAGGATTTCACAGGCCCGCTCAGGCCTCTCCCCCACCCCAGTTGCATTGTCCCTGGCGTTGTCCCTCCCCTTGCCTTCCTCTTCTCCTATTTGCTGAAAGCAGTTTTCTACAAAGGAACTAACTAGCGCCTTTATTAAAGGATGCTTGGCTTCTGGTTTTGCAACTGTAAATCATCAAATGAGCAATAAAGCCTCAAGCATAAGTTTTTGTTTATTTTTTGTTTTGTTTCTCCCTCAGAATCATTTTCTTAGGACAAAAATCTCAAACACTAGTCAGGTTCTAGTGGCTCACACTTGTAATTCTACCTACTCAGGAGGCTAAGATATGAGGATTGTGGTTCAAACCCAGCCTGGGCAGAAAAGTCCATGAGACTCCCATCTCCTATTAGTCAGCAAATGCTGGAAGTGGAGGCATGGCTCAAGTGGTAGAGCACCAGCCTTGAGTGGAAAAAAGGAAAGGTAAGAGCATGAGGCTCTGAATTCAAGCCCCAGTACCAGCACAAAAACAGAGCTTCAAAAAGTGGATTCATAAGTAAAAACTATGGCTATTTCTACAGCTTTACACATGTCAAATTATTTTAGAACGTAGTTTTAACTATAAAGGCTATTTCTAGGTCATTACCACAAAATGATTACAAAACATGAACAAGTAGAAAGAAAAAATCATTTGTCATTGTTTAACTACTACAAACATTGATTTCCTTCCTGCACCTGTCTTTAATACATTCATGTATGTAAGTTCAGTCTTATTATATTATCAAGACTTGGCTTTCTTAATGAGCAATTACACTGGGTGCCATCCTGACTGAAGGTGGTCAGAGGCCAGTTCTAGTCAGCATAATAGAAAGGACTTGTTAGGATGCAAATGCTGCTTGGCTCCAGGCAGCCTGCTTGCTTCCATACCCTCCCATTCCAGCCACACACCATCCCCCACCACCACCCGCACCCCCCCCACCCCCCCCACCCCTAGCACTGTCTCCCCTAGCAGGGTAGAGTGGGGCCCAGCTACTCCCAAGAGTCTCTGTTTATAAGTGTAATTGACTTGTGCCTGAAGCTAACTACAGCTACCATGCATCCTTGCAGGAAGGCCCCAGTTCCAGGGAGAGTGGCATGGCGCCCTCAGGAAATCCAGCAGGCTCACTATACTCCTTTGTAGGAACAGGTTGCCAAAGAGAACAACCTGTTGCAAAGAGGGAAAATTGTTTTACAAGTGCAAGCCTTCCTTTAAAAATACAAATCATACCGACAGCACACAGAATGAAAGATTCATAGGAACTAATACTCAAGAATGTATACACCTATACTTGGACAGCTCTCTACCCCATGCCCTTACTTTATAGAATGACATGGGACATCTCCCTCTATTTATTTATGTTTTTTCTTATACCATTAGTGGGGCTTGAACTCAGGCCCTTATTCTCTTGCCTGGCTTTTCACTTAAGGCCAGTGTTCTACCACTTGAGCCACACCTCCACTTCTGACTTTCTTCTGGTTAGCTGGAAATAAGAGTCTCTCAGATTTGTCTGCCCAGGCTGGCTTTGAGCCACAATCCTCAGTTCTCAGTCTCCTGAGTAGCTAGGATGACAGGTATGAACAACCAGTGCCTGGTTTCTCCCTTCCTATTTATTATTCATTCTATTTCCTTCTCTCCTTTTCTTCCTTCTTATCTTCCTTCTTCCTTTTCTCCCTCTTTTACAGTTGAGTCTACAGAAGTTTAATCTTCTAACCAGGACCATTACAGTGCTTCATCCTGATTGGACACTGTTCCCAATGGCAAAGTTTCTACCTGCTGGCCATTCCCTGTGCAGGGTCTTTGCTCCGCTCCGTACATCTCATGGAGTCCGGTCTCCTGAATGAGGGAGAATGGCTCCTACCCTTTCCTGGGAGGCTAGGCCAGGCTCCCACCCTGGGAAAGGCCATGGAGATGTGGGTGACAGAGGCTGGGTGGGGCACGTCCCCCGGGCCAGCCTGTCTGTAGCCCCAGCTCCGGCAGCCTGCAACCCAGATTTATGGATGGCACCTGGTTAGAACAATGATGTCAACCCAATGTGAACTCTAACGGACATGCTCGTTTATCTCTGCTTGGATCTGGTTTGGAGTTTTTATTAATGACAGAGGATTTGATTAAACAAGGTTCTCACTGTAGCCAGCTCCAGCTGACCCAAGCATCAGTGGGGAATGAATTCCCCTGGTGTCGTCTCTTTCATCCTGTCGACTCATGCTGACTTTCCAAAGTGTTTCCTCTGACTCTGACCAGGCTGAGGTCATACAACCTTATTTACTTTAAGGACCATTCTGGCGCATTGAGCCAGGCATTTCGGTAATGAAGGACTTTTGTATTACAGATGCTCCCAGCCTCTGTGATGAAATCATGGTAGCATTTTGCCAAGACAATGTTGTCATTGGGTTTGGGCTCAGATCTGGAATTTACCCAACAGAATCAGAGTGCACAGACTATCAATACACCCCCAGGACTATCTTGAGCAGTCACCGGAAGCCAGATCGGTGAGGTCTGGGATGTCGTTTATCATAAGCAGCCATCCACTTGAGCTTCATCTCTAGGCAGATCTGGAGATGCCATCTCTCCAGCACAGGATGAGGCTGAGGATTGTCTGGTTTGCTTAGCACTGTGACTTCTTCCTCCCTCCAGTTCTGAGACTGGGTTATCTTTTCTCAGTCTGGGCCTGCTCCATGTCACTTTCTCTGGTTCTGCTCAGGCTTTTCTCCCTCTGGATGCCCCTGCATGTCCTGGCATCTCCTCTCTCCCCTCCTCGGCTCGACCTCCCTGCTCCACCATCTCCTGGCCCTCTGTTGTTTCTCTTTCTGTCCTTGTCCCCTTCTTCCCTCCCTCTGCTCCTCTTCTCTCTCCACTGCATCACATTGAAGCTTCATTTTCTTGCTTGCTCCATTTCCCTCTAGGATGAGATGAGATTTCCTAAGGATCGGACAGACACCAGCTCAGCATTTCCTCTCCGTGCTGGCAGGGCCTGGCCTGGTTCAATTCCATCAGAGCCAGACTCACCAGTTACCACAGCCCTCACCAAGCTCCTGGCTGGTAGGGAGTGGCAGACGTCCATCCCTCTGTTCCTGCCTGAGTCCATCCCAGGCTGGTCCCTACTTGGGCGTCAGCAGACCCAGCAGCAGGGCCTGCAGCCCTCTGTGGTGCTGACAGGAACAGGGCCACACTGCACAGCTAATGGGCAGGCATGGCTGTTTCATGAATTGACAAAATGTCACGGTTAGTTGCTGGTGACAGGCTTTGCTGGTGAGGAGCTCCCTGATCTTCCCCTTTGCGCTCACTGCTTTTGAGATAAAACAGTGACTGAATCTTTTTCTCTTTTAAAATTTTTTGTGCTGGCACTAGGATTTGGACTCAGGGCCTGAGCTTGTCCCTTAGGTTTTTCGCTCAAGGCTTGCACTCTACCATCTGAGCTATATCTCCACTTCAGGCTTTTTCTTTTAATTTTGTGGTTAATTGGAGGTAGGAGTCTTACAGACTTTCTTGCAGGCTGACTTTGAAGGGTAATCCTCAGACCTCAGCCTCCTGAGTGGCTAGGATGACAGACATGAGCCACCACCATCTGGTTCATGATTTACTTCTGTTAAGTGAAGCGTTCTCAGCTAAGAACTGGAACCAGGTGGTTCTCAGAAATTCTGGGGACAATTCACCAACTGAAGCCACTTCTGGAAGTTCACCCATCATCCTGTCTCTGTATTTCCCACTTGGTATTCTTGCTCTTCCAGCTGCATTGGTAATTTCTTGTTTTATAAAGTGGCAAACAGCAAGCAGAAAAGGAAACAGCACAAAACAAAACAAAGCTGTATGCTTTGGACTAAAGATGAAACCATTAGAGTGAGTTTCTATTCTGGCTGCCTAGATGTTTACTCTAGTTCTGATTAAGCTCAACAAAGATATCACCTCGGATACCTTCCTGCATGTGGAGGCAACGGCTGGTCATTGCCTGTCCATGAAGGTCAATATGAACAGACTGCACCTGGGCCCCCCAGGCTCAGACTTGGTCTTCATCCCCAAAACAAACCACCCACAAGTCACATCCCCCACCCAGAGCAAGGAGATCCTGTTCGTTCTGACTGTGCTCTCTCATAGGTCTCAGAAGTAAAAGTATGCAATAATAAATGGCAGCCACATTCTAATTCCCACAAGTTTCTCAGAAAAGAGCAACTATGTCTAAGCTTCAATCTTCCATAACATTGAGGACTACTGAGCACGTGTCTTCCATGACTACATTCAAATCAGAATAATGGGTACTGCTGGCTCATACTTGTAATCCTGGCTATTCAGAAGGCTGAAGTCTGAGGAGCACGGCTCAAGAAGAAAAGCATGTTGGGATGCTGATCTCCAATTAACCAGGAGAAAGCCAAAAGTGGAGCTGTGACTCAAGCAATAGAGCACCAATCTTAAGGGAAAAAGCCTGGCCCTGAGTTCAAGCCCCTGTACTGGCACACACGCACACACACACACACACACACACACACACACACACACACACACACACACAATGGTCCTTTAAAACTTGGAGGTTTTTTGGTGGTTGGAATGTTCAGTAAGGAGAGAATTCCATCTCTGAGAGCTCAAGGATGGAAACAAGGAAAGTCTCCGTTATTATTATTGCAAGTAATTGTATTTACTTCTAAACCAAATTTATATTAAATCCATTAACATCTTTTAACATCCATTAACATCTACCTCACAATTGTATTCCTTTTGATTTTACACCAAAATATAAATAAGTCAGCCTATCCTTATCAATTACATTCTAGGCCTAAGGAGACACTTCTGGGAATTTCTAGTTCTTCCCTGTCTGTCTTCTAAAAAGCCCAAACTCAGATTACTAATCTTAGCCTACTCAGTGTGGCCTTTGGGAAGGAGGAAGCAAATTGCTCAGGCCTCCCCTGGAAAGGGCCAGGAGGGGGACACCCCTCTTATAAGTGGAAGCTGCTGGGCACCAGTGGTACCTCTGTAATCCCAGCTACTCAGGAGGCTGAGCCAGCCCTAGGCAGACAAATTCACAAGATACCTTTCTCTAACCACCTAGCTACGTGGGAGGCTGAGATCTGAGAATCACCATTGAAAGCTAGCCCTAGGCCAACAAATCCACTAGATACTTTTCTCTAACCACCAAGAAGTCAAAAGTGGAGCTGTGGCTCAAGTGGCAGAGCACCACCCTGTGTGAACAAGCCTAATGAGAGCATAAGGCTCTGAGTTCAAGTTCCAGAACTGGCATAAAAAAAAATAAGAGGGAGCCAGTTGTTGCCATGGAATTGGACATTCTAGCATCTAAGCACTAAGTCTACTTATCTTCAGATATAAAGAAATGGAAAATTTCAAAATGGTTTGCGAAAACTGTACAGTTACCTTTAATAAATTTTATCAGGCAAATTGAAGAACCTTCTTTATTTTAGAAGACCAAGGAAACCGCTTTTCTAGTTTTTATAACATATATGTGCCATGCTCATATCATACATATCCTTGTGACAATTGTATGTATTACTTTTGAGATAAACTCTAAGATTTATTAAGGTCTAAACTGAAATTTGTCATCAACATTATATATTTCTATTGGAAATTTAAAAACCGCAATGAAAGAAAAATGGCAGGAGAAAATAAATGGATCCCAGCATAAGGATGGAGAATAGTAAAATTCAATCCACAGGAAACCAGGAAAACTGATTTCTGAACCCAACTCTACTTGGGTCCTTAGGGGACCCAAATGTAAATCAAACTCTGAAAGAGACTAATGATCTGATGATGGTCCTGCTCTCTTTTGCCTCTGGTGATTCTACTAGTGGCTCAGGAGCAGGTCTTGGAGAATACTGGTCAGATGTTGGTGGCTCCTTTGTTTTTGTTTTTGGAGACAGGATGATGGTGATGGTGGTGGTGATGATGGTGGTGGTAGTGACAGCCATATGGTGATGGTGGTAAAATGATAGTAAAGGCTGGGCAATGGTGGCTCACACCTATAACCCTAGCTACTCAGGAGGTGGAGACATGAGACTCTTACTTCTAATAAACCAACAAGAAGCTTGAAATGGAGGTGTAGCTCAAGTGGTAAAGTGCCAATCTTAAACAAAAAAAGCCAAGCAAGAGTGTGAGGCTGAGTTGAGTACACACACACACACATGCAAGATGACAATGATGATGATGATGGTAAATTGGTGAAAGCTGTAATGTAAGTTGATGGGATGGCAGCTGATTAGATGGTGGCAGTGACTTGGGGGAGGCAGTGCTAAGACAGCAGTGGCTTTGATGGTGGTGGTCATAGTGGTGCTGGCCACAGCAGGGCTGGTCACAGTAGTGACACAGCTGGTAGCTGCTGGTGAAGATCCTGCTGTGCTCTGTGGATCTGAGTACAGGACTGGATCCACATAAATGCAGTGACAGATTGGAGGAAAAGAGAACAAGGAAGCCCTTGGGGTGCCATGAACACAGTGAAGAGAATATTCAGTGGTGTTCTTTGCCCATAACTACTCCACAAAACTTCTGAGGAGGCTCCTCTCTTGGGGACAACACAGACATTGCTTAAGTAGGCGTGACTGTTCTAGCACTTGTAAAGTTTTGGAGTTTAAGATTTGTTTCATTTTTAGGTTCTTATTTAATTCTGCCTTTTAACCTCTGAAAGTTTGAATCTGTTTTCCCTCTTTTGGAAAAGCAGCAACAGTTCGAAAACTAGAGATAAAGTCCTAAACATAGATGAAGCCCACACTGGGGGGGGAGGGGGTGGGGGAGCACTAAATCAAACTCTGGGTTAGGCAGAGCTTAACTAATGCTGAGGCTGGCTGAGCACCAGTGCCTCACACCTGTAATCCTAGCTACTCTGGAAACTGAGATCTGAGGCTCCCAGTTTGAAGCCAGCTCATGAGACTATTCTAAAAGACTCCATCTCCAAAATAACCAGCAAAAAGCTAGGCTGGAGGCATGGCTCAAGTGGCAGAACAGCAGCCATGAGTGAAAAAGCTGAGTAAGAGTACAAGGCCCTGAGTTCAAGGCCCAGTACCAGCACCAAAAAAAAAAAAGTAAAATCAACAAACAATGGCATAGGAACCAAAGGTGAGAGATGGAGCCTGGTCTGTGGGCTGGGGCCCAGAGGGCTAGGCAGCACCCCTGTGGAGGCAAGGTGGCAGTCCTCAGACCAAACACAGCAGAAAAAGTGCTGGATGGCATCTGAGGGGCAACTCCCCTCAGAGGCCTGAGCCAGGATTTCAGCTGATTCGGAGAAAGGCGTTGGATGCTAACACATGGTTTCCATTATCCTGGCAAAGTCTCCTTCCGCGTGCTCTGTGTGTGTGCTGGCCTCCTCTTTCCTTTTTCATCTTCTCCTGGGTTGTAACTAAACAATGAGGTGATTGCCATCCTCATGGGTTGCAGGGCCTGGGGCCAGGGTGGAGCACAACCTTCTTCCAGAAAATCCTAGAGCAGAAAAAGAAGTGGGCTGGAAATCAGGAGGGGTTTGTTTCTGCAGGACCCCCTGGGTCCACTCTGGCTGTGAAGGCAGAGGGTCTCCACCTCAGTCCTCTCCCGCTTCAATTATCCAGACCCCACATCGCAGGCAAGGGGATTCCGCGTGGACGGACCGCCCGCAGTTCCCATGGCGTTGGCTGATGGATCTGGCACAGCGGGGTGAAGTGTTCAGTCCTGTTCAATAAACGTCCATTACATGCTTTCTCTAGGGCAGCCCCGTGGGTAAAAATAAACCTAAACCTTCAGGAAGCTACAGATCCGCTAGGAGCCTGAGATTGATTCTGAGCCTGCTCCGGCTCCCCTGACTCACTTTCCCTGGAAGGCCGCAGGCACCCCGTGGCCAGAATGCTGTGAACGCAGTCCCCACTGTGCGGGCAGTGCTCGCGGCCTAAAGTGCCGAGCTGGCGGGCTGCAGCCTGCCCAGGAGCACGAGGGGAGACACCTGAGAGCACCGTGAGGACATCACGAGGACATCCCGCGGATGCGACGCCAAGACGCGATGTGAGGACCCGGCTGTGAGCACGCGCCAGGAGAACATCATGAGCATGCGCCGTGGGGACGTGCTGCGAGGACGCGTCCGGAGAACATCATGAGGACGTGCCATGAAGATGTTCTGTGGGAGTGCACCGTGATGTCGTCACCAGGATGCGCCATGCGGACCCCACTGTGAGGATGCGCCGTGAGGATGAGAACGTCAGGAGGATGCGCCATGAGTGTGGTGAGGACGCACAGTGAGGACAAGAGGATTCGAAGTGAGGATGCTCAGACATGGCCAGAAAGAACACACCACGAGGACGCAAATTTTCAAGAGAAATGCTCCGCTTTGTTTTGCAGCACTTTGATCTGCAGATGGCTGCAGCCCATAGCGCACAGCTGTAAAGTGTGGCAGTAGCTAGGTTCCACTGAGCATGCGCCCAGCCCGTGCTGGGGGCCCACCGAGCTAGATGCTCAGCCTGAGTTGCGCCCAGCCAAGCATGCGCACAGCCCATGGCTGGGTCCCGCTGGGCATGTATGCAACCACATATTCCTTTCACTACTGGCCAGGCCTTCTTCCTGCTGGCACAGCCAGGTGTGAGACTGGGATGAGCAGGAGGAACCAGCGGTGCCAATTACTGCCTGGCTTTGGCCAGAGATTTTCTTTTAATTAATAAGTAAGAATAGTTAATATTTAGGTAGTGCCACCTAGATGCCATGCATAATTCTAGGATAATTCTCTCAGCCCACGGGCTGACAGTTCTGACTCAGGGAAGCAGATGCTGGGTCACAGAGAGGTTAAGTCACTTGCTAAGTCACACAGGTGGTCAGGGGTTGAGCTTCGAGAGGCAACAGGCCCCAGGCCTTGTTGGCCCATCTGTGGGGAAAGGCAGGTGACCACAGAGCCATTTATGTATACTTATGTGGAACAACACAGCTCTATAGACCCAACAATAAATTAGTTTCTATTGCTTTGGATTTGAATCATGCATACTGGACCTCTTTAGAGGCAACCAGATGAGTGGCTGGCTTCTCTCCTTCCCCTCCCCTCCACAGCCTTCCCCCAATGTGGAAAATTGCCTTCACCTATGGAATCTCTAGTTGCCCACCATGTTCTGGGTCTCTTGAGACAGATGCTGTCTGGATCTCCCTATATTCTTTTAGATCTGTACTGACTGCCCCACTGCACACCTCTTGTTCACCTCATAACCAAATAAACCCTGAAAAGAGAGAAACACTAGGAGATCAGGACTATTCTGGAATATAATCATAGGAGAGTGCAGGGACTACAGGTTTCTGTCTCCTCTGACCTTTCCTCCTGAGATAAATGAGAGCTGGATGAAACTCTTTAAGGTATACCTAACGGTGTTTGTCAGAGCCCGCCGCTAGAGCTCAAGGCATCATGGCACTCCCTCCCTACTCACCAGTACTCATTTGGGACTAGAGTGGCACAGGCACACACAGGAAGTCCCAGACAACACAAAGCCCCTGACAAACGCCCATGGGGATGAATCTCCAGCTCCTGGCCTCAGGTGTAGCTAGGATCTGCCTGCTTGCCACATGCCCAGGCAGAGCAGCCTCAGTCCTCTCATACTCATGCCTTGAGTCAGGTTTCTGGGTGTGAAGTGAGCAGACAAGCCAGGAAGTGTCAGCACAGAGGAGCAAGGGTACTCCAGATTCTGTGGCATCTTTCACTCCATAATCACATGGAGTGGGAAGGTCTCATTGCGTCTGCTGGTGGGGGGGGAGGTTGCATGTGTGAGGTGCTGGCTAGACATGTGCTGGTTGCACGCGTGTGGTGCCAGTCATACAAGTGTGATGCTGATTGAACGTCTGTGGTGCCAGTTGCACGTGTGTAGGGTTCTGGTTGCACGTGTGTGGTGCCAGTTACACATGTCTAGTTGCACATGTGTGGTGCTAGTTGGACTATGTGGTGCTGGTTATACCTGAGTAGTGCTGGTTGCACATGTGTGGTGCTATTTGCATATGTGTAGATGCTGATTGCACATGTGTGGTGCCATTTGCACATGTGTAGGTCCTTGTTGCACATGTGTGGTACAGGTTGAACTGTGTGGTGCTGGTTGCACGGCGGTTATGCTGGTGACATGTGTGTGGTGCCAGTTGTACATGTGTGGGGCTGGTTGCAGGTGTGAGGGGCTGGTTGCAGGTGTATGTGGGGCTCTGGTTGCACATGTGTGTGGTGCTGGTTGCAAGTGTGTGGTGCCAGTTGTACATGTGTGGGACTGGTTGCCATGTATGTATGTGACTGGTTGCAGGTGACTGGTATGTGGGGCTGGTTGCAGGTGTTTGGGACTGGTTTCAGGTATGTGTGTGACTGATTACACGTGTGTGGTTCCAATTGTACATGTGTGGGGCTGGTTGCATGTGGGGGGGCTGGTTGCAGGTATGGGGGTGGTTGCAGGTGGGGGAGGCTGGTTGCTTGTATGTGGGGTGCTGAGTGGATGTGCTGGTTGCATGTGTGGGGTACTCACTACTGTGACCAGTGTTCTGGATGCAGGCTGATGGTACACAGTGGCTTCTGCAGTGAACCTGAGTCCAGATGCTCAAACAGGAATGGACTTACCTTGTGGACACTGCATAGTCAGAATGATGTTTTATTTACACTGGTGTCCCCAGGCTCAACCTTTATTGCTCTCACTGAAAGGACTCCCAGCTTTGGAAAAACCTAGGTTATGCATCTCTTCAGCTAGGGTGTGAGTTGTGTGTGTGTGTGTGTGTGTGTGTGTGTGTGTGTGTGTGTGTTCTGGTCTTTTCCAGGGCTGTGGATCTTTAGCTTATCTGAGTTTCTGAACTTCCATCTGAATTGCATTATAGAGTTAAGTGCTGTAACATTTCTTGACCGAGTGCTTGGGAAACATGCCACACACTGTGCAGGGAAGGCGAACTCCGAGGAGTGGAGAAGATTTAATCCTGTAAAGCAAATAGAGTGAAGCCCTTGGATCCTAGATGACATGCCCAGGCCCTGGGCTCTCTTGTTCATACCTTCTGGCCCAGGTGGTCACCTAGGACCTGCCATGGCCTGGAGCCCCAAGCGTGGCTGTCATTATAGGATGTAAGCTCTGACTCCAGCCAGCCAGGGACAATGCTTTGTGCCCTGTCCTGTGCTCTGAGTGTGTGTGAGTGTGTGTGTGTGTGTGTGTGTGTGTGTGTGTGTGTGTTTCTTGTGGTTTTTCTTGTGGATAAGTCAGTTGGAACTGAGGAGCTATTTTCTTAAGGTCTCAGGATTGTTTCTGGCATCTGATGTAGATTATAGATATATCATTAGGACTCCTAAGCTGGTGGGTCAGGCTCCAAGGACTGGCATTTAGTAGTACATTTTCCTTCAAACTATCTGCCCTCAGCCATGTAATGGGGGCTGCTTTGTGCTTAGATATCTTACCTGCCCCACACTAAGTATTGGCCACCACAGAGCTCTTTCCTTACTCTAGTCAGGTGAATACTCTCCACCCCGAGGCCAGCAACACACAAGAACAGGGACCCTCCAGAGTGCATGCTCTTCCACTCTCAGGTTGAAGGTCAGCTGGCCACAGTGGCTTCTTCCAAGAGCTGCCCGACTCTAGGGTAAATGCTGAGAAAGGTTTTGCTCCAGATATTTTTTCCAGTCCTGGGGCTTGAGCTCAGCACCTGGGTGTTGTCCCTTAGCTTTTCCCTCAAGGTGAGCACTCTACCACCTGAGCCACAGCTCCATTTCCAGCTTTTTGGTAGTTAAGAGTCTCATGAACTTTTCTACCCGGCCTGGTTTTGAACCACGATCCTCAATTCTCAGCCTTCTGAGTAGCTACAATTACAGGCATGAGGGTTCCCGAGAAGGGCTTTGTAATTCTCCCCATCATCTCCCAGAGAGCCACCACACCACTTTGCTTTAAGGTGCTTTAAGCAGCACTGAAGCATTCCACCAGACAGAATGCTGTTCTCTGGACTTCAGTGTCTTTCTAAGTGCTTGGGGCCATGTGCGTTATTTTCCTATAAGGTATGCCAAACCACAAAATAGCTAAAACGCATCAAGTCGTCTCAACGTGGCCCAAACTGAATTTTATTTTCCAAAAAAGAAGAGGAGGGAGAAGTCCTATTCATCAACCCTCAGGGTCATGCTAAAAAGCCTCTGATTACGCTAGGATTTTAGAAAAGCATATTTGTGACATGAAGGACTCTACATCCCCTCTCCCTCTGTGTTGTAGACTCAGTAAGAAGTGGTGGGACAGAATTAAGGAGGAAAATTGCAGACAAGAACATCACAGCTGCAGCACCAGAAATTATTACACCCTCAAAAACGTATTGGGTTTGGTTTTTTTTTTTCCCCTTTGGTAGTGGTGGTATTTTTGGTGGCAGTACTGGGTCTTGAACTTTTGTACTCAGGTTGGCACTCTACCATTTGAGCCACACCTCTATTTCCAGCATTTTTCTGGTTAATTGAAGATAAGAGTCTCCTAGATTTATCTGTCTGCCAAGGCTGGCTTTGAACCGGCATCCTCAGATCTCAGCCTTCCAAGTAGCTGGGATTACAGGCATGAGCCACAGCCCCTGGCAATGTATTTTGAATACCTGACCTTCAGGTTGAGTTTCCCCAGCAAGTGGAAATGAGGAGAAATGAAGCTATCACCACCCTGGCATTTTTGAGCTGCGGCTTTGCTGTTGCACTTGGGGAGCTCAGCCCAGAAGGCCTTTGGGGCTGAGCATCCCCAAATCTTTGGAACTCATTATGTTAGCAAATAGCCCTTGGCCTTGTTAAAACTAAACCAACCATAGCTCCAGTATCAAAGAACATCTAAGTGCTATGCAAGGAATAAGAAGCCAAGTTTCCAGTTCACAGATGTCAATTGTAGCTAGACAGGGAGCGTCTGCAAACTATATTCTCATGAATCTTGATGGTTGTGTCTTTTATAGTTTCCAAAGTGTATTATTAATTTCTCGATTGTATCTCTTACTTCCTGTCGATCCCAAGCAATGTGGCCCTCAGCCATGGTTTTTCACAGAAATCTCATAGGCAGCATTACACAGGCTCCACTCCTGCGGGCTAGACTCTTGGAAGTGGGGCCCCCGTGCCCGGAGGCAGGGGACAGCTGTGGGGTAGTTTCAAGCTCCCAGAAGAGCCCAGTGTGTCACTAGGGTTGGCAGCCACAGCTGTAGGGGTCTTGCAGGCAGCAGAGAGCCAGAGGCAGGAGACTGAGCATGGTTCTGTATACCTTTAATCTCAGCTGCTCTGGCAGCAAAAGTAGGAGCATCATCGGCCAAAGCCAGCAAAAGCATAAGACCCTGTCTGAAAAACAATCACAGAGCAAGTGAATGGTGGGCATGGCTCCGGTGGCAGAGGTCACCTGCATAGGGAGCCTGAGGCCCTGAATTCGATCCCCAGTACCACACACATAGAAAAGCATGGGGTCCAAGAGGCAGAGTCTTCCACACAGCTGGAGCCTGCAGGGCTGGGGTTGGAGCTGCTGGCTGGTGACGTCATCCATCACCAGCATCCACCGCTTGTCACAGATGTCCAGCAGAGGCACAGACAGGTCCTTTCAACGGCAGCTCAGTTGGCTGTTTAATAATTAAATGGTCCTCCATCTAAACTTCTTGGCCACCATCCAAAACTGACACTCGAAGAGGATGACAGGGAAGTGGAGGCAGGTTCCAAAAAGCCCTCCCACAGGCATCTCCCCGAAAGTCGGCCCACACTGCTCCCCATATGCCTCCTCACCCTCCAGGTGTTCACCTGGAGTCTTTGGGGAGACCTGTACAGAGCCCCACCCACCACACCCTGCTTTTTCCTTCATTCGCAGCTGGAATCTAAAGATCTGTATTTATACAAAAGCATAAAGCTCAGTGAGAACAGGTGCCCTGTCTGTCTGATTCACTGCTGGCTCACCAGCACCAAGTTTCCCTGGCACATAACAGGTGCTCAAGAAATTGTGTTGGATGAATGAATGAAGCACCTTCAGAGGCCAGGTTTACAGAGAGGAGAGAGCATGGAAGCTTCTAGAAAGGACAAGCTAACATTGAGGAGAATTTGTTTCTCACTGTGTGGTCTCCATGGCTTCTAGTTCCTAAAGTCTGGCTCTGCGCTGGGGCACCTGCGAGCTCCGAGTTGTGGCGGTCTGGCTGCTGGTCGTGTTCCTCCAGGGCTCACCTGTGCTTTGACCCCAAGAGTGCCTGCTCAGGGTTCTCAGGTCATATTCCATAGTGCGGGAGGCAGGAAGCACCCAGGGCCAGTTCCACTTGGTCGAGCCTGGAGGTGTGGTGAGCAGGCCTCTGCTCTGCAGCACGATGCCTCTGAGGGAGACGCAGTGCAGCCAGGCCATGCAGGACCAGGCCCGGCAATCCTGGCAGCTGGACTCCCACTCTCTCCTGACCGGATGCTGCTCATGTGCTGGGACCTGCCCCGTGGGCCTCCCCCTCCAGCTGTGTGGGGCATGGGTGCCTCTCCCCTGTGCCCTGGGCCTCAAGGCAAAGGAGCTGTTTCTAATGCTCGCCCTCCTTTTCCACAGCATTCTGGCCTGTGGTGGCGCAGACCAAGCAGCCGGATGGCATGCTGGACCCAAGCCCAGATCAGCATCCAGGCCCAGTAACGGCATTGCCGAGGGCACAGCTTTCTGTCCTGGACACTCTGAGGTGAGTGTCTTGGGGACTGGCTTGCCCGGGTTTGTCAGCTGGGCAAGGTGGCTCACACTCGTATCCTGGCTAAGAGGGAGGCAGGAGTTGGGAGCAAATTTTTTAACAAGATCCCATTCTGAACACATAGCTGGGCACAGTGGTGCACAACTGTGGTCCCAGCTACAATAAAATAGAAAGATTACAGTCCAGAGCAGCCTAGGAAAGAAAAACAAGACCCTACCTAAAAGACAAGCAGAAAGGTCTGGAGACATGGCTCGAGGTAGAGTGCCCCGGTAGCATAAGACCTCAAGTTCAAACTCTAGTACAACGAGACAAAAAAACCAAACCAACAAGGTCTCCAGCTCCGGAGCTTCTGGAGCAAAGAGGTCAGCTAGACACGAGCCACATGCAGAGGAAGGGCCATCAGGCATCACTGATGGACTCTCGGGCCTGGCGTGGCTCTGTGGTCCTGCTGACCCACCCAGAGAGGGCGTCCTCATACCCTCCGGTGACCCGCAGTCTCAGAACCCAGGGTCTCACGCGCAGAGGATCAGGGTGACCCCTCGCACTGGTGGAGCCACAGTGGAGGGCAGGGTCCAGTTGGACACCCACAGGCCTGGCTCTGAGGCCCACAGCTACCGGGGTCACACTACTGGGCACTGCCGGAGTCCACTTACCTTGTTTCTCCAGTGGCAAAATGGGAGCAATGCAGCCTACCCCAGGTGTGTTGCGATGGCTAGATGGCAGTGCCCACCAGTGCTTGCCAATCAATCTGTGTCACACCCAGGAACCTGAGATACCCGACGGAAAGGATGACACCACGAAGGTGTGCACACTCGAGCAGAAGTCCCGCTTCCTGCTGGGGCTGAGCCCGCTGTCCCCACACTCCCCACCTGTCTTCTGAGCTGGGAGCAGGGCAAGCTGGTGTGCCACTAGCCACACCAGCCCTTGGAGCCACACATGTGGTCCACGACTCCATTACCTCCTGGAGCGGAGCTACAAGGGGAGTGAGGTGAACCCTGGAAAGCCACAGAATGTTCTGCTGGCCCAGGAAGGCACCAAGGCTCCATTTGAAGCCGGCCCAGTGGGCATCTCTGTTCCTGGTCAGTAAGTTTCCATCCTCGGGGAACGAGACAAATAGAAGTCACTCACACCCGAAACGAAGTGAGGCCTGGTGGAAGTGCCTGGCTGCTGCCCTGGCAGCCATACTACGCCCAGCGCTCTCACCAGTGCCGCCACAGCACTCTCCGTCCTCTGCACAGGAGAAAGGTGTCAGAGGAAGTCCTCAAAACTAACGAGTGTCCAGGTGCAGTGGCTCACACCTGTAATCCTAGCTTCTCAGGAGGCTGAGATCTGAGGATCACAGTGCAAAGCCAGCCAGGGCAGGGAAGTCCTTGAGACACTCATCTCCAATTAACAAGTAAAAAGCAAGAAGTGGAGCTGTGGCTCAAGTGGTAGAACACCAGCCTTGAGTGGAAAAGCTATGTGAGAATGCAAGGCCCTGAGTTCAAGCTCAGTACCAGCACAATGTGTGTGTGTGGTTTTTTTTTTTTTTAAGGAAAGGAGAAGAGGGAACCAGATCAATGCCAACCAAGTGATCAGTTGGGTGGGTTAGGTGGCCATGCATCAGTGAGGCGGCAGACCTTTGAGGGTATAGGGTCCAGCCTGTGGGACTCACGCTGAGCCTGGGGTGAGAGGCGTGCGGTGTGCGGAAGGGAGGAGGGCATGCTATGAACGGTCCTAGCAGGAGGCAGGGTGCTCACTTTGTTCACTCCACCAGAGGCCTGGCCATGGGGAGCCTGCGCTGACTCACACATACAGACCTTGTGAACACACACTTTGTCCCCACACCCACCCAAGCAGCGGTGTTTATCCTCCCACCTTTGTTGGGGAGGAAACTAAGACTCGGCAGGATTAAGTGGCTTACTACTGCCAGCAGGATTTAAACACGATATCTAAACAAAATTCACTAACCTCAGACCCAGTGCGAATAGCCTTGCAGGACACAGAAGTAGGAAAGAAGATGGACATGCCGACAGCCTCTTCCAACACTGTTCAGAGCGGAGAGACCACTGTGTGTGTGTGTGTGTGTGTGTGTGTGTGTGTGTGTGTGCATGCGTGCATGCACGCCCTGGTCCTAGGGCTTGAACTCACTCTCACTTGGCTTTTTCACTCCTGACTGGCGCTGTACCACTTCAGCCACACCTCCACTTCCAACTTTTTGGTAGTTCACTGGAGATAAGAGTCTCAAAGGCTTTTCTGCCCAGCCTGGCTTTGAACCATCATCCTCAGATCTCAGCCTTCTGGTTAGCTAGGATGACAGGCGTGATCCTCTACACACAGCCCAACCCTGTCCTCTGCCAACACTGGATTCTGCTCCCCCCAACGTTCCTGGTGTCTTTTTGTTCTAGGTGCAGAGCGTAATGCCCATGTTGTTCTACGCTCTGGTCACTGTGTTTCTGATCGGCATCCAGGCAGCGCCATCCCCCGCCAGCAATGTGCCAGCAGGAGATGCCGCCCCCCGTGCGCACTGGGCCAAACTCCAGCACTCCTTTGACACCGCCCTTCGCAGAGCCCGCAGCGCCCCAGCGGCCCCGATAGCGGCCCGGGTGTCAGGAGAGACGCACAACATCTCTGTGGACCCCAGGTTGTTTAAGAAGAGGCGACTGAGGTCACCCCGCGTGCTGTTCAGCACCCAGCCCCCGCCCGTGTCTGGGGATACCCAGGACCTGGACTTGCAGCTCTCCGATGGCCCTGCCCTCAACAGGACTCAGAGGAGCAAGCGGTCCCCCAGCCACCCCGTCTTCCACATGGGGGAGTTCTCGGTCTGCGACAGTGTCAGCGTGTGGGTCGGGGACAAGGCCACGGCCACGGACATCAAGGGCAAAGAGGTGGCCGTGCTGAGCGAGGTAAACATCAACAATAGCGTCTTCAAACAGTACTTTTTTGAGACCAAATGCCGGGAGCCCAGCCCCGCCGAGAGCGGGTGCCGTGGCATCGATGCCAAGCACTGGAACTCATACTGCACCACCACCCACACCTTCGTCAAGGCCCTGACCACTGACGCCAAGCAGGCGGCCTGGCGCTTCATCCGCATCGACACAGCCTGCGTGTGCGTCCTCAGTCGGAAGGCCTCGCGTCGGGGCTGACCTCCCCTCCCCGCCCCCGGCCCCCTACCTCAGCCTGTAAATTATTTTAAATTATAAGGACTGCATGGTAATTTATAGTTTATACAGTTTTAAAAGAAAGCATTATTTATTAAATTTTGGAAGCATTCTGCCTCTGTGCTGGCATGTGAATGGTGTATCTCCCAGGGACAGGCTGCAGGGTGACCTGTCCCAAACCTAGTTCCCCACGCCCTCTTCCCCAGGCCAGCACTGAACCCTCTCAGACACCAGCTGCTGCCAGAGCCCAGAGCCCCACGCCACCTGGTCACTGGATTACCTGTCCCACAGCCCCCATCTTCCAGCCCTGTCCGCCCGCCGCGCTCGGGGTTGGAAGGCAGTGGCTTGTGTGCCATCGCTAGAAGACAGATCCATCATGGATACCCAAGCTGGCCCAGGGGCTTGCTGTGGCGGGGAGGCTTACCCAGAGGACTGGAAAGCAGAGGCCACCCTCCTTCAGGGTGGATCTGCTGTGGGAGGCTCCCAGGCCTGTCAGGGTAGATCTGGCTATATGGAGATTGCCTGAGCACACTGGCTGCCACGCCACCTGTCCGCCCCCACCCACCCATGCCCAGGGCTTCCTGCAGAAAGACTTCATTACCCCAAGAAAACATGAGGCCCCCATAACTCTGCCACCCCCCAACTACCCACCAGCAGTGCCAGCCTCATTTCCAGCTGACCGGGGATGTCAGAAACCTGCTGGGAATAATATTTGGAAACTTTCTTACTTTGAGATCCTTGGGTTTGAACTCAGGGCCTCACACCCTGCCACCAAGTCAGGCCTCCAGTCCTTTTTTGTTTGACTTTATTTTGCATGAAGATCTTATGCCTTTGCCTGCATCAGCCTCAAACCATGGTCCTCTGACCTCCACCTCCAGGAGGAGCAAGATTATACAATCACAGTTCAAAGCCAGCCAGACCATAAAAGTCCATGAGACTCTTATCCCAGTTAGCCAGCAAAAGGCTGGAAATAGAGCTGTGGCTCAAGTGGTAGCGCACCAGCCTTGAGTGGAAAAAGCCAAACAACAGTGGTAGGCCCTAAGTTTAAGCCCCAGTACCAGAGCATACACACACACACACACACACACACACACACACACACACACACACACACACACACACAACAGAAAACAAATTGCCCACTGAATAAAAAAGCAAATGGTCCCTGTGTTTCCTTTTCCCTCTTTCTGTTCCACCCTACCCACAACCCAAACCAAATCAGGCAAAGTAGAATAGCAGGGTGTTTTGGCATAAGAACTATGTGATTAGAGTTAAAGCACAATCAAATGTGCCCTGGTTTTTCTATTAAAGCAAGTGGAATTAAGATTTGTGTTCAAGAAACACCATTCTGTGCTGAGATACTTAGTCGGATAAAGGTCTAGGCAAGAGTGCCCTCTCATTGCTGGTGTCTGTGGGCTCTGCCTGATTCTGATGGCAGGCCTTAGTGCCCCAGGCCTCAGTGCTCCGGGGCTTGTAGCTTTGATGGTAGGCCTCAACACCCCAGACCTTCCCACAAGCCACTCCTAGGGCTTCAAGGCCCTGCTGTGTTCTGGGGGTGGGTACAGGTGTGGTGAAGGAGATGTTCCAGGACCTTCCTAGCAGCCCTGGAGAGATTCTCAAGAGTCACAGGACTCTTGGGGGCATCTGAGAAGCACCGTGTGCTCCTTGGCCTGCTGAGAGGGCAGACTGGGGGCTGGTGGGCAAGGTGCCCCTTTCCTGTGGCCTGCTTCCCCACCCCCACCCTGTGCCTGGCAGGAGCAGCTCCTTTCCTGGAGCAGCCCCTTGGGGTGTCTGGGTGGGGCACAGGGAGAGCGTCCATGGTCTCATCTTACTCTGAGCTAGCAACAAAACTGACTTCTAGAGTGACAGCCCTCTGGGATTCTGAGCCTCTGCAGTCCTGTGGAGGGACACAGCCCTGTCCCTATGTGCTGTCTCCATGCTCTGAAGAGCTGGCCTGGATGCTCAGGCTGGGTCCCCCCCAACCAGAAGGGAGGGGCATCTGAGCGTAGGTGTCTGCAGTCCTGACCCCGGGGGCAGCTGGCGCTTTGGCTCACCCTTGATGGCACGGCTAAGCACCGTCTCAGGCCTGGCGCCCCCCCACCCCCCACCATGCCTTTCACTTTGACATAATGAAAGTGCACAGTCTCGAGACTGCACGCAGTAATTGGAAACATGTGTCTGCGCTGGCAGCCCTTCAAAGGGCTCCGGAACTCTGACTCGGTTCGTCTTCTGATTGTAATAGCAACCCCAGAGCTGGCTCCTCGCTTCACATTCCTCCAGCTGCACCTTAGCCTTCACTCCTGCCAAGAGTCAGCCCTGCCGCACAGACCTTGCCTGAGGCTCCTCAGAGGCCGACTCCTGCCTTTCCTCAAGTGAGCTACATGGCTGTGGCCTGGCTCTCGTGGCCAATCGCTCATGAACCAGAAAGTTCATGAGCCTTTGTGCAAAGGTGTTGGCAGGGTGGCACTGAGGGGCTCTTCGGGGGTACTGCCTAGATTCTCAAGAGATGTGTCATTGAGCTGGGCACTGGTGGCCTGTAATCCTAGCAACTCAGGAAGCTGAAGTCTGAGGATCACAGTTCAAAGCCAGCCCAGGAAGACAGGTCTGTGAGAGTCTTATTTCCAATGAAGTGGAGCTGTGGCTCCAGTGGTAGAACAACAGCCTTGACTGAAAAAGTTAAGGATCTGAGTCCAGGCCCTGAGTTCAAGTCCCAGTACTGGTGGTAGGTAGGTAGCTAGGTAGGTAGATAGATAGATAGCAGATAGATATTATAGGATCCTGGAAGCATTTGCAAGTGTCATGCAAAGCCCCTCACAGTCCTGAATGGAGGCTCTTACTCACAAATGACATGAGACCTTCTACTTACTGTTTGTCATACCTAGAAAATTTCATTTATAAATAATACTTCAATTCCTCCTCTCTGTAGCTGGCTCCTTTCTGGGTTCAGGATGATTATTGCTGTAGTTATAATCTCTCTTTAGTCTATTACATATTAATGTCACTATTTTGGGTAAAAGATCATAAACACAATAAAAATGAGGTGCATGATTGGCCTAATAGGAGATAGGCTGGGGAAAAGATGGCGATAAACTTAAACCACGTAACATTTATGGGACCGGGTGGCCACTGAGTTCTGGGAATCCAGCATTGCTCAGAGCAATAAAAATCAAAGCAAACATGATCTGTGCACACGCAGAGTCATGCGTTCTCGTCGCTGGCATGCTCTGTGCGCTCCATCTCTGTGTCTGTGGTTGACCTGGGGCCACGGATCTGCAGCTTCAGGTGGTAAGCATAAATGTCTCTGGAAAAATATGTTGCTCCAGAGACTGAAGTTTGGTTGTTGTTATTGTTGTATTAAATTTTACAACAGGAATCTACACAGAACAAGAGCCAGAAGACAGAAATGCAGGTAAAAGTCACTCTGAATCAAATTAAGCTTGCTAGTTCCTCTGGAGGCCCTGAGTGGCACAGCCAGGACTTCCCCTGGAGAGGCAGGCTTCTCCTTCACCCCTGCGTTCTTCCTGCTGTTCCTGCACATGTCCTCTCTCCTCCGGTTAGCCGAGACCTCCCACTGGGCAGTGGTGGACATAGCATTGTGGTTGGGGAAGCCGCTGGTAGCACAGAGGTCTGTGAACAAGAGGACCCAACAAACATCCAAGGGCTGGGACAACTTGTGGTAACAGAAAGCAAAACTCTCTTCATTGAGAGATTTATTCCACATTGACTTTATTGGGCTGTGGTTTGTGTTTGGTGAATCACAGGACTTATTAAGAGGGAAATGCTTTTCAGTTGTTTCATTCTTTATAAAAGGCTTTGTGCTATGGATAGCAGTCAGAGCATGATTAAACTGGAATGGTCAGATGCCACAGGAGTGACGGGACACTGTCAGGACAAGAAGACTCTGCTCGGCTGTGCCAGTGACTGAAGGCAGGCTCAGCCAGGCCACTGTGAAGACCCTGAGGACCGGCCCATGGATGAGTGTTTTCCTTTCACAGAGACACTGCACAGCTCTGAAGACAGGAGGTACCAGGTCCTGGGGAATCCATTGAACACAATTGTCCTTGATACATGCAAGAAGCCACATGCTTATTTCTGCCCCAAACCTACTCCATTCACTTATATCTACCTGGTCTACTAACCCACCTGTCAGTTTGTTTTACTTTGTTTATGAATGTTTATTTTGGTGGAGGAGAGATAAGCGCACCAGAGAGGTTAGGAGGACAGGGTGTATAAGAGCAGAAATTCTGGGTAAAATCCTGACTGCCAGCCTTCACATTTAGGTGTCCTTGAGCAAGTTACCCATGCCTGTTCCCTCATCCTTTGCACAGTGACAGTGGCCAAGATTACCTGTACTTCCATGGAGGTGCAGTGGGGCCTCACTCCTCAGTGCCCCGAGCAGGACCAGAGGTGTGAGGATGAAAACGGAGCCCGCCAATCAGTGCCGTCCCTGAGAAGGAGCAGCACAAAAGGAGATGAAGACAACAAGGTCTACAGCGCATTGCTGGCTCATGCCTCTAGCTGAAGCTGAGATCTGAGGATCTAGGTACAAAGCCAGCCTAGAGAAGGGAAGTCTGTGAGACTCCTACCTTCAATTAACCAGAAAAAAATCTCAGTGTGAAGGTGTGGCTCAAGTGGAAGAGCCATCAGCCTTGAGTGAAAAAGCCAAGTAAGAACAGGAGGGACTGAGTTTAAGCTTCAGAACCAGCACGGGCGCACGCGTGCGTACACACACACACACACACACACACACACACACACACACACACGAGTCCTGAGAAAAGAGATTTCTGAGTCCTCTGCCTCACAGCCTGGATCTATGAGGTTTCTCCTCACGTTGAAGTAAATATCTTTACCAGCATTTCCACCATTCACTCAAGCCCTTCTCTGGACCAGCACTTGGCAGAGCCCTGGACCTTTTGTTATGCCACAATCTTTAAAAACAGCTACTATACATCCCAGGTCCTTCCATGGTTCCGTGGTGGGGTCTCAGCCCCCGTTGGTCCACTCTTGACAAACTCTAATTTGTCCGTGTTGGCCTTCAGTGCTGTGTCTTCTACTCCAGGTGTGGACTGCCCACATATATATATATATATGTATACATATATATATATGTATACATATATATATATGTATATATATATACATATATAATTTTTCTTCTAATGAAGCCTAAAATAGCTTTTTTTTTTGCAACCACAACACACTAGATTTGCATTCTGAATTTCCTGTAAACTATAAGTCCCTGGAATTTTTTTGTTTTTTTGTTTTCTTTTCTCATTATTATCAAAGCAAGTTGCCTCGCATGTTTGCCTGTGAGTGCTTAGCCTAACCACGGATGTCTAGCTCACCAAATGGTGAGACTTCAAGTCTCTGGCCAGGAACTAACTCATTGAAATGTCCCAGAGTCCAGTGCAGGCCTGGCCCGTGGATGTGTTAGTTCTGTCTTCTCCTAGCTGCCTTCCTTCTACCAGGAAAGCACAGAAAAGGGAATGAAGACAGAGGAAGGTCGCAAGCAGGCATTTACCTCTTCACACTACTTTCAGTGTTTGCTACAGAGTGTCTTGGAGCCCAGCACTTTTGTCGACTTTTTATGAGCTCATTCTAACAAGCCTACCAGGTGGCAAATTCAGCTGGGGAAAAGAAATGAGGAAAAGAAAAACAAAGCAAGGAACAAAAGTATGCAAAATTAAGAAACAGAAAAGTGTTTGCTCAGTGCCACCCCATTGCCAATGGCCTTTCACAGCCCAGAAGCCCAGGCACTTGTCACCCTGTGCCCAGCAGACATGCCCTCCCGCTCCCCTGGGAGGATGGAGCCTAGCTTGGTAAGCCACGTTCAGTTCCTCTAATGAGCACCACCTTTGTTTTTCCCAAATCTGGATGGATTCTCCAACACTGATCTGTCCATTCCTTTGTTCATCCGAAGAACCAGAAATTCCCTGGTGAAAATATACAGTCGTAGGACTTACAGTCTAAGGAGGGAGGGCAATCATCTAGAATGAATGGCACTGTAGGCACAGGCATGCTACCAATGGAGGTGCCTGGTCCCTGAGCACCATAGAAGAGACAGGAGATGAATGCAAGCACTGCCAGGATGGAGTGGAAGGGTCTCCAAAGACAGCAGCCTTGAACAGAGGGCCTGGTGCAGGAGGGAGCCCAGAGGCCCTAGAGGCTGAAACGAGGCTAGCAGGGCCAGAACAGGGCCAGGCAACAAGTGTGGAGGAAGACGAGACAATGGGAGAGAACCACTTGACTTGTCAGGAGACTGTCTCCCAGGCAATTCTGATCTGCTGCCAGAGTTCCTTGAGATTAGCTATCAAATAACTAGGAATGCTTGCTTCTATCTGCAAATATTTCATAGGCTATGTTGTCAAGTGCCTTGTGTGTGTGTGTGTGTGTGTGTGTGTGTGTGTGTGTCAGTACTAAGGCTTGAACTTACGGCCTCATGCTCTTATTTGGCTATTTTTGCTTGAGCCACACCTCCAACTTCTGGCTTTTTGCTGGTTAACTGAAGATAAGAGTCTCATAGACTTTCCTGCCTGGGCTGGCTTCATACAGGAATCCACAGGTCTCAGCTTTCTGAGTAGCTAGGATTACCAAGGTAAGCCACCAGCAGCCAGCATCAAGTCCCTGAAGAAACCAAACTACAATGTGTTCACACAAAGGACCTGACAGAGTAGCAATTCCATCACAAGCTTAGGATAGTTCTTCAGCAGTTAAAGTTTATTTCTTTGCTTTCCTTAAGAGGAAATGTTTAAAAGCACAGGGAAGAACAGAATGAGAAGCTAAAGGTGCCAAAGAAAATTAAAGTGGCTGGAAAACACAACAAAGTCTTTTGTAAGAAGACATTGGGCCCCTCCGGTGTCTTTCAATTTATTCCTTAAATGTCATAATGTTCAGAAAGATTGCCATTGGCTCAATGTTTTCCTTTATTGGTAAGAAATATCAACGAGCACTATGGAACCTAGAGGCTATTTTCTTCCAACCCAGGGCTATAGACTTACAACCCAGCAGCAGTGGCCTTGATTCCTACTTTATACCCATTTCATTGCCTGCTTTTTCAACCAATAAGCATTATCTTACATACAAGAACACTGGGGATAAGAATATTAATAGTACCGGGCATCTGTGACTCACGCCTGTAATCCTAGCTACTCAGGAGGCTGAAATCTGAAGATCAGAGTTCAAAGCCAGCCTGAGCAAGAAATTCTTAGGTCCAATTTACCATCAAAAAGCCAGAAGTGGATCTGTGGCTCAAGTAGCAGAGTACCAACCTCGAATAAAGAAGCCAAGGGAGAGTGTGAGGCTTAGAGTTCAGGCCCAGTACCAACACCAAAAAAGAAAAGGGAAGAGAGGCAGGGGAGGGGCTGGGGAGGGAAAGAGAGAGGTAGGGAGGGAGGGAGGGAGGGAACAGAATCTCCCGCTGTAGAAGGCCGAGGCTCTTTTAGGGACTATCCATATGTTGGGTGTAACTTGGCCCCCTCATCTTCTGGACCCCACAAATGGGGAACAGAGGAGAGAAAGGAACAGAGGTTGTGAGCAAGGTTTCTGAGCAGCCTAGGTCTCCAGTATCTTATTTTCCTGCAGGCTGGGAGATTGCATTTTCGATTTAAGGAAACAAAACAGCTTCCAAGGAAAACTCATCTCGTTATGGTTCAGAAGCATTTGATCTGTGAGAGCATTTCCTCTGCAGAGTGCTCAGTTGTCTAACCTCCGAGTCCCAGGCCCAAGGCCCCCCGTGGGTCACAGAAACCAGCCACTGTCCCCAGGGGCTCTACCCACACCCACGTCAGCAGTGGCCTTGCAAGCAGCCCCACCCAAGCCTTTCCCATCACCAGCCTGGCCCTGGGGACCGGCCACACTGGGGCTGGGGGGCTGGAGAGGGGCCTGCTGAGGTGCGGTTTTGGCCAACCAGGGTGGCTTTATCCCATGCAGGGAAACCCAGGGCCTTGGGGAGGGGGGACTGTTTGTCCTCATGGCTCTTATTCAGAGAGCTTCCTCCAGCTCCACGGGGCTGGCAGTGGCCTAGGAACCTCTGCTTCAAAGTTGTTCTAAGAGGCCTGGAGGCCCTGGGGCTTTTCCTGATGGTGTAGGTCAGTGGCAAGAGAGCCCAGCACCTCCTCTGCACACCTCTTCTGCACAGGTACCAGAGGGACAGGAACGTCGGGGTCAGGATGACAAGGGGTAGGACAGATCACAGCATGAGAGGACAGGGGTGGGGGTGGGGGTCAACTTGTGAAGTACATAAGCTTGTACTTTCTTTTTTTTTTTTTTTCCAGTCCTGGGGCTTGGACTCAGGACCTGAGCACTGTCCCTGGCTTCTTTTTGCTCAAGGCTAGCACTCTACCACTTGAGCCACAGCGCCCCTTCTGACTTTTTCTGTTTATGTGTTGCTGAGGAATCGAACCTAGGGCTTCATGTATACAAGGCGAGCACTCTTGCCACTAGGCCATATTCCCAGCCCAAGGTTGTACTTTCTGGTATAATTTTCTGTTGTTTTGGAGAGAGAGAGAGTGTGTGTGTGTGTGTGCACGCACAGGTGCACACAAGTATTGAGGCTTGAACTCAAGGCCTTGCACTCTTGCTTAGCTTTATCACTTAAGGCTGGCACTCTGCCACTAGAGCCACACCTCTATCTGGCTTTTTGCTGGTTAATTGGGGATAAGAGTCAGTGGATTTGTCTTCCCAGCTGGATTCAAACCTATATCCTCAGATCTCAGCCTCCTGAGTAGTTAGGGTTACAGGTGGGAACCACCAGCACCCGGACCTATTCATAACACTGCAGGAGCAATAGATGGATGAAGTGTGCCCAGCCTTGTAGAAAACCTCCCATGTTTCTCCAACAATGTAAGTTTAGCAAGAAACTTATTACCATTCCAATATTCCAGGAGCAGGTTTTATCCACATACATTGTGTGTGTGTGTGTGTGTGTGTGTGTGTGTGTGTGTGTGTGTGTGTGTGTGTGCCTGTGTGTTAGCTCTTTACCATTTCTGAAGAACCTGAATCCAATCTATTTTACAGGTAAAATAACTAAGCCCCGAAGGACCTCAGATTTGGACTCCCCCACGCTAACACCTTCTTCTGCTTTGGTGACTCTTGGGAAAGCTAGATGGGCAACAGAGCCCCTAAGAGGGAAAGCAGAGTGCCTGGCCTAAAGGGAAGAAAGCGGAGGGGTGGGTGAGACCCTGGCCCTGGGGTGGGAGGAAGGGGTGGCCCTGGCCTCTGGGGAGGGGTCCCCTGACAAGGAGGACATCAGGTCTTCCCAGCAGACAGCTGGTCATGTCCACTTGAAGGAGGCAGGGGACGGAGACCCCTGGGGTCCCTCTGTCTGTGGCTCTCTGCGGAGGGCTCAGAGCTGGATGCTGCGGGCACAGCTCTGCAGATGGATCATTACCACCAGTAAAAGAAGCCAGCATCAAATAGCACGCAGAGCTGACCAATTCCTGTCATTGTTTGGGTTTTTTTCCCTTTTTTGGTCCTTTTCCTTTTTTAAAATCACTGCATACTTACTAGAAGTTTTTTTTTTAAGTAAAATAAAACACTTTGAAGGTTTAATTTGGAACACTTGATAAACAAAGCAATCCCAGCACATTGCTTTCAGCCCATAGTGAGCAAATGGGGTTTCTCAGCACTTCATTATTTTGTTAAATCAGTGTCCCCCATGGGGACTGGCCGTGACAGCAATCCGGTGCCACTTAGCAGAGCGCATGTGCGATGACACCAAAGGGAGATGGAGGCAAGTACAGGCAACACTGCTTTTGAGTGAAGGAGGCAAGATTAGAAACACAGGTGTCTGGACTCCTCTGAGTTCATCTTCCTAGTTCAAGCTCAGAGGAAAATGGACTCCTTCAACGGTTAGGAAATTCATACCAATTCTGCCTGCATCTCTCTTTTTCTTGTGTGCCAGTTCTGGGCCTTGAACTAAGGGTTGCATGCTCTTGCTTCAATTTTTCTCTCAAGGTTGGCACTCTACCACCTGAACCACAGCCCCTCTTCCTCACCTGGCTCAGTGGACGAGCCACCCTGCGGAGCTCAGGGGCCAGGGAGGACATTCACACTGCAGATCTGGGGAGCAGACTTTGCAGCTGACCCTCGGTACCTGGGTTTCCTGCGAAGCCGCCCAATCTGAGAGATCTACAACACAGTCATGGCTTGCTGTCCAGTGGAGCAGTGGGCACAGCAGCCCTGCCAGGGACGGCCTGCATAGCTGCTGTCGTGCTAGCCTCAAGTCACTCCATCCTCTAATCTGGAAGTTTCCTGGAGACCTGGGTCCTGCTGTTCTCCAGGGATCCAGAAGCGGTATTAAGCTGCCCCTGAGGGAGCTAAGGGCAGCGGCAGGCCCTGCAGGACAGGCAAGGGCAGCGGCAGGTCCCTCAGCAGCATTGCCCCTTCCTGGACTCCATATCTTCTGCTGGGTTTCCACGGCTTCTTCATGAAGATGCTGCAGTCAGAGCTAAACACAGAGTTAAAGCCGCTCTGTGTACAAACACACAGACTTTTAAAATAGTTCATTGAAATGGATTGCCACATTAGTTACAAACAGAAGAAAGGCAGCCCTTTTCCATTTTTAAAGCATCTGCTTAGATGCTTGGAAGCTCACACTCTGGCACAGAGAAGCTGAGCCGTCTAAACAAGCTGCTCAGAAAATAACCAGAAGAGAGAGAGGAAGAGGGAATGAGGATATCTTTCCAGGAATTAAGAGATCAACTCCCAGTACCCTGAACTCGGGGGTTGTTTGGCTTGGTTGCTCCTGGCAGGAGCTCTACCACTTGAACCATACCTGTAGTCTAGCATTTTCTGGGTAATTGGAGGTGGACTCTTGCCAACTGTTCTGCCAGGGCTGACCTCAAACTGTGATCTTTCAGGCCTCAGCCTTCTGAAGAGCTGGGATTGCAAGATCCCTGCCATACATACATTCTGACACTTTTTTTTTCCCAAAGAAAATCCTCCCAAATTTACCCACAACATGAAACAGCAAATCTGAGCAACGGAAGGGCCCTTCGCCAGCTACAAGTAGCTGGAATTGGCTCCAGCTGCACTCCTGCTTTGCTTTATAGGTTTAACATCTATTGAGATCCCAACAATAAATTCAGTTTTGCTCTTTCATCTTTATGTAAGTTGAGTCACACTGTGTGTGTGTGCATGGGTGTGTGTGCGTGCACGTGCACACACCTGCATGTACTAGAGACTCATGTGTTTTCTCCAAGGGTGACTTGTCCCAATGTTATCTGTGAAGCACTTCTTCTCTTCCTTCTTCAAGGCCAGCTTCCCACAGAGGTTTTATGTGTGTTTCTCAGAGGTGTGCAAATCTGTCTGGGGCTCCTATTCTGTTCCATGGAGCTTTTTCCTATCCCACACCCATACCACTATGGTAGGAAAGTGGCTTCTCATCAGCTTGCTCTAGGACAGCCTCCCAGCCCCCAGTGTCTGTTGCACTATGATGTGTGTTTGTCCACACACATTTCAGAAACAGCTCACAGGGCTTCACAATTCTTGGGAATCTCAGTAGCATCATGATGAATCTGTGGATTGACTTTGGGAAAATCAACAATGTTGCAGTGTTCAGCTTTCCTACTTGCCTTCCTTTAAGTCTTCTCTCAGATCTCTCAATAAAATTTTATACTGCCCTCCATAAAGATCTTACATAGATTTTATTAAATCTATCCCTAGAGGTTGGTCTCAGAGGGGATGGCACTGGAAACTCTGTGCTGGGGAGGAGGAAGGGAAGGAGGAGGAAGGAGGACAGGAAGATGAGGAAGAGGAGAGGAAGAAAGAAAAGGAGGAGAAGAAAGAGGAGAAGGCGGAAGAGGAGGAGGAAAGGAGAAGGAAGAGGAGGAGGAGAAGGAGTGAAGAGAAGGAGAAGGAAGAGGAGGAGGAAGAGGGAAAGAGAAGGAAGAGGAAGAGAAAAAGGAGAAAGAGGAAGAGGAAAGGAAGAGGAAGAGGGAGAGGAAAAGGAAGAGAAGAAGGAGGAAAAGGATAAGGAAGAGCAGGAAAAGAAGAGGGGAAGGAGGAGGGGAGGAAGAGGTGGACAACCACAATGCCAGCCTCCTTCCTCACTCTGAACACAGTCAGGCACAGGCTGTAAATCACAGGTTCAATCAACCACAGTCCAAAATGCCCAGGGGGGAATTCTCCATCTGTGCCAAGCCTGTAGAAGCTACTTTCTCATCATGACTCTCTGAGCAGAGCAGCAACTCGGCCCTCCACCCAGCACTACCCCAGGAGCACACGAATGGTCTAGAGATGGTCTAACCCACACAGTGGTGTGCTCATATCGGCAAGCACCATGGGATTTATGGAAAGGTTTAAGCACCACCTGTTTCCTGTGCCTCTTCTCTCACAGTCTGCAAAGTTCATCTTGGAAACAGCCCGGTCCAGCTTCGCCCCTCACTCACCAACCCCAGGGAGGAGAAGCCACACAGCCTGCCTAGAGCTTTGGAAGAGTCCTCGTGGCTTTGGTGCCCACATCGTCCCATCCCTGAGGTGTGGCTGGAGGACTCCAGGACGGGTGCTCTTCATCCTCCTGGGCCAGGCAGAGCCTCCCGCCCTGGGTCCACCCTTCCTCACGGCCCTCCTGGACCACCTGTCATCCTCTGCAGAAGGCTGCCCGGTTCTGGGATTCAGGGCTGTGAATCTTCCTTCTACACAGAAACAAGCCACAGCCTACAAAATCAGTGTCCGGCCTCCGCCGGCCCTCACGGGGTTGTGTGGCACACAGTGTGATGTTCCCATGCAAACACTGAGACATGCCTGCTGCTGTCCACCTCACGGAGGGGCCCGTAACCTCCCATGGCCGCTGCAACACATGTGGAGAGCACGCACGATCTGCTCTCCCAGCGAGTGCCAGGCTTAAACCACGTTCCTCACCAGCCCACAAAACACATGTCTGTGTCTACACCATTTCTACACTTCCCGAATCTACTGCAAAGCATGGTTCCTCTGACCATGGTCCCCATGCCTGCTCCATAACACCACCCAGCCCCAGTTCTGTTCAGATTACACCTGTGAAATCATCACCTGTGTTCTTATGATAACCTGAGGGGTGGGAAGAGGGAGAGATATGGAGAAAGGAAGACAGGAAAAGGTGCCTCATGGAGCTGAACAGTGTGTCCAGACTCTCCTCAGGCCTGAGGAGAGCCCAGGCCTGTGGAGTGGAGAGGCCAAGTCCAGACCTGCAGAGAATCAAGTCCAGACCTGCAGAGAATCGAGGCTCAAGTCCAGGCCTGCAGGAGTAGAGAGACCTGTGGAGGAACTTGAGGCCTGCCAAGAGGCCTGTAGAGAACAGAGGCCTGTGGAGAGGAAGAAAGAAAAGGAACTCACCCCCCTTGGAGGCTGCGGCTGCTCCTAGTTCTGGGGTAACCCGGGGCAAGGCAGTTGCAGACCAACTAATAAAACTCCTTTGCCACCTTTAACTGTGCTTCGGTGGATTTTCTCGCTCACAGGTCATTACATTCTGGGTCCCTCCAATGTCAGCACCCTGTCCTCAAGGATCTGCGAGGTTACTGCAAATGCGAAAGCTCCTCCCTTCTGAACAGAGGAATGAGCATCGTGAGTGCGTCCTGTCTCCCTTACACCTCATGTCGTGACCTCGCAGCCATCCTGTGGACCTGCACAGAACCTGGGAGTGCAGATACCTGCCTGAGACAGTGACTCATTTCCCTTGGTGCGATGCCCAGATGCAGGGCTGCTGGGTCCTATGGCACCATTTGGAATTTTTTGAAGGAGCTTCCATGCTGTTTTGCACGCAGTTGTGCTAACTCACACTCCTGATCGTGGGCAGAGGGCACCCCTGTCTTGCAGCTCCTTCGTGGTGAGCAGACAGCCGGTGGCCCTCGGGATGGGGTTGGTCGCTCGATGGATGGTTGTCGGTGCCGTATGCTTTGTCTGTGGCCTGCACCTAGGTCTTCTGTGGCTGCATGATGCTGTGTGATGATCACACATTTGTTGGATTACTTCTTTGGGGTTTTTTTTTTTTTTCTGTCTATCTGTTCTTTGGTCTGATTCTGAACCCAGATTGGGAAACAGATGCTATTAATTAGCCGCCTCAAGCCCTGATGCCAGTGTGTTTTCTAATTAGGTGTAGGCACACAATGAACTTTTATAGATCCGGAGAGAGACACATGAAAATACTGACCTTGCAAATTTCATGATCTACTTCTAAAATATACCTATAGATTATTTTAGTTTTCTACACTGTATCATTTACAAACTATATTTTCATTCCTTTCTTTTACCTTTCTAAGCCTTTTAAGTTTCATTTATAATTCTTGTCTTACTTGCTAAGTCGGTCCTCTGATGAAACAATAAATAGAAGCGATGACAGAAAGCTTACAAAACCTTAGAAGACTTGTCTGGGCATGGAATTTTCTTTTTAGGAAGATCTTCAAATACTCAATTCCTTAAATAGCTAGAGGAACATTTATGTCTTCTATTTTTCTCTCAGAATAACTTTGGAAACATTTTGTAATGTTCTCAAGGAATTTTCCCCTTTCTCCCATGTTTATGTATTTCATTGTCATAGAGTTTTTCATTTTGTTCTTTTATCTTTATAAATATGTCCTATTGTGTCAGGCACTGATGGCTCACACCTGTAATCCTAGCTACTCATGAGGCCAAGATCTGAGGACCCAGGTTCAAAGTCAGCCTGAGCAGAAAAGTCCATGAGACTCTTGCTTTCAATTAACCAACAAAAAAGCTTAAAAGCAGAGCTGTGGCTCAAATTGTAGAGCAACTTTCTTGAGTGAAAAAGTCAAGTGGGAGCATGGGGCCCTGAGTTTAAGTCCAAATACTGACCCCAAAAAAGAAAGAAAGACATATTTACTGTTTCTGTTGCTGTATGCCTATGTGCTATCTGCCTTTTTTTTCTTGATTAATATTTTCAAAGATTTTTCAGTTTTTATCATTCTTCTCAGTACCTCACCAACCATTCCTGGTCACAGTGCTTCATCCTTTTTTGCTTGGTTTGGCTTTGCTTTGTTTTGTTATCTCTCAGCATCTCTAGCTCTGCTTTCCACGCTGTGAGTGACATTCCATTCTGTCTTTCAGTTCACTAACTTCCTCTTTACCTGAATCTAAATTGCTTTAGCCTGTTTATCTTCTTTGTAATTTCAGTTACAAATTCTGTTTGGTTACTTTTCAAGTTCTTTTAATCATGCTTTATCCTTTTTACAAACGTTTGTGATATTTTTCATTGCCTTGTTTTTCTTCCATTTTGATGACTTTAATACATTGTACATCTGTTTCTGCCGTGTATTGCATCTTCTGATTCTACTGCATGATGCTGTGTGTGCGTGTGCATGCGTGCGTGTGTGTTTCGCGCACACATGCGCATGCGCACCTACACAGAGGACTTCCACTTGATTTCTCTAGGGTGTGGCTGGGGCCAATCCGGAGCCTCTTAGATGTCAGTGAGCAGGTCTGGGAGTCAGTGTGAATGAACACCTGCGAAGGTGAGCTGGGAGAGGAATTCCTCAGTATACTTTTTAACCTTACCTGGCTCCACCCAGAACTGGAGCCAGGACAGGCAGATTTCTGCCTCCCTCTCTGGGGCATGCCTCCTTCTCCTGTGTTCACAGTGGAGGGCGAAGCCTTCCAGGGAGGCAGCTGCGGGTGGGACTGTCGCTCTGAGTTGCCTCTCACCTTACCTGGGTTTGTCTTATGCCACTAGAGATCCACATGCACCCCTGGCAGATGGGCCCTCTCCTTGTTGTGTTCCAAGTTTGAGGGTGTCTTTCACTCCACCACCATCTCAGCAAATCATCTAACTAAATCTCCAGCATTATGGAGACAAGCCAACCTTCATACTGTCCACTGATGCTAACAAAAACAGGGGGAAAATTCAGCATCTTTCCATGTTCTAAACCTGGAGAAATTCTCCTATCTTTGTTTTGTCATTAAAATAGTCCTTCTCTCAAAAGTTTCACACAGCTGTTGAGCTTTCTTTGTTCTATAGTATTTTGGTGTGTGCATCCTGGCACTGGGGCTTGAACTCAGGGCCTCTCCCTCTGGAATGGCTTTTTCACTCAAGGCTGGCACTTTACCACTTGAGTCACTTCTTCACTTCGGGTGTTTTGCTCCTTGATTGGAGATAGCAGTCTCAAAGACTTTCCTGCCCAGGCTGGTTTCAGACTGTAATCCTTAGACCTCAGTGTCCTGAGTATCAGGAATTACAGGTGTGAGCTACTAGCCTCCTACATGTTATATAGTATATATTATACAGCATATTTATTCTATACTATATTATATAGCATTTTCCCCTTCACCCAGCCTTTTGCGTGGCAGGATCTAAAAACTCTTGAATGTTCGTTTGCAGACAATGCGATATATGCATCCCCTTGGTTCCACTGTAGCTCCTGAGTCCGGACTGAGGACATCATATAACTAAAATCTCCAGCCTGAGTCAGGCCTGGCTCCCTGGGCCTGCAGACAAGGCTTGGCTGGCGCCAGCTCAGCCTGCCTGCAGTGCTAACAGCAGACTTTCCTCCCGGTCAGAGTTTCCTGTGTTCTCACTGTTTGAGTCTCCAGTATTTTCAGCACACGTAGTTCAAGACACTGGAGCTGGGCATGGTCACACCTCTTGTCCCAGCCCTTTGGAGGCCAAGGTGGGAGGACGGAGAGTTTGAGGCTTCCCTGTGGTTCCCAGCACAGAAAGTACCAGCATTATTTTATATTTGCTTTCTCATGGGAATGGCAGCATCCATTACGCCACAGTCTTCAGCATGATACCTCTCTCCTCTGGTCTCCCTCTCCATCCCTCTATGTGTTGACACTGGAATTGCTTCCCAGGGGGTATGGTAGCTTTCCCCAGCCCACTGACACCCCAGGAACAGATGCCAGTCTATGATTAGAGAGCTAGCCACGTGCTGGACTCCAGAGGAGGCTCTGCCTGGGGTTCTGGCTTGCGGGAATCCTCATCCTGATCATGACGCAGACATCAAGGGTTATGGGTGACTTTTCCCCCAAGAATTCTGCACAATTACATTAAGGGAAACCCAGATGTGCCACGAAGAGGAGCCAGCACCCTTTAGTTCTGTGGGGGGCTCAGGGAGGGCCCCATCCTCCAAACTGCAGGGAGCCCTTGGGCTCTGTGGCAGGCTGTAGGGAGCCCCTAGGGTCTGTGATGGATGGCCTGTGTCTAGAGTGGAGTTTGTCTTCCGTCTTCCCAAAATAACCAAAATAATGACATCACACGGGTGCTTTGACAAGCTTTATCCACAACTGTGCACCATATGCTCTCTTGGACACAGAGCCCCTCCCCTGGCTTTCACAAATTTCATGAAACTATCCCACTTCCACACGAAGTCCTATTTCCAGAGGCAGCGGGGCCCTTGTCCCAGCTTCCCTGGGCAGTGGGGGTTCCCACGGGTGGGGCTCAGTGGGAAAGGGGTGATGCTCTGTGCCAATTTCCTGGACAACGCATGGTCATCAACTCAAGCTGAGTGCGTGGTCCCAGAGCAACTTACACCTCCTCCTTCTCTGGCCTGACCCCAGGCTGGGCCTCCTCCCCATCCACGTCCACCACAAGGAGCCGCTGCGCAAGACCCTCTTTGTCTACGGATCAGGCCTCCTCCAATGGCGATGTGCCAGTGCTTTCTCCTTCCCTGAACGCCAGGCCTCGGCGTTCCCACAGCCTTCTCAATGGTGAAGTCTGCTTGTGGAATTTCTGGGGCTCTCTCCTGCACTCTGGGACAAGGAGAAAAACCTACAGGACCTTGAGGATCCAGCTTCTCGGGGTTAGGGTGGGCTAGGAACCCTCTGATCAGCAGCTCCAGGGACTCCTCAGCCACAAGAGACACCAGGGAAGAAGCATTTCAGAAATTCCTCACATGTCTGAAGATTTAGTGAAGGAGCTCCTGGCCTCTGGCCAGATCTCCATCTCTGCACCCCCCTACCTGTTGGCGAATACAGAAGCACCCTAGAAACTTCTGCGCAAGTACTGACAGCCTTGTATGTGCAATGTATGAGCCCCACTTCTAATGAATGACTGTGGACGTGGCCAGGCCCAACCTCAGTCACAGAACAGGGCTGGCATTGGGCACCTCAGCAACCATCCTGAACCAGGAGGGAGATGTACCAGCCACAGGAGAGTCTACGGCACTGAACTAGTGGCTCCATCACCAGACCAGCAGATTCACAATTGAAGATGACACAGAGCTTGGACTCATGGACTAATAGGCAGATTGATTGGCAAATGAAGATTCCATAAGTATATAGGAACAATTACACCAAACCAACAAAAGAGGAAATAGAGAAATTTTTAATTAAGGATAAAGTCATCTGCAGTGGATAAAAATAGAGGAAGCCTCGAAATTCTAGTGTAATCTGGGGAAGACAATTCTAGAGATTCATTTAGAAAAAAAGATCTTGAGGTCTTTACTTAGTAAACATTAAATATTTTTTAAATGTGTTAGGTGTTTTTAAAAAAAGACTGTCACGCTATTGGCATAAATCAAGAAGGGTGTGTGTGTGTGTGTGTGTGTGTGTGTGTGTGTGTGTGTATGTGCATGTGTGTCCATACCAGGGCTTGAAATCACAGCCTCATGCTTTTGCTTGTATTTCTTGCTTACAGCTGGTGCTCTACCACTTTAGCCACACCTACAGTTTTAGCCTTGTGCTGATTAACTAGAGATAGAACCTGAAGGATTTTTCTGCTCAGGTTGACTTCAAACCTTGATCCTAAAGGTCTAAACCTCCTGAGTAACTAAGATGCCAAGTGTGAGCTGCTGGTGCCCAGCCCAAGGAGAATTTTAACCCTCCACCTCGTGCTCTGTGGAGCCCTCCAAGGGCTGAGAAGCCCATGTTGAAAACACTAGAAGTGTGCGTCCTCAGAGGAGGGCAATCAAAGTTGTAAAGGATCCACAACAACTCAGAACAACTGTCAGGGAGTTGTAATGATTTGCAAAGGGCTGGAAGTGGAGCATAATGCCTTGGAACCTTGAAGAACGCCCCCTTTAAAGTGTTTTCATATTAAGGTGGTGATGACTAGTATGCATGCTGTGAGATCAAATTTATACAAGCAGACAGGAGTGGCACTGCCCGGGACTGTCGTGGGTGTTATCAGAGGGTTGAGAGGGGAGGTTTTTGTTGTGGGCAGGGTGAAGGGAGTCTTCTTAATACTCCTTCATAAGCAAGTTTATTGCTATATAAGGCTGTCTTCAATTTATTTGCTTGGCTACATCTGCAACTTTGTAAGGTTCTGGAAAAAGGAAGCCAGAGAAGGAGGGAATTTTATGTTTAAAATTAAACCATGAGACTTAATAAACACTTGCACATATGTTGCGGACTCCCCAAGACAAGCTGGGGAGCGGTGTGATACCCAGCTCCAAATTATACAGAAGACACTCACAGACTGTAAGACCCGAAGGTCATATGCTAACGAGAAACGGCAGCAGCAACGCACCCCTGTGGTGCACACCTGTAATCCCAGCTACTCAGGAGGATGAGCTCTTAGGATCCAGTTCAAAGCCATCCAGGACAGGAACATCCATGAGATGCTTACCTTCAATTAACCAGCAAAAGGCCACAAATGGAGGTGTGACTCATGTGGTAGCACTCCAGCCTTGAATGAAAAAGCCAGGCAAGAGTGCAAGAGTGCAAGACCCTGAGAACAAATGCCAATATCAGAACAGAAAATAAATGGAAGATAAATAGACTCTTTCAGACTTCCCTCCCCATCTCTTCCCTTCCTTTCCCTTCTTTTCCCTTCCCTTTATTCCTTTCTTCTCCTTTGAGAGAGAGTGTGGGGCGCACCCGGAGGTGTGTGGCTGTT
Organism: Perognathus longimembris pacificus; assembly: GCF_023159225.1. Taxonomy (NCBI): domain Eukaryota; kingdom Metazoa; phylum Chordata; class Mammalia; order Rodentia; family Heteromyidae; genus Perognathus; species Perognathus longimembris. The sequence continues at coordinate 70,257,788 of NC_063167.1, read as the reverse complement.
GCGCCTCGGGAGTCAGGCCCTGAAGAGTCCCGCCTGCCTCAGTCCCTGGGGGCTTGCTTTAGCCCCGCCTGCCTTCTGGGTCCGGAACTGGAAAGGCGGCTCTAGCTGGCCACGCCTCCCAGCCTTAAGACCATGTGCAGCAAGATGGCTGCTGGCAGTAACCTGGGGGCGGTCCTGCTAGTACTTAGGCCGCCCCTTAGGGAGGTCCCATGGCCTTCTGCCCTTGACTGACACCTCGGACCGACAATCATAGCCCCTGGCTAGGTATGTTACACCCTCCTCTTCCTGCCATTGCCCATACTTAAGATCCAGTCCACACCACTAAACTGAGAGCAGTCTTGAACTTCTCCCGAGTCGTCTGATTGTCCAACTGCCGGAGAAAGGTTGGGTTGGGCTGAGTGTGGACGACTCAAGGCTCGTAACCTATTCTGGGTTCACCCTCGGCGGGGTGCTCTTCCTCGCCTCTCCCGCTGGTTGGGAGAGCACCCAGGGTGCAGGGACCCCTGCAACAGGGCCTTGCTCTGCAGGCTTGGCTGGCTGAGCCTTCGCTGTGTAGCCCAGGCTGGCCTCAAGCTCACATCCTCCTGGCTCCACTTCTGAAGTGTTAGGTGCCTTCAGTGCCCTGTAACTGGCTTCAGATCCTTCTTGTGTTAAGAGTCGGCGATTGGTACCCTCCCTGGATGGCTGAAATTAAGGTGAGCCTGACCCGGTTAGGGTCAGCATTAGGGTCAGGGTGGCCCTATCCTCCCCAGTCCCCAATCCTTCAAATTCAGCTCTGCCCCATGCCCTGAAAGCGAGGGCACAGGGCCCCAGGCCGGGGACCCCAGCAGACTGCACACACGCCAAGCTGGCGTCTGGGCCTGGTACAGCCCCAGGCGGAATTTCCATTTCTGCCTAGCGAGCCACCAGGGCTGCGTGGGCTCTGAGCCACGCCGGCAGGCAGCACGCAGGCAACAGGCACAGCAGGGAGAGGCCAGATTCCAGCTCCCTCTCTGAACTTCCAGAGTGGGCTCGAGAAGTTTCCACACTGCCCCTCCAGCCTTCTCCCCTCCCGCAGGCATGCGGCACAGCCTGGACCTGAGCAGGACTCAGACCCAGGCATGGCCCAGACCCGGCCTCCTGCTGATTCACTGCCGCTGGGCTCCCAGCTAGTGACACATCCTGACCCAAAGGTGAATTTCCATCTCTACTGAATCTTTGATTGGCCTCAGCCCTGCACCGCACCTTTCAAGCAGGGATAGAGAACAGAACAGGTGGGACGCCATCCCTCAACTCGAGGGCCACGCTTGCCTTCCACTATGCCCTGGGAAACCTGGGAGTCTCCTTACCATGGGAAGCTTCTGGAACTCTTTTGGGAACATCCAAGTCACCGTGGGCCCTTCCACTGGATCCCATAATACTCTAGCTGAGTCTGGCCAGTGGTGGGCCTCAGGCACAGGTAGGCCAGGACAGTGGGGAGCATGCTGGGGGACCCAGGGTGAATCCACCCGTGCTGAGTCTAGCCATGCACACAAAGGCAGTGGAAACCTGAGTGGATTGCCCCCCCACCTCCCGCCTCACCCAACAGAAAGATATGGCAGAGTCATTCACGATCCAAAGGACCCGCTGAGGCTGGGAATGTGGCCTAGTGGTAGAGTGCTTGCCTAGCAGGCATGAAGCCCTGGGTTCAATTCCTCAGTACCATATACACAGAAAAAGCCAGAAGTGGCACTGTGGCTCAAGTGGTAGAGTGCTAGCCTTGAGCAAAAGGAAGGCAGGGACAGTGCTCAGGCCCTGAGTTCAAGCCCCAGGACTGGCAAAGGACCAGCTGGGCCCTGGCAGCTCATGCTGGTCATCCTGGCTACTCAGGGGCTGAGATCTGAGGATTGTGGCTCAAAGCCAGCATGGGCAGAAAAATCAGGAGACTCATTTCCATTTGACCACCAAAAAAGCCAGAAGTGAATCTGTGCCTCAAGTGGTAGAGCATCAGCCTTGAGCAAAAGAGCTAAGGGACAGCATCCGAGTCCTGAGTTCAAGCCCTAGTATCAGCAGAGAAGAAGAAGGGGGGAGGGAGGGCAGGAGAGAGGGAGGGAGGGAGGAAGGAAGAACACCACCCGTTCTGCTTTGAAGCAGTTTAGATTCCATAACTATATCTGCATTGCCATCCACTCCAGGATGTAATTCATCAACTTGGAGAATAAAAACTCACTGAAAGGCATTCTGGGCCCCCCGCCAGCTCTCCCTCTGTCAGTCTCTGATCACAGAGCCGGCAGCCCCTTCAATGGAGAAAATCAATACCAAGCATGGTGGCGAGACCCTCTGCTTTCTCCCTCCCAGCCATCACTGCTGGTCCCCAGGAGAGCCAAAGGCGCCTTCCGTCTTCCTCCTGCCTGATCTGTTTCATGGAGCCTTACTTGCTCTAGCTCTCAGGGTTCTGAAGTCAGGAATTCTGCCTCCTCCCACAGATCTCTGATGACCTTGGGAGGCCACATCCTCCCTTGTCCACCATGGGCTGAGTTTGACCTGGCTCTGGGCCATGGCTCCCAGTCACAGATCCTGGGCCTTCTGGGGCAACTTCCCTTCTTCTCTTCAGACCCATGTGACACCACATAGTGCCCAGACTGTCCCAGGCTTTCAGGTCTGCTGCTGTGCTGAGAGCCCTGGATTTGAATCTGATCTTCCCTAGCATTGCTCCACTGAGCCTCTGCCTCCTCTTCTGTTCACATAGCAGTGTTCATTCTGAGTCCTGAGGACTCAGTAGTATGAGACAAGTCCTTCCAACAGCTCCTCAGCCAAGACAGGGCCTGCTCAGCAATGCCCACGCTGCAACCACCACCATCAAAGATCAGTGAGCATATAACATTACATGCTGGTAAACCAGTCAGAGTTGAAGGCAGTGAGATTTCTAAAGGACTTGGGGTCCAAGATCTTTTTTTTTTTTTTTCAAAAAGCAAGGCTTTATTCAGGCGAGTTGCATAGATCTTTTTTTTTTAACTGTATTTTTTTTTTTTTTGTACTAGGGATTGAACCCAGGACGTTGCACTTCCTAGGTAAGTGCTTTGCCACTGAGCTACATCCCAGCCCATGAGTGGGTTGGTTGGTGTTTTTTTTTTTGTTGTTGTTGTTGTTGTTTTTAATGGGGTCCAAGATCTTGAATAAAGAGGCTTTTTTGGAGTGGTTGGGAGAGACAGGAGGAAGTGGCTCTGTGAGCAGCACCATGGATGATTTACTTCCCCTGACATCACCCTGCTTCCAGCACTTATGAATGATCAATGGAGCAGAGCACTGGTGCCTCACACCTGTAATCCCAGCTATTCAGGAGGCTGAGAGCTGAGGATCCCAGATCAAAGCGAGCCTGGGCAGGAAAGCTTGTGAGACTCTCCAATTAACTACCCAAAGCCAGAAGCAGAGATGTGATTCAAGTGGTTGAGAGAAAAGGCTAAGGACAGAGCATAGGATCTCAGTTCAAGCCCCAGTACTGGCGCAAGCTTGTGTGTGTGTGCACCATACATAGACACACCATAATATATTTGAAGATCTGTTGTAGGAGGAAGGGTTTGCATGTGAACACAAAGGAAACGAAGCTATATTCCAGAGTTCAGACCCTCAGTGGGCAGTGCTTCAACTCCATCTTACTCCCCCCAACACCCCTAGACAGCCCTCAGGTTTGAACTCATGGCCTTGTACTCTCAGGGCAGGCTCTCTACCACCTAGACCACCTTCACAGTCCTTCCAGCGTATGTTTTTGCTCAGTATCCCTCTGGTTAGAATCATGGCATAGTCTGGGCCTGGCCAGGGGTGCTATACCCTTGCCTTTTTGATCATCTTGGTCTCTTTTCCTTTTTGCTGAGCAAAGGGAGTTGAGTCTCAGGAATAAGCTGGGGCCCATGGAGCCTGACAGGCAGTTTGGAAAGAGATGGATACATGTATTGGTCCTGGCCAACACCTTTCGGGAAAGCAGAGAGATGGGCCAGGAAGAGGAAATAGCAGCCCCATGGCCAAAGGCGGCAGACAGTAAGCAGGAGTTGGGCAAGAGTCTGGCCCAGACGGTTCAGCAGCAGAGTGTGTGCAGGCATGGACCTGGTCCAGACCATTATCTGAGGGGCTGGGATAGGAGGTGTGAGGTGGCACAGGGCCCTGGAGGGACCAGGAGAAGTGACAGAGTCTTCCTTAGCCTCCTGCCCCAAGGAGATAATCTACTGAAGACTATAAGCAGTTGCACCTTATCCATAAAAACATTACTGTGTGCACATATGTGTGTGCGTGCGTGCGCATGCACGCACACACACACACACCAGTCCTGAGGCTTGAGTCCAGGTGCTATCGCTTAACTTTTTCACTCTTATCACTTGAGCCACAGCTTTGCTGGTTCACTGGAGATAAGAGTATCAGATTTGTCTCCTGGGCTGCCTTTGAACAGGCGTGAGCCACCAATGCCTGGCTTCCATTGTTCTCTTAACACCAATAATTTAAGCCTTCCCCTGCTTTGGGCTCCTTGCATCTGCACTCACTAGTCCAAACTCCCAGAAGGAGGAAGTCACTCTGTGCATGGCGGTGACGGAGTGGGCAGACAAGGGGTGCAGCCTGGCCAGGCCCCAATGGCCCACATCTCCTTCTCCCTGTGCTTCCAGGAAGCCCAACACCTTGGGGAGATTCCAGTCTGTGCTCCGTGAGTGTTGGTTGAAGTACCTTAACCAGACTCAGTGTGCCAAGGTTGAAGTACCTTAACTAGACTCAATGTGCCAAGAACTGGTGCTGAATTCTCTGTTTAAATTGGAAAAAAACAAAACAAAATTGGGTGCTGGTGGCTCACGCCTGGTGCCCTAGCTACTCAAGAGGCTGAGATCTGAGGATCGCATTCAACTCAAGCAAGAAAGTCCCTGAGACTCTTGTCTCCAATTAACTAGGGGGGGAAAAGTCAGAAGTGGAGCTGTGGCTCAAGTCATAGAGCACTAGCTTTGAGTGCAGAAGCTAAATAACAGCACCCAGGCCCTGAGTTCAAGCCCCAGTACGGGCACCAAAAAGGAATAAAGGGAGTGTTGGCATGAGCTCTGAGTGCTCCCTTCCAGAAGATGCCATGAGGCCGGCTTGCCATGACAGCTTCTGTGGGGAGCTGAAGAAGAGGAGCCGCTGGTCCTGGGCTGCCCGTAAAGAACGTATGGCTGTTGGTTGCAGTATGAGTTGTGAGTTTCTCCTTTCCTGGCACTTGGGAACTCCCGAGGCCCCCAGAGTTGTGCCGCCAGAAAAGGCCATTAACTCCCGCAGACTCGGGGGTAAGGGCTGGGGCCCAGCCAAGAATCATAAAATTTCAAACAGCTCCCCGCGAGCCGGGAGGATGGGCCCGCCTGACAAGAAGCACATGCGCGGGGCCCACACATGGAATGCATTTTGCTGTGAAGCTGCTTCTTTTGATGATGTTTCCAGGGCTGAGAGCGTGGCTCTCTGTGCCCTTGTGGCAGGCCCTCAGCTCGTGTTTCTCTCGGCCTCAGCGTCTGCTCAGAGCCCTGAGCTTTCAGGACAATTGCCTCGCCATGGCCTCATTGCACCACAACCACAGCTCCTGGCCCGCTCTCCTATCCGAACCGCCACCTGGCACGCATGCCCACCGTGACCTGGCCAGGCCCCTGGCACACAGCTACCCGCTGCTACCTCCACACAACCTGGCACCCTGTTGGCCTTTCTCCCAGCCTGGAGAGCTTTGCACCTCTCATCTGCCCTCCACACCTTCAAGAATTCCTCTAGGAGCCTCCTTCAGTGAGCCTTCCCCCTCCTCCTCTGCCCTTCCCACTCCTCTCGTCTCCCCTCCAATCTCTCCTCTTCTTCCTTTCTTCCTCCTCCTCCTTCCCTCCTTCTTCCTCCCTCCCTCTTCCTCTCTCCCTTCCCCTTCCCTCTTCCTTGTTGTTCCGTTTAATGCCCGATTCCCAGGGTGGAAGAACACACCTGATGCTGCTACACACTCATGCAACTGGAAACCCCTGTAGTGCCGACGTGGCTTTGTCAGGAGTAGTTGCTCTTCAGGCTGCTTGCCACATCCAGGAGCCCCAGACCATGGCCCTCTCCTTTCACATGCAGCCTCTGGTCTTCCAGGCACATCACAAATGACCATATGCAGGTGGACAGAACTTAACATGTGGTCACACTGACCTTTCACTGTAGATGGATGAGGGATAGGAGGGAGGGAGGGAGGGGAGGAGGGAGGGAAGGAGGAAGGGAGGGAGGATAGATGATGATGGATGGATGGATTGGTGGGTAGATAGATGGGTGGATGGGTGGATGGATAGATGATAGAGGGATGGCTGGATTAATAATGAATGGATGGATGATGGAAAGATTGAAGGATGGAAGGAAAGAAGTCTGGAGGATGGATGGATGAATTAAAGACAGGACTCCAAGCAGATCTTGAGCCTAGTGTAGCACTAGCATCCTGTGTTAGGTAGAAGAATCCTAATTCCTGAAGAAAGCTTCCTCTCTCCCACCATGAGGCAAGTCATAAAACTGTCCAAGCCTCAAGGTGCAAATAATAGTCCTTGCTGTTCTAAACAGAGCAATGAGCTGCCCTGCCCTGGTCTTGACCCGGGCCTGTGCCTACTCACCTCTCTTCGTCCTTGACTAACACCGCACGTGCCTGCACAGGCCCCACCTGCTCCCAACCTCGAAAGGCACCCTCGCAGACACCCCCCCAAGCCCCCACAGCCCACTTCCCCAGCTGCATTCCCAACAGCAAACAAACTTGCTCATTTCAAATACTTGTTTGTTGGCATTTTTTTAAGATTGAGGAGGAGTGGGTTAGAGAATATAAACGTTATATATAAGCCACCAGCCACAGAGAAGAGGAAAAGATTTTTTAAAAAAGCAAAGCCCAGGGCTGGGAATATGGCCTAGTGGCAAGAGTGCTTGCCTCAAAAAAAGCAAAGCCCCTGTGCAAAGGCCTGCAGAAGGTCCCAATTAGACACGCGGAGAACAGCAACGCAGGGCTGGCGGCCACCGAGAGGCAGGTGGCCGCCAGGGATAACTGCCTCCATTTCTCCCCCAGCCAGTCTGCCACTTGCCACGTTCCAGGCAGTTCAGGGCTGAGAGGAAAAGAGGACTCACATAGCTGGACTCACAACCATATCCTAGCTACTCAGGAGGCTAAGATCTGAGGATCAAAGTTCAAAGCCAGGGCTGGGAATGTGCCTTATTGTCAGAGTGCTTGCCTAGCATGCACAAAGCCCTGGGTTCCATTCCTTCATACCACATAAACAGAAGAAACTGGAGGTAGCTCTATGGCTCAAGTGATAGAGTGCTAGCCTTGAGCAAAAGAAACTCAGGGACAGTGCCTAGGCCCTGAGTTCAAGCCCTAGGACTGGCACAAACAACAACAACAATAAAGTTCAAAGCCAGTAGGCATGAAAGGCCAAGACTCTTATCTCCAGTTAGGCAGCAAAAGTCTAGAAGTGGAGCTGTAACTCAAGTGGTAGAGCACTGGGAAAAAGCTAAGCGAGAGCAAAGCTGGCCCTGAGATCTAGCCCAAGTACTGGCACAAAGGAGTCTTTCTGTAGAGGAAGATTTCCAGAAGGAAGGAAGAACAACTCCCAAGTCTTCACAGCTCTGGTGAAGGAATATTTGAAACATTCTGATCAACTCTTCAGGCCCCGTGGATGAGAGGGAGGCAAGAGCCATCTTGAAGAGGAGAGACTCTGGTCTTCAAAGTGCCAGCACAGCCCCTCCTAGCCGCGCACTATGTGCGGGTAGGGGGGTGTCAAGACACGGGACATGGTCTCCCCAGTGGTCCAGGCCCTGGTGTCCACCTCCAGAAATGGGGCTGGATGCTGGAAGGGAGGGCAAAAGCAAGGCTGTGGGTCAGGCGGATTTCTGGAGCTGAGAATCAGGAGAACCTGGGACAAGTCCTGATGTGTGCGAGAAAGCTGCCTTTCAAGAATTACAGGTAGATTAACGAGGCTGAGCTTTACAGAAAACATGTTTCCAAACACATTTGCCACAGGCTAAACATCTCCTCGGAAGAGCATTATTTTTAGAAGAGCTTTTAAAGTATTTTCTTCGTCATCCCAGGACGAACTTCAGTCCCTTGGATTACCTAAAGCTCTGTGTGTTGAAACCTTTGGGGCCAGGACAGCCAAGCCATGGGCAAAGCGTCACTCGAGTGGCGTCACAGCGCAGTGGGCTCGGGTGGGCCCACGGTGGAGGGGGCAAGTGCCAGCTGTTGTTCTTCCCCCGACCTTGCCTGCCCAACCGGGACCGAGTTCCCCTTGGGCTCATCACCAGCATGGGCATGTCACGACTCTTCCGAGTCTCCTTTTTCCTGTTTATGTAAGAGAGGATTGTAGAAGCCCATTTCCTTCTCCTCCAGAAACTGCTTTCAGAACCTGAGCCTCCTGCCACAGGAGCATGCCTGGTCTTTACACACGCCACGTGCGGCCAGCCACACCTGGAGTTTGTGTGCCTAAGGAAGAAAACATCTCATAATGGCTGTTCCGATCCTTCCTACAACACAGGACCTGGGACTCATGAAGCTTGTGCGTGCGTGCGTGTGTGTGTGTGTGTGTGTGTGTGTGTGTGTGTGTGTGTATACATGCACATGCATGCTAATATTAGGGCTCCAAGTCAGTGCCTCATACTCCTGCTTGACGTTTCCCCTAGCACTCTACCACCTGAGCCATGTCCCCACTTCCCGCTTTCTGCTGCTTCATTGGAGATAAGAGTCTCATGGACTTTCCTGCCCAGGCTGGCTTCAAATGGTGATCCTCAGATCTCAGTCTGCTGAGTGGCTGGGATTACAGCTGTGAGCCACCGGCGCCCAGCATCAGATTCAATTTCAAAAAGATTCTCCCAGTGCAGTGAACATTTCATTGCTCGTGGAAAACTTCATTATTTAACAAATTTTCCACCTAACTTGCCATCTCAGGATAGCATCTCCCACCCTTCAGCCCACAAGTGCTAAGAGCAGCCTAGCACCTGTCATTAGTCAGCCAGAATTCAGACAGGGATCATGAATTTTAATATCAGCCAAAACATAGCATAAATAAACCTGCTATGCCATGCACTTCCCCTCCCACCTGCCTCCCTTTCCCTCCTCCTCTCTTTCACACACATGCACACACTCACGTGCATGAGCGCGCGCACACACACACACACACACACACACACACACACACACACTGAAGCTCATTCTTGTGACTCAGGGTTTGTTCTTTCAACTGCTAAGGGTTCTCCCATCTCTTCTGTGCTGGGGCCCCTCTGCTTTCTGTGCTCCTGCTTGAAGAAGCAGCAGCAGGCCTCAGGCGCCAAGCTTCTGTGAGAGAAATGCAGTGGGGATTCTGTGGCACTGAACCCAGCTCTCCACAGCTCAAGTCTGGGCCATGGAAGAGACCTGCAAACAACACATTTGCATGGCGCCATCCCTTCCCTTCCCCGAGCCCAGGGAACAGAGCCTTGTCACCAGGGATGTCAGCACTCCCCATTGACTTGTCCAGCCCCACAGGCCAAGCCTCTGGGCCGCCTCCTGTGACCACAAGGGCCCTGGCCTTCTGCAGAGGGCTTGGCCAAAGTGTCTTCAGCATTCCATACTGTTCCAGGACAAATCCCACGCACGCTCCCCTCTTTCCCTTCTCCACGTTTCCTTTTTCCAGTACTGGGGGTTGAACTCAGAGTCTCAGCACTGTCCTTAGCTTTTTAGCTCACAGCTTGTGCACTATCACTTGAACCACACCTCTACTTCTGGCTTTTTGGTAACTCATTGGAGATAGAAGTCTCACAGTCTTTCCTGCCCAGGCTGGCTTTGAACCATGATCAGCACAGAAGTAGCTGAGATGACAAGTGTAAGTCACGAGCAACTGCCAGGTCTAGTAGGCTTTTGTTGGTTTCCTTTTAGCTGCCACTGGCCAAATCTCAGGACTGTCGCTAGACTATGTCCAAATTAGAACTTGTTATCTTCTAGCTTTCAGAGGATTCCCCTGTGCACTGCGTCTTCTCACACTGGGTCTTCCTGGGAGTCTTGTTTATTTCTCCTTCCTGAAAGAAGGCCCTGGGTGCTGTCCTGCAAGGAGCATGCACTTTTCCTTAGGGCAAAACAACGCACAGCCCAACAGCTGCCCAAAACAAACAGACAGAAAAAGACCTACAAAGAGACACTGAAAACAATCACCCCAAAACAATCTATATTAGCAATATATAGAGATTCAAGCCAAGCCCTGGTGGCTACTCAGGAGGCTGAGATCTGAGGTTCACGGTTTGAAGTCAGCCTGGGCAGACAAATCTGAGAAAACTTTCTCTCCAATTAATCAGGGAAAAAAAATATGTGGAGCTGTGACTCAAGTGGTAGAGAGCCAGCCTTGAGTGGAAAATGTGTATGCTGCTCAGTTCAGTCCCCAGGAATGATGCTAATCATTTAACTTAAAAAAAAGAAAGAAAGAAAGAAAGAGGAAGAAGAAAGTAAAAGACTTTGTACCCTTCACTCTGATTTTAAAGATCACTCAAATCCCAAGCATCACTCAGGTCTTTAAAATCCAAAGGACTCACCCAAATTTGTGTCATTCCAAATCTGCTCACCCTCTAAGGGAGGCCAGGCCCAGGAGCCCAGCCCAGGACAGGCGGCCAGGGGCCTGGGGGTTTCTAGCCTGGGGTGAGGCCTAGCTCTTCCAAAGCTGAGTGGAGGCTGAAGGGAGGACAGACAGTGGTGGCACCACAGGAACAATCTCAGGAAAACTCCAGAGAGGCAGGTTGAAGGTTTTAAACAACAATCTGGGCCCCAAATGGCCTATCTCTCTAAAGTGAGGCAGAGCCATTTCCCAGAGAGGCACTTGGTGTTTGCAGGGTTCACGGGGGCTTAGGAGACCCTCTTGATGGTTTTGCAGCCTTAATGGGAGAGCCAAAGGAAGAGGTGTGCAGTTGGGTATAGTAACACATGCTCTGAGCAAAAGAGAAAAAGCTAAACAATTATCTAGATGTTTTACATGGCTAGAGGCAGCCTGGGGATTCGGTCCATGATAATAATGTGTTCCTCTTATAACATGGCACCAGAAACAGGTACAGAAGGGAAGAAGGGGTTTTCTTAATATGTCTTTTTGTACTTTCTTCTCCTTTCTTGCCTTGAGGCCAGGGGAGCGCCCCCCCCGCCCCCCGCAACACCTGGACAGGAAAAGGTGAGCCAGCACCTAGCAGGTGTGGGCTCAGAAAGTGCCAATGATATTCAGTGAAAGTTTCTGTCTCTCAAATCATTCTCTAATCTTCCTTTCTCTGCTGTCTGCAATTTCACCACTAGACAGCTAGTTCTTCAATTGAAGGGAAAGTTTCTGACATTGGTGCATGTGGAAACATCACAGAATTCTGTTAAATTGAAGATCTCTAGTCCCATCCTCAGAAACTGAGGTTCAACAGAACTGAGGTGCCCCAGTATCCAGGAATCCCAAGCTAGGTCCAGCCCTGGCCCCACAGGCCACAGAAAGAGACGCGGAGAAACACGGAGAAAGGAGATTGTCTCCACGGCAGCCATGGGGAGACGGCGCTCAGAGCATCGCCAGTCTTGTGGGTGCAAACATTGGCCTTGGGTTGAATGGGGAGAATAGGGGCAGGGTGAGAAAGGCCTGCGGAGTTCACAGTCCCGGGTCCCAGTATACCCTGCTAGGCCCTAAGCTCGGGCTCTGTCCTTGGAGGCATTGTGGAGGCATCCTCGTGTAGTTGTGGAGACAGAACAGAACAAGGGGTTCTCCTGTGATGCTGGATGTTTGCTGGGGGCAGTTTGCCATCCATGCGAGATGCTCATCTGAACCTTCTCTTTCCTTCTGGAACAAGGTGATGGCGAAGGGACTGTGGCAGAGAACAGCTCACATCACAGGCCCAGATACACAGTTGGGAATGTTAGTTAGTTCTCAGAGCCCAGCAGAAGCCTCTGTCTGTCTGTCTGTGTATGTATGCTTGGGGCTTGAACTCAAGGCCTGGGCACTGCCCTGAGCTTTGTTTGTTTGTTTGCTCATGGCTAGCACTTTTCCACTTGAGGCACAGCTCCACTTCCGGCTTTTTGGTGGTTAATTGGAGATGAGTCTTCCAGACTCCTATGTAGGCTGGCTTCAAACCACAATCTCAGATGTCAGCTTCCTGAGTAGCTGAAATCACAGGCATGCCATGAGGTCAAAGGGCTCTGCAGTACCCAGTACATGCACTGGTCATCCCCTCTCACTACTGGACATGAATCTTAAAGTGGGAGGACATGTTTGCAGACCACCCTCACGAGGAATCTCATCTTCCTCAGGCCACATGGTGTACAAACCCCCTGACATGCTTGACAGAGATGAAGTTGTGGAGAGGGCCTGCATTTGAATTTGCCACCATTGGCTCTGAGGAAAAATAAACCAGGGATGAATTTCTTGACAGCCATGCTCCGTGTCAGACAATAATGTAATTTTCACAGATAATCAGACTTGAGCCAAGAAAGCAACAGGAGAAAGGCACTTGACAAATATTATTGGTTTCTTATTGCTTCTGGGGGAGCTTGGTGCGGGCAGGAGGTCTCTCGCACACATTTTTCTTTCAGGAAGGGCCTGCATGGAGCCCGTGTTCCTGGCTCTGCTCCAGGGAAGGGTCGTGGCCAAGGCTGTGCCAGCGCACAGAGTGGTTTGCTGGCTTTTGTGGATGATTTGTGTGGCTTCTCAGTGCCCACAAGACAGCTCGTTCCCACGAATTTTGGGTTCAAAAGGAGATTCAGGCTCCTGACCACTAGCAATGAGAACATAGCCTCCCAACCAAAAGGGGGGAGGGGGGAGTGTGGGGATGAAGGAGGGGAGAAGGCCAGAACTTCATTCCATGCACAACTGGTCCCTTCTCAGGACAGGGGTCATTCCAAACTGGACCTGCTCCAAGATTCTGGTGGGAAAATCAGTAGAACTGCCACACACAGCAAATGGCACACTCAGGACTGCTCCTCGAGTGTTTCTGTCACAAGGTGCCATCTGCACTGAAGAAGTTCCACGGAGCCAGTGGCGAGGAGGGCAGGTCCTGCAGTGAGCCCCAAGCCCCCACACACACCATGGGGGTGGGGGCAGGGCTGCCACACACTGTTACCAGGCTGGCTGGAGCAGCTCCTTCCTCCTGAGTCTCAGGGCCCAGTCTGTCTCCGGCCCCACACGTCCCCATGCTGGTATCTCTGGGAACCCTGTAACCTCCCCAGAGTTTCTGCTTGAGTGGACAGCTTCCCATCCAGAAGGGACAAGCAATTGGGATAGACACCATGCAGCAGCAGACTGGGGAATGAGAACCAGGCAGGAGTCCAAGAAAAGAAAAAGAACAAAAACAAAGCCAAGAGTCAGTCGGCTGGCCGTATCCCGATCAAGTCCCGAGGAAGCCAGTCACTCTCAGCGGCCCCTTGCTTTCACCACTGCACAGTCAAAAGAGACTAAAACTAGAGGTCAGATGTTGATGGTTCATGCCCATAATCCTAGCAACTCACTCAGGAGACTGAAGATCACAGTTCAAAAGCCAGATTTTGAAGGAACGTTCCTGAGACTCAACACAAATTAGCCACCAATTAACCACAGCTAGAGATATGGCTCAAGTGGTAGAGCACCAGCACTGAGCAAAAGAGCCAAGGGACAGCACCCAGGTCCTGAGTTCTAGTCCCCTTACTTGTACACACACACACACACACACACACACACAGAGGGGGTATTCCATTGAGGAACACAACGCATGTAATAATAGCATGTGGGAGTTGCCCAGGGGCTCTGACATTGCCATACACAGAAGCAGCGCCTCCCACTCCTCTATCATAAAACAACCTCAGCAGGTTTCATTGTTCTACCTTCTTTCTTTCTAATAATACACTGGAATAAGTTCAGTTCAAGTCTTCTTTGTTACTCAAGCAAAAGAGGTAAAAAAAAAAAAATAACCATGGAGAGGCTGGGAATATGGCCTAGTGGTAAAATGCTCACCTCGTATATATGAAGCCCTGAGTTCGATTCCTCAACACCTCATAAACAGAAAAAGCTGAAAGTGACACTGTGGCTCAAGTGGTAGAGTGCTAGCCTTGAGCAAAAAGAAGCCAGAGACAGTGCTCAGGGCCTGAGTTCAAGCCCCAGGACTGGCAAAAAATAATAATAATAACCATGGAAAGAAATAAAAGCAATTCAAACAGGGAAAGAAGAAGTTAAATTGCTACCAGAAAGTTAAGGGCAACTAAATGGACTTCAGGTTCTTGCATCTAGCAAGAGAAGATATTCGGGCAAGAGGTGAACATAGTAAAGATGGTAGGAAAGTGTGTTAGAAAAGAAATAGGACCGAGAAAGAACAGGTGGCGTAGTGGGCGGCTCTGCGCCTCTCAGCCACCTGGGCCATCCTCAGGGTTACAGAGCTGCCCTGGGTTAAATGATTTGGAGAGAATTGGCGTCCTCACAGATGGTTTTCTGATTTGTCTCCTGTTTCCTGTTAGGTTGTAATACTGAAGATTTATGTCTGCCCCTTCCTCCTATTGTTCTTTGTACTTTCACATTCCTTTGTAGACCCTTGCTCCCACCACACTCTCAGGCAAGTCTGCTTTGTGAGCTTCTGCCACCAGTGAGCTCCGTAGATGGAGATTTCCCCACTGCTGACTTTCTTTCTACCAGTTCCAGCCAAAATTACTCCAGTTTGCGGTCTGATGCTGTACTTAACAGACCCTAGAGATGCTACCAGAAAAAAGTCTAGATCTGATACCTCCTTGGAAATATAGTAAGATATAAAATAAACACCCCAAACCAGTAGCTTTCCTGTATACTAATAATGAACAAGTTAAGAAATAAATCTGGAAAACAGTTCCATTCATAATAGCCTCAGAAACAATAAATGCCAAGGGGTTAAACAAGGAAGGAAAAGACTTCTACAACAAAAACTATCAACTCGTGAAGAAAGACATCAAAGGCAGCAGGAGGTGGAGGACGCCCCATGTTGGCGATGGACAGAAATGTCATGGTGAGGTTAGCTTCATTCCATCATCACCGCCCAAAGTGGCTTACAATGCCATGCAATCCCCAAAGTGAGACAGACCAGGAGGAGATGATGAAATTGCATTGTCTTATCTAAATATCAAAAAGGTTGAAACCAGTAAGCAACTGAAAAAGTCACTAAGCTTTTTCTACCACGCCTGCTTCTGAATGTTAAATTGCACAGTTAGGAAATACAGGAAGCGATTCCTAAATCCGCCCTCTCCTTTGAAATCATGAAAATCTGGGAACCGTTCATAAATGGGAGGAGACAGAAAAAGACGAAAGCTTTGTCTGGCAGAAGGAGGTTGTGAAAGCTACCGGGGCCTGGGTGCCCCATCCATCTTGCCACCCAGAGCAGGGCGACGGCCTGGCCGTGGGCATCCTCCTGCTGGGAGAGGATAAATGCTGCAGAAGTTCCCTTCAGGTGTTTAACTCTCATTTCCTGCAAAGGGAGCAGGGAGCCTTTTTCTTTTCCATTTCTCCCTCTTTAGCCCTGTTACGCAAAAATAAAATAAATCCTCACTGAAGTTTTCACCATCCTGAAATGCTTTTCACGCATGGGTCTCGGGACCTGATATTCTGTGGAAAAGCTGAGAAAACCCCTCACTCTTCCTCCAATGTCATATTCATCCATGTCCCGTTGTCATTCTTCACAGAAATACAAGAACCAATTCAAAAAGTCATATGAAACCATAAAAGAAAATCCCGAGCAAAAAAAGAGCAAGTGTGGAGGAATCACAGCACAAGACTTGAAATGAGACTACCAAACCAGAGTCATAGTGACAGACACAGCCTGGTCCTGCCAGCAAAACAGACCCCAAGGCCACTGGGGTGGAAGAGGAGCCCTGGGCATAAAACCACACCGCAGCATCCTCTAACTTTTCATGAAAATACACACTAAAAGAAACAGCCTCTCCACCAATGGTGCCGCAAAACCTGACTAGCAACACACAGGAGACCACGACCAGACCCCTGCCTCTCACCCTGTATGAAAACCTACACCAAATGTGTGAAAGTTCTAGATGCAAGACCAGAAAATGCTTCAGGAGAACATAGGAGAAGATACTGGAAGGCATGGGAACAGGTGATTTTTTTCTGAATAAGACTCGAAGTGCCTGGTAAATGAGAGCAGGAATTGACTCAGGAGATCATGTCACACTACAGAGTTTCTGCACAACAGGAGAAATAATGATCAGAATCAAGACCCAACCCACAGATGGAAGAAAGCCTTCCCCAGCCACTGGACAGATAAAGGATTCACATGCAGAACATACACAAACACTCAGACAACTGAAAATCAAAAAATGAAATTGCCCCATTAATAACTGAGCGTGCAATCTGAACAGACTGTTCTCAGAGGAAGTAGAAATGGCTAGCATACACAGGGAGAAATGTTCAATGTCCTTAGCCATAAAGGAAAAACAAGTCAAGCTACACTAAGAGTCCATCTCATCCCAGTCAGCATGGCCATGGCCATTCTGGAGAGGATGGGGTTGGCAAATGGGGTGTAGGCTAATGTAACCACTAAGGACATCAGTAGAGTTTCCTCGCAAAGCTAAAACTAGAACTACTTTATGACCCCACCCTACTTCTGCTGTGAATGTATCTGAAGGCAATGTGCAAAAAAACGTGCCTGGCACGCCCATGTTTGCTAAAGTGCTGGCTGTTCATAACAGCCAAATGGTAGAATCAGCTGAGTTGCCCGTGTGTGTGTGTGCGTGTGTGTGTGTGTGTGTGTGTGTGTGTGTGTTCCATGTACACCATGAATATCATAGCACCATAAGATAAATGACATCTTGTGATTTGTAGGACAATGGCTGGAATTGGAGAACATCACATTGGGTGAGATAAGACAAGCTTAAAAAGCCAAGTATCATACATTTTTGTTCAGGTTTGAAAGCTAAACCTAACAAGACATCCATGTTTGTGGACAGGAACATACACACACACACACACACACAAATTTATATTTATGCACGTACATAGAACCCGATGCTGTCCATAGGGCCCAGCCTGTGCAGAGAAGGACATGGGGGAGGGAGGGAGCATCAGCCAGACTCCTGTCACTTATTTGCATGCAGAAAAGTCGAACAATTTGAAACCTGTTGAGATTGTTTTAAGGAAGGGGAGGGGAGAGAGTGAGCATGTTGAGATACAGTGTGTATTTGCATGGAAATGTCACAACTAATGTATACTAATAAAAAAAACTGTGCTCTATCTATGTTTATTTTACTCTTTGATCTTTGGATTCGCTTTACCTGGGTACATTGTTATTTTGAATTTTCACTCTATTTCTCTTGCAGTGCCAAGTGTAACCAACGTGTTTCTGGTATTTGGAAAACAAGTTAATCTCTGTTAAGACTCAGGATTACAATGCTGACATTATGTCCATGATGAGCGAAAGCTGGCTCTTGGGGCTTTAGTGAAAGGATGGGCGCAGAGGAGATGCCATTGTTTCTCCAGTCTCTCAACTGTGGCCTTTTGTTCTATAACGACATTTGTCCTTGCCAGGGGAAGAATGGAAAAGTTCTGCCAGGCCTGGACTCTCCTGAATAAACCCAACCAAGGCCAGCAGCTTCTGCCCCCAGGCAAATGACCACACCCACTAGAGAATGAGCTCTTGCAAGCCAGGACGCTTTGGGGACCTGAACTTGTAGCCCTCCACATTCCTAGCTGTAATCACACAAAGTGCACTGGCGGAGGTCCTGGCCAAGCCTGGCGTCGTGTGCACAGCCTTGTTGTCAAAGCAGATGACACCAGGGCAAAGGAACCCAGACAGCTCAACATAAACATCCAACAGGGTCTCCTTTCAGTCTGTGATCTACTGTGGCTACGCGATGCCAAACATCTGGGTGAAAGATGCGGCTGTGTCAGGAAGCTCCTCTGGACACGGAACAGACTTTTATGTGAATTGCATAAACCCAGCAATTATAACAGTTGCACCAACTTACATCTGTATGATGATTTACAACTGTGGTGCAGCGTGTGCATGTGTGTATGTGGGGAGCTCGGATGCAGACAGCCTCCTTCCATCATGGTGTCTTTATCAAATCCTCATTTGCAGAGAGGAATCTGAGAGTCCTTGTCGAGCAGGTACTGAGCTCAAACTCAACACCAGCCTCAAGATGTAGGAAGAGGAAACAAGCAAGGCTCCACGGAGGCTGAAGCCCCGCGCTGACCCAGGTCACGCACTCGATGACGTCGCTCCTGGGACGCGTCCAACACTACTGGCACCGCGTCTTCACAGCTGCCTTCAATGAAGGCAAGAAGCCCTTACAGAGCACTGCACACAAGGGGCAGAGGCGGGGGCCACACTTTCCCTTTTTCTTTCTTTTCTTCTTCTTCTCAATTATAAACTGTTTCTTTATATATTAGTCAATAGTGCTAAGACCTAAATTAAAACTAGGAGAATGTGTGTCTTAGAAAGATTAAGGTCTTCAAGCCAGGTGCCTGCAACTCACACCTGTAACCCCAGCTACTCAGTGGCTGAGATCTGAGGACCCCAGTTTAAAGCCAGCAAGGGCAGAACAAGCCTGGAAGACTCTTACCTTCAATTAACCACTCAGACACCAGAAATAGAGCCGTGTCTCAAGGGTAGAGCACTAGCCTGAGTCAAGTGAGAGTGTGTGGCCCTGAGTTCATGCTTCAGAACCAGCACAAAAGAAAAAAAAAATCCTATCACAAAGGAAGTGGGTGAAAACGAGGGAGGGAGTGACACTGTTCAAAAAGAAATGTACTTATTACCTGACTTAGGTAACTATAACCCCTCCATACATCTCTTTTACAAAATAAAATACTCTTAATTAAAAAAAAAATCCTATCACCAGTCCCTAGTAACCAAGGAGGGAGGGACGAAGCCACTTCACCCACCCAGGGTGTAAACAGTGCAATCTGCAAACCTTAAACCCGGAAGCACCCTGCCAAGGAGCTCTCACCACAACCCAAATAGCAGTGGTGGTTGTGAGCATCTGCAGGGGCCAGTCGGCCAGTCAGGGCTCTGCAGCCTCGCACAGGGAGAGGACAACATGCTCCCCACCTGCAGGCTCCAGCCCAGACTCATTTTCCACCACAAGGCACCAGGCTGGTTCCACCAAGTTCTCACAGATACAGTTCTAAAGGAAGCAAGCACACAGTCCTGCTGAAAACACATCCATCTCTCCTCCTATTTGATCTTGAGGCCGCATGCCTTTTAGGTTAATGCAGGCATTCTGAGTCCATCTGCTTGCAACTCCTGGCTAGAACCACTCAGGTGGTGAGCTCTGCCCCTGCTGCTGGGTTAAGGGCTCCACCTCACAGTGCTCTGGGAGGGGGGAGGGGGAGGGAGGGCGTTGCCGGAGAGAAGCAGGCCCACTGAGTGTCTGTGTCAGGGCACAGCTCTGAATGGTGACCTCCTATGAATCAAACTGCCCGACTCTGCACACAGGGGCTGAGCGCACTGCAGTGCCCTCCCAGACTTAAGGACAGGCCCTCCTCTCGGACCACATCCCCTACCATACCCTGGGCTTCCTCTCTGACTGCATCCCCTACCATGCCTGGGCCTGCTCTCTGACTATGTCCCCTACTACACCCTTGGCCTCCTCTCTGATCACATCCTCTACCAGATCCCAGGCCTCCTCTCTGACCATGTCCCCTACCTTGCCCCCAGGCCTCCCTGCTTCTCCGTGCCTAAGACTTGCTCGGCCTCTGCCCTCAGTCCATCAGTGGCTCCCTCCTCAGAAGGGTGAAGCCTCTCTCTTTCTTCAAGTATGTTCACACATCACCTTCTCCCCAGGTGCTAGTGGCTCACACCTGCAATCCAGCTGCTCAGGAGCCTGAGATCTGAGGATGGTGATTTGAAGCCGGCCAGAGCAGAAAAAGCCAGGAGGCTCTTATCTCCAATTAACCATCAAAAAGCCAGAAACGAAAGTGTGGCTCAAAGTGGTAGAGTACCAGCCTTGAGTGAAAAAGCCAAATGACAGCATAAGGCCTTATGTTCAAGCCCCAGGACTACATATATAAATAAAAAGAAAAAAAACTATCAAATTCTTTCCTGTGGTTCAGCACCTCATCTGAGTGGGAGCCTCCCTCCCAGGCATCTGGGAGGAGCTGGAGGCCCCAGGGGAGGTAGCTACCTGGCTTCAGACCTGGAGGTCAGTCCCAGGAGGGGGAGAACACAACTGGCTGGTTCCCCTTTGAAGTCCTGTTCACAGCTAGGCTCTGGAGAGGCCTTTAAGTAACTGGGGCAGGAGGTCAGAGGCCCCAGGTCAGCATCTTAGGGTTCAGGAGAGAGAAGGAAATTGTTGAAAACTTCTACAGTTAGCAATTTGTGCATTGAAGTGTTGTCGGGCCACAGGGCCGGAAGTCCTAATCCCTTCATGAAAGCCCCGGGCCAGTTCATTTACTCTGGGATGAATTGCTGCTCCAAGCAGGCCCCCAGGAGTTAGGGGCTAGCAAGGAAGCCATGTGTTTAAAACAAAACAAAAAACTGAAGAAGCTCAGAGACTGCTGGGGGCCAGGGTGGGGGTGGGGCGTGGCTGTGGTTTTTCCAGGAATGGAATGGATTTTTTAAAAAAGAAAACATTTCCAACCTCTCCCATATGTCTGGGGCCAAACACGTGTGCCATGAGAAAGGAGGACCTGTGACACATCACCCCCCACCACAGTCCCCGTTGGGCTGCCCACCCCAGCCCTATGCCATGAGAAAGGGGGACCTGCACATGTCACCCCCCCCACCACCTCCCCAGCCAGGCTGCCCACCCCAGCCCCATGCTATGAGAAAGGGGGACCTGTGACCTGTCACCTCCCACCCACCCCCACCCCACCCCCACTCCCCAGGCTGGGCTGTCCACCCCAGCCCCCTGCAGAACCACTGACAAGTGGGAAGCAGTTACTCAGTTACTCGGTGACTGGGCCTGGGTGAGCCAGACCCATGTAGCCTAGCCGGAGCCATGTGCGGGAAGTATCCTGAAATTGTCTTTGTTTCATCATTCTGAGAGGATGGGGCTGGTCAGGTTCCAAATCTATTTCCTGGAGTCAAATTTTAAAAGAGAGATGTTAAGGACAGCATCCACAATGGTGCTGTGGGTTGGTTTCCATTGGTCCCGCTTCCGTGCCTGCCATCTCTGAAGAACCAGCCCCCAAAATCTGCCCCTTGCACAGTACTGGTATCAAACTCAGAAAATCTAGGATTTTTTTTTTTTTTTGTATGAGCTCCTTTGCAGGAGAACAGCCCCTTGGTGCTGTAATGCCGTTACCATTCTTCTGGTTGGTGGCGGTGGTGAGATGTTTAAGCAAGGCCTTGTGACGGTCTTGTTGGGTTTCCCCGATGTTAACCATTCCTCCATCCTGCACAGGCTCCACACTGCCCTGGGGACAGAGCAGAGCTAACATTGCTGTGTGCCACGTGGTGGGCACACCCCGAGGGAGGAATCTGGGGGGCCCCAGGCTGTTCCAAGCCCTCCATCTGGGTGGCTGCTCCCAACCCAGCTGCTCTGCACACTGGCCCTGGTCCTCTCCTTGGACGCCAGGTTTTGTCACTCTTGCCCTCACCTGACACAGGTGGGAAAGCTGGGAGGGAGGAGGGTAGAATGCCAGCTAGCTGCACCAGGAGGTCCCCCTACCACGACTCACACAGACTCCACACCGACTGCCCGGCCCTCCCTGCCTGTAAGATTGTCAAGATGGATAAAGAAGCCAAGGCACACTGGGACATCCTGAGGTCACATGTCTTACTCATGGCGGAACCAGGAAATGCAGGAGTGCTTCCAGTAAGTGCCCACCCAGCCCATCCAGCCACGCATCCTCTCCTGGCACAGCAGAATGCTCTTCTGACACCGGGGTTGGTGCAGTGAACTTCACGTCACTAAGGACTGAGCATATGGCATGTATTATTTAATGGCAGACATGCATGCCTCCTGTGCCCACAGCTAAGTCCCCTTCTCTCATTCCTGTTGTGGTACAGTGACCAGGCTGTTAGGGTCCAAGCCCAAACTCGGGAGGGTCCCACATGCCAGGTCTAGCTCCCCCCAGAAGCCAGCAAAGAGACAGTGAAGAGCGGAGGATGGAGATCCCTTCACTGCGGCCACAATAAGACGACACTCGGGGCATCGTCAGGCCTCTTCCAGGTGCAGGTATCAGCCTTAGAGCACACAAGAAGGATCCAGACCTGGGTGTATGGAGGCGTGCAAGTCACAGGCAGATCCCAGGCGGCCAGAGGGGTGTCAGAGGTGGCTTGACAGTTCAGAGCTTCAGAGTAGGCCAGGTAGGGCCTTGTCACCATAAAAGCCATGGCCCCTGCAGGTGGTCTGGGCCTTCCTAGCTTCCTAGATGACTTCAAAGCCATCACAGGGAAGAACAGCTTAGAGGAACACACAGGTGCAAAATGGGAGAGGCTGGGGGGCAGGGCTTCCTCCCCCTGCCCTCTCCCCGCCCCCCCCCCCCCCCCCCCCCGCCGCTCCCAGGTAACTCAGGGACCCAAATAAGAGCTCAGTGTTTCTCAGCAGTTTCTAAGCACCTCTTACAGTGCTTAGGAAATAATCAACATTAAATACAAATAAGAGAGAAAAAAGTACAAATATTTACTGCAGATCTCCAGTGTGCAAGAAACACAGCCAATATCCAGCTTTGCTCAAGAAATTCTCTAGCTAGAACAGAAAGGCTTCCAGTGGGGCAGGAGACAGAGGACCCTGAGCAAGCCTAGCCATGACTGACTCCCAGGGTCACCTGCAAAAAGTAGGGAATCCTGAACCTTGGTCTAGGCTGACACTGAGCCTCCTGGAAATCCCAGGAGCCCCCTGTCCTCAGGTGTTTGTTCCTCTGGGGAGGCAGAGAAGAAGGGAAGGGGAGGGGTGAGTGCCCTGTGCTGCTTCAGAAAGACATCAGGGGAGGCGAGACTTGATGAAGACAAATAAGAGCAGGGCCAATCAGAGGTCAGCAGGCTGCAGGAGGAAGGGAGGAATGGGAGGGAGGGAGGGAAGGAGGGAGGGACGGAGGGAGGGAGGGAGGGAGGGAGGGAGGGAGGGAGGGAGGGAGGGAGGGAGGGAGGGAGGGAGGGATGTCTCCAGGAAATAGAACTCTGGCTATCTCTTACCCCAGGAGGACACGGCCAGCCCTTGTCCTTTGGTCTCCGCCTGGGGGTGGGGGGGAGCAGAGTAACTCATATTCAGCCAGATGCACTGTGACCAAGCCTTCTGAGACCTGAGGGAATATGTGCTGAAGGGGACCTTGAGTGGCCATGACGAGTGTGAGAAACACACTCGCCCATCAGGCTCAGGGAATGGGCTCAGAGACAAGAAGCACAGCAGATGGCATTCTTGCAGGATCCAGGTCTGTCTGGTGTCAGGCATGCTCCCTAAGATTACAACTGCAATTCCATACCCAGTGCATGGGGCCCTCCCACAGCTCCCCGTTGGTCCTGTACTATGGGGTGGACGTCATGTCCAGCTCCCTGTTGGTCTTGTACTATGGGGTAGACATCCTGTCCAGCTCCCCGTTGGTCCTGTACTATGTGGTGGATGTCCTGTCCAGCTCCCCATTGGTCCTGTACTGTGGGGTGGACATCCTGTCCAGCTCCCCATTGGTCCTGTACTATAGGGTGGACATTCTGTCCAGCTCCCCACTGGTCCAGGACTATAGGGTGTGCGTTCTGTCCTGGCATCACCTACCTTACATTTCTTTCCTCTGGGTCACTGGAGTACACACCCTCTACAGGTGAGTTGAGCACAGAAGCAGTGTTTGCTGTCTGCACCCTGCTTTGTGGCTTGGAGCGGGAAGGGGTTCTGGGTGAGTGCTTCCTGAAGGTACAGTTTCCACCTATTTTCTCACTTCACTGCAGTCCCTTCTTCCCCTTGCTGGTCAGCCCCCTTCCCAATCCATCCCTACCTGTGGGCTTTCCAAAGCACACTGTCATGTCTGCAAGTTACTGTGCAAGCAAGCTGCTGGTCAAATTCTTTGCCCAGAAAATGAACCACTACTGACCTCATTTCATCAGTAAGAGTGGAAGGGCCCCTGGCCCACGGGAAATATGGATTAAAAATTCCACAAGAAAGTCACTATGTGAAGTCATTCCACTCATCCCTGATTTCTAACTCAATTAGAGGAACACTAACACCTAATATACTATTTATGTAGTGTTTAGCATAGCTTGGCCCTGCTCTATTTTATGTGATTTAACTAATTTAATTCCCACAAGAGCCATGTAGAAAAGGTTCTGTTATTGTCCTTGCTTTACAGATAGGAAAACTGAGACAGAGATTGGATAATCACCATCCTAACAAGATTCAGATGCAGGTGCTCATCACCCTGCCAAGAGTGACAGCAAGCTGGCCAGGAGGAGGGACAGCTGTAGCCCCCTGGGGAGGAAACCAGGTCTAAAGTCCAGGAGTCCCAAGCTAGGTCCAGCCCTGGCCTCACAGGCCACAGAAAGAGACTGGGAGAAGTGCGGAGAAAGGAGATTGTCTCCACAGCAGCCATGGGAAGACGGCACTCAGAGCATCGCCTGTCTTGTGGGTGCAGACATTGGCCTTGGGTTGAATGGAAAGAATCCGGGTGGAATGAGAAAGGCCCGCGGAGTTGGCACAGTCCTAGGTCCCAGCACGGCCTACCGGGCCCTGAGCTCCATCTGTTCTTGGAGGCGTTGTGGAGAAGTTGCCCCAGTCCCAGTACCTAGGAAGAAAGAGGGAAGATGTGCCATCCAGGCCGGACAGTGTGGTGGCCAGAGAGGAGAGCAGGAGACTTGTGGGGAGTTTGTCCTGGAGGTAGGATGGACAGGTATCCCTCACCTCGTCCCCACAGCCACTGCATAATAGCAGGCCTGGAGTTCAGCAACCAGCCACCTGCCAAGCAGGACTCTGGAGGAAGAGGCCACCAAGGCCTCGCCCACTCCCCGGGCCACATGTCACCAAGAGAGAGGCCAGAGCGCTCGCTCTTCATGTGCCTGAGCTGAGGCCACCAACCACACCAGCACTCAGCACGGCCTGCGGGGAGCACTCCAATGCCGTGGTGACCCAGGGTGGCCAGGATCACAGCCTCTGAGGGCAGACTGAGGAGCAGAGAGCTCACCAAGCTGAGGGGAAAGCACCCCTGCAGGCGGAGCTCAGGGATCTGGGGAGGGGAACGGGAGCTAAGGAGCCCACGTCTGTGGCTAGCCCCTGGGTCTCTTGGAGTTGGAGCCAAATTGTTTTTGGACCCAGAATTCCTAGTACTATATTTCCCTATTAATAGATTTTTCCTTTTAAATAAAACCAGTTGAGTTCTAGTAAATTCTTCTGCTAGCTTCCTAATCTTCATTTATTTATTTAGTATGTGGCTATTGGCACAGTATTCTAGACCAGAACTTCTCAAACTTAAACAGGCCCATAAATCAGCAGGCATCTGGTGAAACATGCAGATTCTGGTGTGGTAGGCCCAGGGTAGAGACTAGGGTTCTGCATTCTTAATCAGTTCTCTGGTGATGTTGATGTTACTGGGGGGAGGGCAGGGGAGGGAGGTGCACGTGCACATGCTTATGCATGTTTGCCAGTACTGGAACTTGAACTCAGGGCCTCGTGCTTTTGCTTGACTTTTTCACTCAAGGCTGGTGCTCTACGACTTGAGCCACAGCTCCACTTGTGGATATATTTGCTGGCTCATTGGAGATATAGTCTCATGGTCTTTCCTGCCAGGGCTGGCTTTGAGCCATGATCCTCGGCCTCCTGAGTAGCATGAGCCACAGCACCCAGCTGCTCCTGGTCCTTGAACCCTTGGAACTTGGCTTAGGCCCAAGCACTTTCTCCCTCTTCTTTGACTTAAAGTTAAGTACATTCATTCCTTCCCTGAGCACCAATTGCCCACAGTAGTGGGCTAAGTGATGAGAGAGGAGTTATACAAATGAATATGGTGTGATGGTTCCTTGATGGCCTGACAGCCTGGGTGGGGCTGGAGGGAGACCTGGCCATTACAGAATCTAAGGCGACCCTCAGCTGGCCACAAGCCCCTGGGATGACCTGCACTGCCCCTCCTAATGTCCCTGGGCCTGACAGAGCCAAGGAGAGCTCTGTGCTGCCAAGAAGGAAACATTAAGGAGTGACAGGTTCACCTGGACATGGAGGAGCTCAACTCTGATTCACATTTGGTCCAGAAAGCTTTAAAGGTCAAGCACTTCCCCCTAGAGAACCGAGAGACATCCAAGTTACAGCCTGAGGGTGTGCAGTGTCCAAAAGATGAGGCGGCCAGACAGCTGTCTGGAAGGGCTCTCAGAGTGGGGTGGGGGCTCTGTTGGGCTCTAGAAGTGTGGAAGGACGGTGGTTATGATGCTTAACCAGGTTACCAGGAAGCAGTGAGGACCTGCAGCTGGAAACCGTTTGACGGTGGCCAGAAGAGACGGTTCCCTTCTCTGCTTATGAGTTTTCCTTTTATGGACTACAATTCTAGTTCACAAAGCAAGTGGGTGCTGCCAAGAGAGGCTGGCATCTCCCGCTCGGGTTCTGTAAATGCCTGGCACTGTAAAGGCCGGCCCGGGAGCCACCTTTTATTCCACGTCTGCCTGGACCTGGGCAGAAAGCAGGGCCTAGCCTGGAAGCCAGTGCAGTGTGGGCTGCTCCCCTGCCATTGCCCCAGGACCGGCCACGTGGACACACCCGCTCTCCTGGCCAGCTTCTCCCAGCTTGGCCTTGCCAGAGCCCCCTGCTCACACTCATTTGCCCCTTTGCCACACATGGCTCCCTCCCAGCGGCTGCCCGGACTGACCACTGACTTGGAGCATGGTGGAGAGCGGCTGCTTTCCGTAATGACTCCACTCTCTCTGTGGCTGAGTCACTGGTTTCGGGCAGGGCAAGAAGATCTAAACTAGAACAACAATGCTGTCCCCATCCAAGGGCCAGGCCTAGAGGGAGAAGGGACTCAGGGGCTCCCTCCATGGTGACGACGCTCCACCAGAGCAGGAAGGGGAGAAAGAAGTGAGTATGCCATCTTTAGACCCGGGAAGTCAGACCGGGCACATCCTGTCTACTCCACGCAAAGGCCTGCCTGCTTCTCGCTTGTTTTGCTCTCTCCTCCTCCTCCTCCTAGGGCTTGATCTTAGGACCTGGGCACTCTCCCTTAGTTTTTACATCACTCTGGTTGGCACTCTGCCACTTAAGCCACAGCTCCACCTATGGCTTTTTGCTAGGCCATTGAAGAACAGAATCTCATGAGCTTTTCTGCTTAGGCTGGCTTTGACCCACAACCCTCAGATTTCAGCCTCTTGAGTAGCTGGGATTGAAGGTATAAGCACCCCACCCCCCACATAGTATTTGCTTTCTATCCCCACACAACTCCAGTGAACCAGAACATTTAGGGAAAAGTCTCCCCCCGGCCCCACAGCAGCTTCCGCTTGACCAGTCACCATTCCTGCTCCCATCCGCTGGTGGGGACAGAAACCACAGCAGGCCACACAGGCAAGGGGCAAGCGGTCAGCGGTGTTTCTAGACTAGTCGTCACCCTTAGCCGGGCACAGGGACTCACAGAGCTATTTTGGGGCACTGACACATCCCCCCACCCTGTGCGGACAGCACGCACACTTCGTCATGAAGTAGGTATGAGAGGGACTGGAGGCCACCAGCAATTCTTCCATCAGACCACGTGGAGGCTGCTTCTGGGCGCTTCTCTGTCCGGCAGGGCTGTCCACGGGTAGTGGCCAAGGAAGACACTGCAATCACACTAAGCACTTGCCGGAGTGAAGCCAGCTGGGGTTGGGGGGCGATTTGTTTTAAAGCCACATCATAAATCAGCAGTCAGGGTTTCTTTCTTGTGGGCCTGGCAGGCTCACCTTTATACAGAATTCATCGCATCTGAAACTTGACCTCCTGCCTCCCGGCCTGCTGGATCCAACATGTGCTCAACGGCTTCCAGTTGGAGCAGCAAGGACTTAAATCGTTCCACATTTTTAATAAATGAGCTGAGACCCCATGGGACAACCCCCATTGACCTGGGTGTTCAACATATTGATCATATGAAGAAGACAGGGCTGGTTTTGCAATGGCCGGGCTGGGGGTGGGGGAGTTTACTAATGCTGGCAGATCCCAGCCCAGACCAAAGGAATTCGTGTTCCTAAGGGCCACCAGAGAGTCTCCGCCTGAAGAAAAGTCCAGAAATGCTTGTGGCCAGTAACAGCTCAGCTGGGGGTTGTGGTGGAGAGAAGGAGAAGTGGGAAAAGAAGGAAGGGAAGATTTTCAGGGCCACCTGCCAGGAGTGATGGACAAACCATTCTGTAAGGAGTTGGGTCTCTGGGACCTTTGCAGCTTTCTGTTTCTCTAATATGAAGGAAAAAGAAGAAAGGAGGAGGAAGAGACATCAACTCCGCTCCTCTTGGGTGTTAGAGAACATGTCAATCCGTGATGAGCTGCTCCTTGAGGCCTGGTAACCCAGCTAGGAGCACAGTTGGGAGCCGTGCACCCCGTCCCTTCCACACGAGACACCTCATCCCTTCCCTTGCTCTGTTTCCAGTCTAGCAGAGGAGGAAGAGAAGGAAGCAGAGGAAGGAGGACGGGGCAGGAGCTGGGCCTCGGAGCCTGTGGGAGGACCACCCATGCCCAGGAGGGCAGGAACATCCTCCCCAAACAGGAGATGGGCTGGGGACCAGAGGACGGGCTGCCATGCTGTCAGCAAAGGATGTGTGCCAGCCCTGGGGCCTGAGTGCACTGGAGAAACTGAAGAGAACAAAAGGCAGGGTCAGAGGGGTGGTAAGCCAGGCACTGTCGCTCATGCCTGTAATCCTAGTTACCCAAGAGGCTGAGATCGTTTAAAGCCAGCCCAGGTGGGAAAGTCCATGAGATTCTTATCTCCAATGAACCACCAAAAAGCCAGAAGTGAAGGTATGGCACAAGTGGTAGGGCACCTGTCTTAGTAAGAAAACCAAGAGCGAGGCCCTGAGTTCAAGCCCCACCCAGTACCTGCACCAAAATTAATGTTACACATATACATAGAGTCACCCCAGCCTGGTGGCCGGGCTGTCTTAGCACTGCTTGGTGATCGGTGCACAGGACATAAAGGTGCAATAAATGAGCTGTCTATCACCCCCGGCATAATATGTAAACTGTCTGCCACCCCAGGCTCAATAAATGAGCTGTCTGCCACCCCAGCAGTGACAGACCGCCCTCCGGACAGCATCCAGGAGTCTAGGTGCAGGGAAATTTGCAGCTGTGTGTGAGCCCTGAGGGCAGGAGGCAGGAGGCCAGTCCCTGGGAGATATTCCAGGCTCTGAGGCCCCGTCAGTGCCCCCCAGAAGCAGGGACGCCGGGTGAGGGGCTGTGTGAAGAGGCGTCTTTGACTAAATTGACTTCTGTCTAACACAGGGCAGACAGAGTTGTCTGCAGGTGACTGTGGCTCCTCCTTTTGCCCAGGGAGGTGCCCGGCATGGCGCCACTGGCACCCTGTGAATGCCGACTGGGTAAATGATTCAACTGGAGATGCCACTGGGTCAGAAATCCCAGCCAGAAAATGAAGTAGGCTGCTGAGAATCTAAATAGGGCAGCCTCGGCCTCCAGCCCAGGGTGTCTCAGGGGCTGGGGTTACCCAGAGCCCTCGAGGGGACAGGGGCAAACACTCGGGGAGGCCCGGCCGCAGGGTCGCTCTGTGAGTCACCTGTCCTCCAGCCCAGGACGTGTCTGAGGACCCCAGAGCCGTGAGTCAGCCCGCCGTCCTGGGTGCCTGAGTCACCACCACCCGGGCCCTGGCTGAGGGGGGTGTGCCAATGTGTTTATAGCTGTGCCCACATGCTCGCCAGCCAGCGTGACTCAAGAGTCTGCTCACGTTCATTCCACCATGTCACCACCCCGCCCTGCCCCTTGCCCATCCAAGAGGAAATGACTCTCCACAGACAGGAAGCAGATCTGCCACCCGCCCAGGCCCAGGGCACTGCCAGGCCCTGTCAGACAGCTGCAGCCCTGGCGCTCCTCAGTGAGAGCAGTTGAGATCTGGCCTGAGAAACCTAACGCTGAGAAGCCTCCCATACTCAGGAGGCTGAGTTCTGAGGGTCGCTTCTCAAAGCCAGCTCAAGCAGGAAAGTCCATGAGACTCTTATCTCCAATGAACCACCAAAACAAAAAAATAGAACCAGAGGTGTGGCTCAACTGGTAGAGCATCAGCCTTGAGCAAGAAGGCTAATGGACAATGCCCAAGCCCTGAGTTCAAGCCCCAGGACTGGCACACACATCAAAAACTTTTAGTGAACTCAGGAGGCTGAGATTTGAGGAAGGTGGTTCGAAGCCAGCCTGGGCAGTAAAGTGCATAAGACTCTTATCTCCAAGTAACCACCATAAAGCTGGAAGTAGAGCTGTGGGTCTATATAAAGTGTGCCATGCTGGTAACTGAAAAATCTGGGTTGAGCTCCGAACTTAACCTGGGCTAGCTGGAATCTGTTCTGGGGAAATTCTGAACAGAGACTCAAAATTCCAGACTCTCGGACTGGGTGAAAGCCTTCCACAAACTAAATGTGGAGTGAAGGAGAGATGTGAACCATTACATAATGTCACATCATATGACCGTCACGCAACTGGAACTGCTCGGGAAACAGGTTCCAGGAAGAGAAGACAGCCCCGCAGCTCCCTTCCGTTCCCAGAGCCCAGGCCAGGCGCCAGCCCAAGTGCCTGCCCCAGCCACCGGAGGCAGGGAGCAAAACAGCCCAAGGTCCACCTCCAGTAGGAAATGTAATTAGAAAAATATTTGAAATGGCATAGTATGTGAAATCATATATGAGTGCAGACATCGGTTTTCCTCTGCTCACAGTTCATAAAAGTTTCCTGCAAGCTCCTGTGTGTATGTTTCATACCCGGGTCCCAGCCTCCCGGCAGCCATCTTGTGATGCATTGGATACTGCTGTTTGCCAGCGAGTTCCGGCATCTTTTCCCGTGGATGTTGTTAGAGATTATGCATAAACTTGTCAACTGGAAATTTTATTCCAAGCTACAGAAAGGAGGGAGGAGGAGGGAAAGAAGGAGAGGAGGGAGAGAAGGAAGGAGGGAGGGAGGGAGGGAGGGAGGGAGGGAGGGAGGGAGGGAGGGAGGGAGGGAAGGAGGGAAGGAGGAGGGAAGGGAGAAAGGAAGGGAGGGAGGAAGGAAGGGAGGAAGGAAGGGTGGAAGGAAGGAAGGAAGGAAGGAAGGAAGGAAGGAAGGAAGGAAGGAAGGAAGGAAGGAAGGAAAGAAGGAGAAGGAAGGAGGGAGGAAGAAGGGAGGGAGGGAGGGAGGGAAGAAGGGAGGAATGAGAAAAGAAGGGAAGTAGAGAAAAAAAGAAAGGAAGCAGCTTACAACCTCAGAAATGTTCTATTTGGGGGGCTGGCTGTGGTTGTGCACACCTGTAATCCCAGCTACTTGGAAGATAGAGGTAGGGGAAGGCCAGCTAGGCAAAGTACCAGAGGTATGATTCAAATAGAAGAGCAGTTGCCTAGCAAGTGCAAGGCCTGGCGTTCAATCTCCAGTGCTGCTCTCCTCAAAAAAATAAGTAAATATATACGTGTGTGTGTTATATTTGCATTCTTTTTATAAGCTCTTATTGATGATATAAAGATGATCCTCAAAGGGCTTATTTACAACTACACATGTGGACTGTATTATTATCTTTTTTCTGGTGCTAGAGTTTGAACTCAGGGCCTTGTGCCTACTCAGCTTTCTTGATCAGCCTCTTTGCTCAGGACTGGCCCTCTGAAAGAAAAACAAGGGAGGGTGTAACAAATGAGACAAGAAATGTACTCACTACCTTATTATGTAACTGTACCCCCTCTGTACATCACCTTGTCAATAACATTTAATTTTTAAAAAAAAGTCTGGCCCTTTATCACCTGACCACACCTCTAGCCTCACTTTTTGCTTGTTTGTCAGTAATAAAGTCTCACAGATGTTTCTGCCCAGGCTGAGTTTGCACCACAAGCCTCCTGAGTGACTCGATTATAGGTGTGAGCCCTGGCACCCAGCTCTGTATTATTATCTTTGTTCAATGGAGAACATGATCCAAGTCCTGGAGGGGGGACACAGCCACAGCAGAACCAGTTCTGGAAGTCAGAGCGCCACCATGGCGCCCCCCGCCATGGCTAGCATGGGACAGAGAGGCAGAGGGCCTCATGGGGACAGTCACAGACTAACTCCATGGCTGAGCCTGGCCCTCCCCCCCCCCCTTGCCTAAAGAGGAAGAAGAGGGAACCCACAGGCTTCAGTTCTCTGTGAACGACCAATGCTCGCAGGTGGCCTTTAAGCTCAACATTTCACTTAACATTCCTGAACCCCACTTTACGATGGGCCGGTTTCTGCTTTATCTTAGCATCACAGTTTCTAAAAACAGGCAGGTGGTGCAAACCCCATAGAAAGTCAGAGAATCCCGAAACCTGAGCCCAGGAAGGGGACAGGTGATGGTGCGGGGCAAGCAGTCCTGGCACGGTGGTCCTGGGGGCAGCTGTGGACCCAACTGACCTTCGCCTGGGAGCCTTCACAGTTCACCACTGCTGTGTTCTTCCTCTGGAGTTCAGAGTTCTCTGGATACTAACACAGGGCAGGAGGGGGGACCCCAAAACTGGACTGCCCGGCAGCAGGAGAGATACTGATGAGTCTGTGTGCTTGCTTGTTTTCTCTCTCTCTCTCTGTCTTTGTGTGCTTGCTCGTTCTGTCTGTGTCTGACTGTCTGTCTCCATTTGTCTGTCTGTCTCTCTCTCTGCTTCCACTCCCAGTTGCTTCGGCCCCCAGATGTGGCCTTGTACAGGAAGGTTACGTGGGGAGCAGGGAGATGGGGGACTGTTTCTGGAGAGTGCTTTGATGGCCTCTCTGGAGGAGCTTCTAGTGCAAGCAGGCTGCCTGCCAAGCAGCTTCACTGGGCTTCACCCAGACCCTGCCTGCAGCCCTGCCATCAGAGCTTCAAGCTGTGTTTTCTATTACAACCCAGACTGTCACAGCCACTGGAAGAAATGAGATATTGCTTGTCCTTCATCCAGCACTGCCCCTAAGAACAAGACCCAGGCTCAACCTGCTCAGAAACATTTAACTGTGGACATGTTGCTGTCTTTGAAACAGGCATTGCTGTGGGAAAGATGATGAAAACAGACAATGTATTTGCTGTGGTAATGTGCATTTGTAGAATGATTACCAGAGGATCTGGAAGTGCGGACATCACTCAGATGAGCACCATGGCTCCAGTGTCACTGTATGTGCCCATGGCAGAGGGAGAAGGGAACTGTGGCTCCTTCAGGAGAAGAGGCAGAGATGATGGGAAGCACACCTGAGCCACTGCCACTGCCTGAGGTGAGGCACTGCCCCCTCCTCCTCAGGGGGAGGCACCCATACACACCTGAGTTCTGGACATTGTGTGTGTGCACACGCACGCATGCACACACACAAATGCATCGAGTGTCCCTTGAGCCACAAAAAGCCATAATGATTTTTGGCCAGCCTTGAATGGAAAAGCTAAGCAAGAGTGCGAGGTCTTGAGTTCAAACTCCTCTCTCTCTCTCTCCCTCCCTCCCTCCCTCCCTCTCTCTCTATCTCTCTCTCACACACACACACACACACACACCCCTTTTAAATAATTTATGACCAATTAGATCAAAGAATCATAAAACTGTGTTTCTAAAGTCCAAAGTTTGTGGTTTTAAGAACTCTACAGCCTGGACTGAAATAGCTGACTACAGCCATGGGAGCCGCTGACGCCCACCAAGTGGGAAAGGCCAGGTGGCATACTTCCCTCACCAAGGTCCCATGTTCTATTCGTGGGGGGAGGGCAGTGTTTGCTTGTTTGTTTGACACATGAGGGGAAAAAGGAAATGCTTTGCAAGGTCCAGGAAAATCCCGAGCCCATGAGGAGGTGAGCCATGCACCTGGATGTGGAGAGGGAGAGGAGGAGGCCAGGCCGTTCAGCTCTGTCTATTTCCAAACACGCATGGAGCTACAGCTTCATGTGTTATCATGAAAGGAGGAGACTGCCCTTTTGTTTGACAGTCATATCCACAAACAGTGACACCACAGTAAATGGGAAATCAAAACAATGAGTGCAGAATGACGAAACTTGGGGGTGAAGTCTGATTGTTCACCGCTGGTAAAACCTGGTCCATTTTGACTAAGTCCGTGGGAAGAGGCCCAGGGCACCCAGGCTGGACTTGGTTCCTGGGTGGTCACATCAGGAGCCCTGCCCTGACACCAGCGTCCCCAGACCACCTTGTTCTGGTCAGTGTGGGAGGGAAAATAAGAGAAACAATAACAGACAGAAAAAGAGAAAGGCAGGCAGAAGTGAAAACAGCTGGAGCCTGTAATTTGAAGAGGAAAGTGGTTAGAGGTGTGGTTGAACTGGTTGAACTGCAGGGAAGTCCAGCCAAATGTCCCCAGTGCCCTGGGCCTTCCTGGGTTATTCCTGACCTGGAGAATGATCCAGCAAGAACTCACTGTAGGAACTCCCCATCCTCACTCATTCAGACTTTTGGCCCTGGGCTTGGAATGGAGGGGGCTTTGAGATTAGCCCTGACCTGAAGTTAGAACCTTTTTCTTTCTTCCTTTTAGTTTTGTTGGTGGTGGTTTTGTTTTTATTTGTGTGTGTGCATGTGCTGAGGCAGGATCTCACTATGCAATCCAGGCTGGCTTGGAACTCAGGATCCTCCTACTTCAGGCTCAGTGCTAGGATTACAGTCATGCTCTACATGCCCAGCTTGACATCAGACTCTTGGAGAGGCATGAGACATAGACACAAAAATGTAACTCAAATAACTAAATACTAATGAAACTTTTACATGAGAAGATCAAAACTTGATATGGTGTGGTTTTTAAATAATTATAATAATATTTTTTAGAAAATATGTACAGAAAAATGGTGGACAGCACACAAATTTGCATGTACTTTATATCCGAGATCAACTGTCTTGAACGTCTTACGTTAATATGGTTTCTTTGCCATTGAGAAGCTGATATTGATTTATTATTAACTGTAACCCTTTAGGCGTCCTGTCTCCTTAGGCATCTCCTGACAGATAATGTGCACTTTACAATGAGCTACTTATTCTCTATCCCTGGATGAAACCTTGAGCTCCTCTCCAAACTGTTTGTGTGTCTCTCAGATCACAGACAAAATAATGTGTGCCATAGAGAGTATGTAACTCAAGGCTGGGGAGCCAGTGGCTCACATCTGTAATCCTAGCTACTGGGGAGACTGAAATACGAGGAGAGTGGTTTGATCTTAGCCCAGGCAGACAAATCCATGAGGGTCTTATCTCCAATTAACTAGCAAAAGGCCCGAAATGGAGCTGTGACTCAAGTAGTAGAGTGCCAGCCTTGAGTAAAGGAGGAAGCACTCGGTGAGAGAGTCCCATGGAAGAGAATCAAGACATCTGGATGGATCTGGGCCTGGGGGGGTGGGGGGGACCTGGGGGGTGAGGAGGAGGGGGGAGGGGGGAGAGGGAAGGGAGAGGAGGGAGGGGGGAAGGGGAGGGGGAGGGGGGGCCAGGGCCACAGGGTGAGGGGGGTGGTACTAGGTCATGGCGGGGGGACAGGACTCAGGAAAGGCTGGGGCACTTTTCCATAGCAAGGATAGCAGAGGTGGAAGTTCAGAACTAGAGTGTCCAGGGCAGTCTGCCATGGCAGGACTCGGCAGGTGTGGTCGGGCTCATGGAGTAGGCCAGCCCAGAACTCCAGCCAAAAGGCCAGCCAGCCATCCACAGCACGGATGCCCGCAGCAGCTCCCAGAGCACAGGCTGGCATCCCCGCTGCCTCTGAGCCAGCCTTGGAGTGCAGGGGGTCTGGTGAGAGGGATGCCGTACCCATCCATCTTTCATAACTTCCTCCTCCATCTTGTGTCTACACTTTCCGGTGCCTACTCTCACTTAGAAGCAAGACGTGGGGCTAAGAGGCAGGTGAGCTGGTCCTGGTGCTGGCTCCACCCCAACAAGCTGTGTGACCCTAAGCTGACCTGTGAGACCACTGGCCACTGGCGGGGCTCAGCTGCCCCCCCCCCCTCGCCTTTCGAGGCCCCCAGCTCCATCACCCCAGAGCCTGAACACTCAGAAGTCCACACTGGACCTGCATATCATGCAGTTGCAGTGTAGGGATTTCAGTTGTTTAAAAAAAAAAAAATTCCAGTCCTTATCTGTAACCCTTCTGGAGTCCCTGTGGATGAGGTTGTGAAATAGTGGATACCCCAGGAAGTGAAAGTCTGGAGATTCACTCACAATAAAAGCTGGAATTCTGGAGTGATTTTTCCCAAATGTGTGGGAAATCCGAGGGCATGAGAGTGTGTCCGGTCCTGTCTGCTCCTCTGCTTCCCGTGTCTGTTCCCGCATCTGTCCGTGAGGAGGGGAGCGCGGTCAGCCGTCCTAGCACTTACTCATGGTGCTGAAGGGAGGTGACCGGGCAGCAGGACTGAGTCAGGCCTGGGTCCACTCATGTTCAAGGTCTCCCCCAATACCCAGGACGGCACGCATGCCTCTGTGGTCACCCGCATCCGGCCAGGGGACCGCCTGGGGAAGATCCCCAGTGGCTGCCCGGAGTGAAAATGCCCTTTCTCTTGACTCCTATAGCTCTGGAGCCTCAGCCGCCCATGCCGACAGGGCCAGGGGCCATTGAGTGCTGGGTCACACGGTGTAAACTCGGGGTGACCTAACCAGAGCATCTCAGCCCGGATCCCTGAACTTTACAAAAAAGGAAGGTAATGGACAACAGACGCAGAAACTTCCAGATGCAGGAATTTTCATTGCCCTGGCCAGCCCCTGGGGGACCCTAAGTTGTCTTCCTTTTCCACAACTTCATTACTAGTAAAAAAATAAATAAATAGAATAAAAGCACAGTTTATAGTGGTGCACTCGATTGTGTGAATATTTTAGATTTCTTTTTCCAGTCATTCAAAACAATATTGGAAAGCAGGCACTGATGGCTCATCCTGAAATCCTGGCAACACAGGAAGATCAAGGTTCCAAGCCAGCCCAGGTGGAAAAATCTGTGAGACTTTGATTTTTAATTAACCAACAAAAATCTAAAAGTAGAGGTGTGGTTCAAGTGGTAGAACACCAGCCTTGAGTGAAATTAATAATAATAGTACTAATAGTAATAACAATTGGGCACCTTGCTAAGGGCTGAATGGGAACTCTGTATCTAAGCCATGAATTAATTATAATCCAATGACTAGATCTCATACCAGAGGAAGTTAAACAAAGGGTATAATTAATTCTGCCTCGGGGTTGGGAGTTGCAAGGTGAGTCTTAAATGATGTGCCAGGGAATCAGTCACCAGATAGGCATGGGGTTTGGTGGGAACTGAAAGTCATTTGAGGCCAAGAAGGGGGAGGGGGACAAGAAGAGGGATCGGAAATGGCCAGCACTCTGGTGTGGCTGAAGATGGAGGGCTGAGGGCTGGGGAGGGGGAAGGCTGGTGTAGGCAGCCTGTGGAGATGTTGAAGGACAGACAGGACAATGGCTTTTGTTCCCTAAGTAACTAACAAAGACAAATGAGCAGGAGGGAGAGAGAAAGGACTGGAAACAAAGATGACTGCACACAAGAGGGAAAGTACTTCTGGTCGCAGTGAAGAAGGGGGTGGGGGAAGAGCATCCAAGATCGGTTGGAGAAGCTAAGGAAAGAAATGACTCCCCCACACACTATCCCATCTTACTTACTCATCTGGGTACCCATGGCTCACATCTGTCACCCTGGCAACTCAGGAGGCTGAGATCTGAGGATTGAAGTTCAAAGCCAGCCCCGGCAGGAAAATTTGTAAGACTCTTATCTCCCATGAACCATCAAAAAAAATCTAGATGTAGAAGTGTAGCTCATGTGGTAGAGTGCCAGCTTTGGGAGGAAAAAAAACAAGCAGCAAAAGCCCAGGGCATTGAGTTCAAGCCCCAGTACTGGCATTTTTATCAAAAGGAAGAAGCAGGGGACATATTAACAGCTGTTGCTCACCAAAGTCCCAAACTCTCAGCCACCTCTTCTCTTGTCTTCTGGGGTGACAGCTGCCCATGCCTGGTGTGCTGCGAGGGCCGTGTTCATTGACAGCAGCCCTGAGGATGTTCTGGGACTGGTCCTACACCCCCACCCCCGTCCAGCACTGGCTGCAGCTCCCCAAGCCAGGCCAAGTGGCCCCCAACTACAGGTGGCCCTGAGGCCCAGAAGCTGGGCAGGGATCCCGGAAAAGTCTCTTTACCTCTCTGAGCAGAGGCACCAGAATTCACATACCTACAGAAACCCACAGGAGGAGGAGGCGAGCTTGCGTGCTCCCGCCTGCATAAGCACAAGGGGCACTCAGTGCTGAGGAGACGCATGTGCCAGCTGGAGCTGTGGGCACCTGGGCCCACCTGGGACAGGAGCCTCAGCAGCGTGCCCCGGCCTCAGTCCTCAACTCCCTAAAAGGACGAGCTCTGGGGCCTCCACAGAGGCCTCCGCATGCCCTCTGCCCTCGTTCCTTGTGCCAATAGTGGGGCTTGACCTCAGAGCCCAGCTGCTACCCTTACCTTTTCAGCTCAAGGCTGGTGCTCTGCCATTTGATTCGCAGCTCCACTTCTGGCTTTTTGGTGGTTCATTGGAGATAAGAGTCTCTTGAACTTTCCTATCTGGGCTGGCTTCAAGCTGTGATCCTCAGATCTCAGCCTCCTGTAGCTAGGATTACAGGCATGTGTGAGCCACCAGAGCCTGGCTGGACCGTGCTGACTTGCAAAGTGAGCACATTTCATATGGCTCCACCAAATAATGGATTCAGACCATGAGGATTCAGGGACGGCAGCATCCACAGCACGAGAGAAGCACAGAGGCTGTGCATGGCAGGGCGGCTGCACAAAGGACACCTTGCACAGGTAGGAAATGTCTGCCTGCAGAGCCAAGGCTTCCTTCTGTTGTCCCTGTCTGTACATATCTATGGGCAAACAAGGGACATGCGTGGGAACCTCTCCCATCTCCCATGATTCCTAGAGGCAGGTCCTAATAATCTACCCTCTTGTTTCCAAGTACACAGTGACACAGGGTGAAGAATTTCACTCACCACCACGGGTCATGTGGTCTTCCACATGGAGACCTCCATGGGAAATAGATCAGGACCACACCAACGGTACACATCCGTGCACAGTGGAGT
The DNA here is from genome assembly GCF_023159225.1 of Perognathus longimembris pacificus. Lineage (NCBI taxonomy): Eukaryota > Metazoa > Chordata > Mammalia > Rodentia > Heteromyidae > Perognathus > Perognathus longimembris. Next base: position 70,218,852 of record NC_063167.1, on the reverse strand, counting down.
GACACCAGTGCACACACCCATGGACAGTGGAGTGACACCAGTGGTATGCATACGTGCACAGTGGAGTGACACCAGTGCACATACCCATAGACAGTGGAGTGACACCAGTGCACACCCATGGACAGTGGAGTGACACCAGTGCACACTCATGAACAGTGGAGTGACACCAGTGGCATGTATCCATGAACAGTGGAGTGACACTAGTACACATACCCATGGACAGTGGGCTGACGCCAGTGTACACACCCATGGACAGTGGAGAGGGGAAGCTCACATCCATCAGAGGTGATCTGATGGAAAGCAGGCTTCATGGTTATGGAGGATGAGGAGAAGGAATTAGATTCACTGGAGAACAAAAAAAAAATGGGTAGGGTGAAGGATGTCCTCTGATTAATCCTCTTCTAGGACCCAAATTTATCTTTTTTGGGCTTCTTAGGCTGACCAAATTTATTATCCTTATGACATTACGTCTTCCAAGATTTGGGGAAAAGAAAGTTAATATGATTTATTTTTCCTGAGATGGTTCCCAGACCCCCAGTATTACTTCTCAAAATGAATATTTTGGCATTTACTAAGCTAGGGAAATTAGAGGATGTAATCAACATTAATCAATCTTTTCAAAACAATCCTGAGTAATACTTAATGATGGAGTTGTTTTGCTCTTGTAATCTCTGTTACAATGCTTGCGTTCATGCAGGATCCAGAACCAGATCCAGGTGTGTGCCACAAGTCCACACCTAGGGTGGGAGTCACCCCCGGCACCCACAGCCCTGACCATGCAGACCCCAGGCATTATCAGGGGGTTACGTGACACTCCCTGGGCCCGGGGACCTGCCCAAACATCATGAACGAGGGCCACAGGAATCTGTGGGTAAAGAGCAGGGTGAGCTCTTCCAGGCACAGGGTGGGAGCTCAGGACCACTCCCGACTGGGCACGGCTGCTGCGATGGGGTCCCATGGGCACACTTAGCCCAGGCTGGGGTTTTGTGGGCACACCTGCTAGGGCAGCCATCGTCAGCATCTTTTCCGAGAACAGCCAGGCGGGAGCAGGTGTGGCACACACGACCAGGGCCTCCAACTGCTGGTACCTCACAGGTCGTCGGGTGTAACTTTCTGAGTGAGAGACTAAGAGTGAAATCTTCAATGGCTGCCCAGCCCAAGTGTGGGGGTAGAGCTGGCAAAGGGCCAAACATGGGTACACTGACCCAGCTAGTCCTGCTTTCTTAATTCTCATACAAATGGGGTGTCCCCGCCCTGAGATGGGAGCGGTGTGGCCAGATGGCCTGCCACTAGTGTATAGGGGACGGCCTTGACCACCAGCCCTCCATGGCCAGTGACACCTGGGCCCACTCCCCTCAACACCTAGAATGTTCTTTCTCTCCCTTTTGCCCAACTCCCCTTCCCTTTGTTCAGCTACTCCTGATCTATGACTGCATTTGTGTCCCTCAAAGAAAGTTCCTGTCTTAAAGTCATGTGGATGGGTAGCGTTTAGGGAGTCTGCTCTTTGTGTGTGCCAGTCCTGGGGCTGAATGCAGGGGTTTGCCCTCTTACCTGGCTTTTGTGCTCTAGGTGAGTGCTCTACCACTTGAGCCACAGCTCCACTTCCTAGTTTTTGTCTGGTTAGTTGGTGGAAAGAGTCTCCAGGCTGGCTTTGAACATGAGCAGCTAGGATTACAGAGTGAGCCGGGACTTGCCTCGTCCTCTGAGCACCTCCCTGTTTGCTGTCCATTTTCTCACGGTTGCCTCTGCTCCCAGAGCTCCCTTTCAGCCTGCTCCAAGCTCCCTGACCACCCGACCCCGGATGATTGCTACCAAAGCTGAGTTCTAGCCATGCAGCAAAACTCAGGAACCAACTCAGGTCACGGGAGAAAGCTGCTTGCATGGCAGCAGACACGGGCCTTGCGACATCAGCCCTCACGCAGACACTGCCTTCCACGTGGCTGGCATCCTGTGTTTCTCTTAGATACACCTCTAATCCATTGGAAACGTGTGCGCGTGTCCCCTAGGACACAGGCAGAGATCGGTGGCCACCCACCGATAGAAAATAGAAGCAAAGAAATTGGATAAGGAGAAGCAAGGCCACCCACCACAGGAGTCACCCCCCTCACAGGACATGGGATGCACCCATGAGCTGCACACCTCTCTGACATGGAATGAGCCCTCAGGACAGGGGATGGGCCCTTGGGACAGGGGATGGATCCTCCGGATAGAGGATGGATCCTCGGGAAGCCTGCAGCCTGCTGAGGACAGAGGAGAGGGGAGCACTGGGCCTGTTCCTGTCTGCTGGGAGGTGCCGGCAGGGCTTTGTCACGTTCTATGTACACTACAGTGCCACAGCCATGGCCACGGCCAGCCATCACATGCTTCCTCCTCCAGATTACGCAGAGCCGCAGTCACTGCCCCTTCCCACCCTGGCCCCTGGAGATGATGGTGGAGCCACGCCTCCAGCTAGTAACTTGAGCCGGCCTACTCCTGAGGGCTCAGCATGGGTGGATGGCTCCATCACACCACTCCTGTGTGCGAGTGCCAGCTTGAACTCAGGGCTGGGCTGTCCCTGAGCTTTTTCACTCTAGATCAGCACTCTACTGTTTGAGCCACAGCTCCATTTTTGGTAGTTAATTGGAGATAAGAGTCTCCCAGACTGTCCTTCCCAGGCTGGCTTTGAACCCCGATCCTCAGATCTCAGCCTCCTGAGTAGCCAGGAGTACAGGCGTGAGCCACCAGCAAATGGCCCAGCACATCTTTCTTTACAATAGATTAAAATGAAGTATTCAGCCATGCAGCTGTTCACTGGCTTAGAGAATTCCCTGGGAGCCTCACACATGTGCACATCATGCATGCGTGCGCACGCGCACGCACACACACACACACACACACAAACAGCATGCACACATGCCAACTGCTAGAAATGGCATCTCACCCTCCACACCCCTCCAGAAGAGCCAGAGCCAGAGCCTACCATACCCAGAAATGGGGGTTAGCTGGCAGATGTTTGCTATCTTCACATTACCAAACTACAAACGCCTTCCTGTGTGCCCATCTCCACCTGCGCTGTGGCCACTGTGGCTATTGAACAGTTGTCCTCTCAGGCGAGTGTGCAGACACCCTCTCACCTAGCAGGACTTCACTTCAGTACCACATGGGTGCTCCCGCCCTGTGTCTGCAGAGAGTCCCAGGCAGTGAAGCGGCAGCCAAGGTGGAGGCAGGGGAAGGAGGAGGCAGGTGTTCACCCAGAGGATGCTCTCCCGCAGGGTTCGCTCTGTCCAGGCATTTGCCCCGGATGCCAGTAGGGGAGGAGCAGGTTTCTTCCCCGGGGGTAGAGCCACAGCATTTCCAGAGCCAGTGCCCCAGGCACCAGCCTGCTTCTGGGACAAGGGACTGCAGAGGCTCGAGGGCACGCCCTCCCCCCCCCACCAGCTCCTGCCACCCAGCTTCCCTGGACCAAGCCTGGGTGCTTTAACAAAGAGAAAGAACAGGTACAGCATTCCAAGGGCCTGGTTCATGCCCACAACCCCAGCTACTTAGGAGGCTGAGCTCTGAGGATCACAGTTCGAAGCCAGCACAGACAGAAAAATCGGGACAACTCTATCTGCAATTAGTCAGAAAAATGCCAGCAGGAAGGTGTGGCTCAAGTGACAGAGCTCCAGCCAAAACCAAAAGTCCTTTTGATGGCCAGGTGCCAGTGGCTCATACCTACTCAGGAGGCTGAGATCTAAGGATCATGGTTCAAAGTCAGCCCAGGCAGGAAAATCCACGAGAGTCTTATCTCTCATTGACCATCCAAAAAGCCAGAAATGGAGATGTGGTTCATGTGGCTGAGCATTAGCCTTGAGCTGGTAAAGCTCAGGGACAGCGTCCAGGCCCTGAGTCAAGCCCCAGGACCAGCACCAAAAAAATATATATATATTTTTGAGAGTGTGAGGCCTCAAGTTCAAGCCCCAAATACCTGTGCATATACATACTTACACACACACACACACACACACACACACACGTGCAACAGACCCCCTTCCACAAAGAAAACATAGTCCAGGCAGAAAGCATGGAGCTCCCGGGAGGTACAGGCCAGCGCCATCACAAGGTGATCACAAGCCGGCGGAGGAAAGAAGGAAAAGTGCAGGGGGAGAAGGGAAAGGCTGGCTGTGTAGGCCCAGCCCCCATTCCAGAGTGGCTCCAATTTTGGTTTCCTGAAGGTGATTCTAATTGTTTCAACAAGATTAAACAAGCCTGGAATTTGAGAGGGAGAAGGAAGAAATTTGAAGAAAAAAAATCAAGGGAATTCTTCTTCCCAAAGACCCAAAACAAATCTAAACTAAGAGCAGCCATAATTTAGTAGCCTCAAGAGTGATGCCTTCCGGGCTTTAAGTGTTTAGCAGAAGTAAACTCCTGGGTCAGCGCAACACAGAAGATTTCCAAAGGAGTCCTGAGCTTGCCCCCACCTTCACTGTGCCTGGATGAAGAAGAGAAAAGGGAGAGCCACACGGAAGGCTGGCCAGCCCCGATGCCCTTCTGCCCCACAATCAGGAAATTGGTGTGGAGGGAGAATCTGCAGGTGGGAGAAGTGTGGCATCTGCAGAGGGGCAGGGCCACACAAGGGTAGGGGCACGTGGGGGCAGGGCTATTCAGGGGTGGGGGCACACGGGGGCAGGGGCACGCGGGGGCAGAGAGGGGCCAGGCAGGCAGAGGACGCCCCCTGGGACAAGGAGCTAACCTGTGAGACACTGTGACAGATCTTGTACCTGGCGGTGGGCTGGAAGGCGCCAATGGCCGAGTCTGAAGGCCCAGGTGTGAAGCTGTGTCCTGGGACAGCATTGGTGGAAGCCTTCGCCTTCTAGGGTAAGAAGCAGTTGCTCCATCCCAGACTCCAGCTTCCCAGCATCTTTAAATCCTGTCACTATTTGGGAGCAACCAGAAGCTGGGCCAGTGGCTGAGTGTGCACACATGCAGAGTACCTGAACAGATGCATAGCATGACTAAGTGTGCACACATGTGGAGTATATGAGCAGACATGTGGTGTGGCTGAGTGTGCACAGGTGCAGAGTACCTAAACAGACGCATATCATGGCTGGGTGTGCACAGGTGTGGAGCACAAGAACAGACACGCAGAGTGACTGAATGTGCACACGTGTGGGGCACGTGAACAGATGTGTGGTGTGCCTGAGTGTGCACACACGTGGAGCATGTGAACAGATGCACAAGTCTAGTTGAGGTTCACTCAAAGGCTCAGTACCACAGCTCCTTCTCAAGCAGCTCCTTTCTGTCTGTTTTGAGATTTTATCTTTGTTTTTTAGGTGTGTGTGTGCTAGGCTAGCACTCAGCCTTGTGTCCTTGCTCAGTTGCTTGCTGTGTCTAGCACTCTGCCACTTGAGCTCTACCTCCAGTTCAGCTTTTTTTTTTTTTTTTTGCCAGTCCTGGGGCCTGAACTCAGGGCCTGAGCACTGTCCCTGGCTTCTTTTTGCTCAAGGCTAGCACTCTGCCACTTGAGCCACAGTACCACTTGCAGCTTTTTTCTATATATGTGGTGCTGAGGAATCGAACCCAGGGCTTCATGTATACAAGGCAAGCACTCTACCACTAGGCCACATTCCCAGCCCCAGTCCAGCTTTTTGCTAGTTATTTTGGAGATGGTGTCCCACAGACTTATCCGCCCAGGCTGGCTTTGAACCTCTGTCCTCTGGCCATATCCATGTGGTCGAGGCACAGGATGTGAGCTCATCACCAGCCGCGGTTGTTCACGATCCCCATGCACAGCCAATGATCCTGGCTGTGGCTGCCCAGGGACAGCCTGGGATGAGGAAAGAGTGAGGGGAGACATGACAGATGGATGTGGCCACTGGCTGCTCTCCCTGGGAGCAGCTCAGGCTCTGCTGCCGGCAGTAGAGCAGCGGAGCCGGAGAAGGGGCGGTCGCCACACGCACGGCCACAGCGCCCCCTGGTGGCAGGAACATGCATTCACGCCCTTCCATGCTGTCCCCGGGCTTCCACAGAGGCACAGGTGTGTGGCACAGGGAGGTCTTCCCAGCGGCGGGGTGAGGGAGTGGGGGGCGGGGGGGCTGGGCGACTCCACAGAGCAGCACAGCACCAAGTCCTGTGGCAACAGGAGAGACATAAGGTCACCACCACAGAGGGCGCTGCAGAGAGGCAGGCAGGGAGGGGATACCCAGAATGCACGAGCCACTGTGCTGCACCAAGAACAGCTTGATCAAGGGAATGGAAACTACACAGAACCCCAAGGCCTTGCTGTGCTGGGGGTCTCACACCTGTCACCCTAGCTGCTCCAGACTGGAGTCTGAGGGTCACGTTTCATAGGCAGCCTGCGCAGAAAAGCTAGCAAAAGTTCAGAACAGAAGGTGTGTCTCAAGTGGTAGAGCACCAGCCTTTAGTGAAATTCTAAGGGAGAGCTGAGAGCTACCAGCCCTGAGTTCAAGCCCCAGTACTCTCTGTCTCTCTGTCTCTCTCTCTCTTTCTCTCTCTCTCTACACACACACACACACACACACAATCAGGATTCAGGACTAGGGAGGAGAAAGAGGGCTTGTGGAGTGGAGAGGAGGAGGAGGAGGAAGAAGAGGAGGAGAAGAAGAAGAGGAGGGAAAGAGGAGGAGGTGAAGGGGGAAGAGGAGAGGGGGGTCCCCATGTATTCTAGCCACAAGTGGGCGAAGTTAATGACAACTGAACTCCATGAACCCACCCATGGCGGAGGGGCAGACCGGGAAGAAAAGAAGGCTGTGAATTTAGTTCTGCACTTAGTAGCTGCACGCGGAGGAAAACTCGGAGGTAATTGATAATTGACTGTTTAGTCTGAAGCTGATTTGGGGCTGGCAGTTCTCCGTGGCTTTGAGGAAAAGATCTCTCAAGGTGGCAGCCAATGTGAAGAGAGGAGAGCCGAGGACAGCCCCGCAGGCATGGCGCGCGTGGAGCAGACGTGACAGGAAGCAGCTGCACCAGGGGGCCACGTGCCTGTCGGTGAGACAGACCAGGCTCAGCAACCCTGAGGAAGCGAGTGTGCAAGCCAGGCCCCAACGCCCTCCACAGTCATGAACAGGGACGGCACATATACACCTGTGTGTGTAACTACACGGGTGGATGGACAGGGACTGCGGGGACAAGGGAAACGGATAGAGGGTGGATAATGGGGTGATGTTTGGAGATACACTGCAACTAGATATGCACGCAGCATGAAGAACCCCAGCTGCCAGACATCAGCATAAACATAAACAATAAATGAGATAAAATAATAACAAAATAAAAGGCTGGTCTCTAACTAGAATGTGTCTGACTGGCTATGGCCATTTAGACCATGATGACCCACACACATGTGGCTAAAGCCACCATTGCCCTGGCCACAGCTCCACCCAAGATTCTGCCAAGGCTCTGCCCACCAAGGTCTCACTCCACAGCAGGAGACCCCACACGGGCTGGAGGGTGCAAGAACATCCTGGCTCCTCTCCACCACTCACAACCCTGTGCAAGCCTAGTCATCTGCCATGGCTGAGCCAAGGAGCTCAAGGCAAGCCTGGAGAGAAAGGGGGAAGAGGCAGGCCATAAAACAGAACCCAAGGGTCGCAGGGAGGAAGGGAGGAAAGGAGGGAGGGAGGGACAGAGGGAGGGAGGGAGGGAAAGAGGGAGAGAGAAAGGGAGGATGGAGAGGGGGGGAGAGGGTCAAGGGAAGGAAAGGGGAGGAGGACTGTCTGCAAAGCCCCCAGCTAAGCACAGAGCAGCCATGTTTTAGGTCTGCACCCGTCACCCCTCCCTACTGGTGTAGGTGCTGAGTGAAGCTCCTGCTGTGCTGGGCGCTGAGTCCTGGGGTTCTGGGCGCAGGTGGGGTGCTGGGTGAAGCTCCTACGGTGCTGGGCACTGAGTCCTGCAGTGCTGGGTGCAGGTGGGGTGCTGGGTGCCAGTCCTGTGGTGCTGGGTGCTGAATCCTGGGGTTCTGAGCACAGGTGGGGTGCTGGGTGAAGCTCCTGCAGTGCTGGGTGCTGAGTCCTGGGGTTCTGGGCACAGGTGGGGTGCTGGGTGCCGGTCCTGGGGTACTAGGCGCTGAGTCCTGGGGTTCTGGGTGCAGGTGGGGTGCTGGGTTCTGGTCCTGGGGTGCACACTGGCTATTCCCATCTTGGCCCCACCACAGTGTCCCTGTTGTGAAGATGGCTGTTAGAGGTGGATAGCTGTGCCCAGTGCAGCTCAGGGCCCCTCAGGGCCCCCACTATCTGAGGGCCCCCGGGAGTGTGTGCTGGACATCGAGACCGCGGAGGAATGCAGACTAGCCCTCTGTGGGTGTAAAGTTCACAAAGCAAATGAAGCCCCATGGCTGCGTGCAGCACTAGCCAGGAGCCTGGTGTACAGCTGACTGAGCAAGAGAGGCGGCCTGTCTGGCCCCAGGCTCCAGGGACACTGTTTGCTTTCTTTGGTTTTTGGTGTCTCTTGTTTGGGGTATGAGTGTGTTTACACATATGTGTGTATGCCAGTCCTGAGGCTTGAACTCAGGGTCTGGGTGCTGTCCCTTAGCCTTTTCTCTGCAGGATGGTGCTCTACCACTTGAGCCACAGCTCCAATTCCAGATGAGTCTCAAATGCACTACACCATTGAACTGAACGTTTTGTTTTTTGCTCTTTGTAGCCAGGCACATTGGTATTGGACAGAGAGAGAGGCTTGAGCGAGGCACTGTGAGGGGACGGAGGGGAGGGTCAGTGAGGGGACCCCACTCTGCTGCCATCCAGGGGCACACGTGGCGCCTGGGGCAGCCTTGGCCTGACGCCACAGCTGTCTCTTGAGTGCCCGGAGGCATACTCCAATTGGTGAGCACCCCCGCTTTTGAGAACGAGCGTTCTGGCTGTACAAACATTGAGACTCGGGCATCGATGACCCCATGGGGCCTCCGAGCCATCGGGGAGGCCCGCACCTTGCAACAAATCTCCAGTTCAGGACCCTGCCTGACAGCCACACACGGGGCTCCTGAGGCCACTCAAAGGCCCTGGAGTCAGCGCCCCATGACTCAGCCCTCAGGGTGGGCTGGGGGGATCATGGTTTGGGGAAGAAGGGGCAGAGCAGACTCGCGCAGGACACTGGGAAAGCTGGAAGAAGGAGCAGCTCCCAAGGCACCTAGAGCCACCACCATGCTGGGGTGAAGGACAAGCCACACACGGGGGCCTGGGGTGAAGGACGAGCCACACACGCTGACATGCCGGGTCTCTGGCTCTGCCCGCGTGCAGCTGCTTGCTTTCCACAGCAGCCCAGGACTTAGTGTAGAATGGATGCAGTTCTCATCCAGGCGTGCCTTCCCCAGCTGCTTCCACGTTGGAGGGAATTTCCCAGAAGAGAGGTGGAAGGAGGCTCACTGAGGAGACAGCTTGGGGCCGCCGCCGGCCCACGCCTGAGGGACAGCCCGCCCGCCCCACAGTCCCCACTCTCCTCCGTGGACTGACCCAGGCAGAGCAAGTTTCCATCAAGACAGAGCCTGACTCAACTTCTCCCAGCAAACCAGACACCGCCACAGAACTGCCAGCACCAGAGTTTCCATCATGAGAACCTTCCAGGAAAGCCCGGAAACCTTTACCGTAAACTCAATCAACTACATCCAAACATGGTGGCCCGACAAGAGCCAGGGCAGTGCCCTCCCTCCGCCCTCCCCTCTACCGCACACAGAAGAGGGCAGACAGACAGCAGACAGCCCCACCCACTCCACCCACCCCCAGTGCCAGCCCAAGGCCACAGCTCCTTCCACAGCCCACACCACCAGAGCTGGCCAGCTAGGCACGCACACAGCCAACACAGAGCCTCAGATGCACTCCACACAGCACCTGAGACCCCTGGGCCACCTGGAACTCCGACAATGCCACTATGCAACCAAGAAACCCAAACACACAGGCCACAGGACACTGCCCCCTGCTAAACCACATCCAATAACAGAGGAACAGAATGTATGTGTCCCCCCTCCAAACTTCCCATGAAAACCTTGCCTCAGAGGTCAAACGCATGACCTTGGCATTGAGCCCTTGATTGTTCTACCCTTGCAGGCCAGTCTCTGACCCCAACCCCAGCCTCTCTCTACCCTTTCAGGGCAAAGCCTAAAGGGATCAAAGCACTGGCCAGGGCTCCCCACCAGGAGAGATGAGCGTCAGGAAAGCCAAGTTAGACGGGCATGGGAGAAGGGGAGAAGGGAGGATGAGAAGAGGATGGGGCCTCTGACAGGACTTAGGGAATGCAGCTTTGATCAGAGAGATTCAGGCAAATTATAAACACTGGTGGCTCATGCTTGTAGTGCAAGCTGAGAAATGAGGAAGCTGAGATAGGAGGATCAAAGTCAGTCAGTTCAAAGTCAGCCTAGATAGAAAAGTTTGTGAGACTTTACCTCCAGTTAAACACCAAAAAAGCCAGAAGTGGATCTGTGGCTCAAGTGGTAGAGCTCCAGCCTTGAGCAGGAAAGTCAAACAAGAGTGGAAGACCCTGAGCTCAAGCCCTAGTACCAGCACAAAAAAGAAGAGAGGAGGAAGAGGAGGAGGAGAAGGAGGACTAGGAGGAAAGGAGGGAGGGGGAGAGAGAGAAGAAGGAGGAAGGAGGGAGAGAGAAAGGAGGAAAGATGAGACTTGCAAAGCTAGGAACAGGAAGAGGCTTTGGTGTCAGAGGTCATCCAACTCAACATTTGTACCATGCAGATGAGGAAACTGAGGCATGAAGTAAAGTGACTTCAAGAAGTAAAGTGACTTCAAGATCGCTTTCATATGTCACCTGGGCCAAGCACAGGCAGCTGGAGGCTGTCCTCCTGACTGCAGACCCACACTCTCCACCCAGCCTTTCCAGTGGCTCAGAAGACAGCAGCCTGGGGGTCACAGGGGCCCAGGGGCAAGGCTGCAGCCATGACTGCCCCAGCAGGGAGTGCACAGGTGCTGGGGGCTAAAGGTCAAGGTGGCCGAGGTGGATAATCTCACCCCTGGGCCTGGGCCTCTCCTGTTGCACACCACAGTCCTGCCTGAGTCAGCACTGCAAGGACCCAGTGGGATCACAGGACAGGAAGAAGAGCAGTAGGAAGAGATGTTAGAGCTGGAAGAGATGCCCGGGGCCCTGGGCCTTCACCCAGCATCAGCTTCAGCGTGGCAGGAACTAAAGGCATGAGGAGCCGTGCCTGCTCTCCACAGGAGAGTGCAGCCCTGCACTCGGACTCTCTCCACATTATTTTTTTTTTTTTTTTTGCCAGTCCTGAGGCTTGGACTCAGGGCCTGAGCACTGTCCCTGGCTTCTTTTCCTTAAGGCAAGCTTTCTACTTCTTGAGCCACAGCACCACTTCTGGCTTTTTCTGTTTATGCGGTGCTGAGGAATCGAACCCAGGGCTTCATGTAGGCAAAGCAAGCCCCTCCACCACTAGGCCATATTCGGAAACTACTTTTGTCCAGCTCTGCACGAAGGACACAGCAGCCAGCAGTTGCAGATGGTAATCCCAGAGGGCAGCAAGCATCATCCTCCTGCTTGGGGGCCCCAGCTGGCCTATACTTTTCCGTGAATAGCAGGCAGAGGCAGCTGGGGTCCACTGTCCCTCGAAAGCTGCCCTGAGCTGCACTGAGGTTCTTCCAACCAGTTCTGAGGAGCGGCTTCTGCCTCAGCCAGGAGGCCCTGTTAAGTGAGCCAAACACCCAGCCTTCTCCCCCTCTCTCTCTTTCTTCCCCCTTATTAGTGTATATTTGTTGGGGATTTAGCTTGGCCTTAAGGGGGGAAGGACAACTAGGGCTCCCTTAGAGACGCTGCCCTTCCCCCAGCCCTGGGGCTGTGGAAAGTAGTCCCTCCCACCTTCCGGCTTCAACCAGAAGAGAAGCAAGGCAGCCCCTGCCCCTGGGGTCGAGCTCGTGTCTGATGGCCGGGGACCCCAGAACCCAACCCTTGGGGGGCTGGGTCTCCGCACACAAAGGAAGTCCCCTGACATCACTTGAGGGACAGCCCTTGTGGCCAATCAGGGGCCCCTCTCCTGTGCCCGCCTTTGGGGTATATCTGTTGGCTCCTCATTTGAATAAACAGAACACCCTTGAGGTCTTCTCCAAGACTCCCATGCGTCTGTGAGTGTCTTTCTTGAAGGTCCTGAGGAGTCTCGTTCGGCCACCTGCACTGAGGCTTACCTGTGTCCCCGTCACTCCACCCTGGGCGTCCCTGTTCAGGCGCCCAGGGGAGAGGGTGAAAAGGGGAACACACTTAAGAGAGAATAATCTTAACATCCCCAGACCCAGGGGAGGTGAAGCTAGCCCAGCATATATTAACTGCATAAATGGGTTTCACTGTAATCGTTTCATAATATATTTTTCCTAATACACTTGGGTCAAATACACTGTTTCTCTGTTATTTTGTCTTATCTCCTTCTCCCCTTTTCAGACTTTCTATTTAATTCATTTTTATTATCTTTCTCCCATTTTTTTAAAATCTTTTGTGGCACCCAGGGGTTACAATGCAGCACGTCAGTTGATGAGTACAGTGCACCTTGATCAGCGTCACCCCTCCCTTCCACATGGCCTCTCTCCCATCCCCAAAGAAGGTGCCTGCATCCACCCACCCATCCTCCTCTCATCCCAACCCCTCTCAGACAAGACAGGGCTCAGCTTCCTGATATTCATTCTGTTACACTCTCACCGGGAGCCCCACAGACACACTTGAGTCAGTTGTGTGTGCACAGGCACACAGCCCTCTGTATATTTTCATACACATTTATACTTTAGATCTAACCCCCACATATGGGAGAAAACATGCATTGTCTCAGCCTGACTTACTTGTTAGACACTTTAATAGGATTCATTATTCTTCACCATTCACCCATCCCTTTCCCTTCTCTCCTTAAGCACTCCTGTTTTCCACCTAGCTTTTTGTTTTTCAGGCCAAGTGTCCACCTATGACAGAGTGTGCAATATGTGTCTTCCTCTGTTTGACTTGTCCCATCCATCTTCATGCATCAATCTTCCATTCTTCTTTGTGGCTAATACTCCATTATGTATATGTGTCACATTTCCTTTTTCCATCCCCCGATGGACATGTAGGCTGCTTCCATAGTTTGCAGGATAATGGGGCAGTAATGTGTTTAGCTTTCTGAGGAATCTCCAGATGGATTTCCATAGTGGCTGCACTAATTTATATTCACATCAAGAGTGGGTGAGGGTTTCCCTCCCCCTGATCCCCCACACATCTTTGGCAACATTGGTTGCTCTTGGTTCTCTTGGTGACTGCCATTCTGAAACAGAATTCCAGTGCTGCTTCATTTCACCTTTCTTTTATGGCTAAGGGTGTTGAACATTTTTTTGTGTGTGTATTACTTGGCCATTTGTAATTCTTTTGAATGCCACTTGTTCATTTCCCTTGCCCATTTATTAACTAGACTGTTTATTCTTTTGTTGTTTAACATTGTTTTTGTGCCATTGGCAGGGCTTGAACTCTGGGCCTTGAGCTCTCTCACCCAGCTTTCTTGCTCACAGCTGGTGCTCTACCAATGAGACATGCCTCCAGCCCATCACAGCACTTGATACATCCTGGATATGAATCCTTTGATGAACAACTGGCAAAGATTTCCTCCCAGACTGCAGATTATCTCTCAGTTCTGGTCATTGCTTCCTTGCCAGGCTAGATTCACCTCCCCTGGTGCAGGGATGCTAAGCTTACTCCCTTATCAGTGCTCCCCTTTTCACCCTCTCCCCTGGGTGCCCGACCTGCGGGCGGCCAAGGTGGAGCGAAGGGACATGGGCAAGCCTAAGGTGCACGTGGTCGAACGAGATCCCCTTTTCCTCCCTCCTTACCCACCAAGGAAGCCAGTCGCACACGGATCTCGGAGATGCTTCGGAGAGCAATCTGGTTTATTCAGGAGGGGCTTACAGTAATATAGTGATGATGACGAGGAGTGAGCAGGAGCTGGCAATAGGCTGGTGAGCTTGTCCATCCAAGAGTAGCTCCCAAGGACCTCCCTCATGGGCTAACGTCACTTCCCATAGTACCGCCCTCTGGGCAAAGCCCTCAAAAAGGGAGCACACATGCTCGCTGGTGCAAGGTGGGAAATGGTCTCAAAGCTACCCCTTCTGGTTCCAGACCCAGAAGGAGATAGGTGTGGCTTACTTCCACACTGCCCCAGGGCTGGGGGACGGGCGGCATCTCGGGAGCGCTCTCATCGCCCTTCCCCCCTCAAGGCCAAGCTGAATCCCCAACACTTCCTCTGCTGTGGAGCTTTTTAAAAGCTGGTACAATCCCATGTGCCCATCTTTTTTCTTATTCCCTAAGAAACGTGAACCGTCACCAGGAAGGGGTTAATCTTGTCTCTCGGAGGTTCTCTGTCACAGTGTTTCAAGTCTTCCATTTACATCTTTCATCCACTTTAAGTTCATTTTTGCACAGGGTGAGACATGATGTCTCGTTTCAGCCTCCTGTATGTAGACATCTGGTTTTCCCAGAAATATTTGTTGAGGAAGCTGTCTTTTCCCCAACTTAAGTTTTCAGCACCTTTCTCAAAAATCAGACCCTTCATCCCTGGTCTCCAAGTGCTTGAGGTGGCCCTGCTGGCCCTGTCAACCTGCTCCTGTGGATCTGGGCTGTCCACTCATTTTCTACCTTTCTCCAAATGTGCCCAGCCTCCCTGGCTGTGGGGCTGGCTACTTCAGCCCGTGGCCATGCACCTGTCTAGTCCAATTATGGGGTCAGAGGGAGAATGCCCACCTGGAACTGGACAGAAGGAAGCAGGCAGTCTGCAGGAAACTGGTCGTGGCAGCTGCAGGAGCCCCATGGCATTGGGTACAGAACATTCACTGTCCACTCACTCTGCCAGGTCTAACTGGCACTACTTCTCTGAGCTTCAGTATCTTCCCCAGTAATGGAGACTTTCTTACTTCCTTAAAACAATGCTTGTGCCAGGCACTGGTGGCTCATGCCTATCATCCCAACTACCTAGGCAGGGGGCTGAGATCTGAAGATCATGATTCAAAGCCAGCCTGGGGAAAGAAAGTCCCCAAGACTCATCTCCAAATTAACCACCAGAAAACTGAAAGTGAAGCTGTGGTCCAAGTAGTAGAGCACTAGCTTTGAGCGAAAGAGCTCAGGGACAGCACCCAGGCCCTGAATCACACACACACACACACACACACACACACACACACACGCAGCCAGAAGTGAAGCTGTGGCTCAAGTGGTAAAGTGCCAGCCTTGAAAGAGCCAAGAGAGGATGAGAGGCCCTGAATTCAGGCCCCAGTACCAGCACACAGACAAAAAAGACATCCTTAGCCCCTAGCTTCCTGCTAACTTCCTGGCTAACACACCAAAAATGTTACCAGAAACTTTAGGGCAGCTACACATCCTCACATATGGCAAGGGAGGAATTCAGACAAGATATGAACATAGTAAAGATGATACAAAACTTATTAGAAAAGAAACGGCAAAGAGCAGGTGAGTTAGACACACCATGGGGTAGATGGCAGCTCAGCCAGCCCAGCACCGCCATCTTGCCACCTCCCTCACTGGTTGGGGTTAAATAGAATTGACAGCTTTCTGGTTGGTGGCTCTCCTTTGTGTTTCCTATAAAGTTGTGATGCCAAGATTTACTTACTGTCCCATCCTTATTTCCTCATTCTCACTGTTATGACCTAGGAGCAAGAAAATCCACCGAGGCAGGGTTAAAGGCCACACACACATGAGCTTTATTAGTCAGTCTGCAACTGCCCAGGGCTACCCCAGAGCTAGAGGCAGTTGCAGCCTCCAAGGGGGTGAGTTGTTGTTTTTTTCCTTTCTTCCTCTCCACAGGCTTCTCCTTTCCGCAGGCCTCTCCGTTCTCAGCTGGCCTTGGCTCTCCACGGGCCTCCGCTGTCCTCGGGCCGTGGATCGCAGGCCTCTGCCTTGCAGGTCCAGACTCGGGCCTCTGTTCTCCACTGGCCTCGGCTCTCCTTGAGCCTCTCCTCTCCACCGGCACACAGCTCGGGCCACTCCGGCCTCCATTCTCTGCAGGCCCAGAGTCAGGCCTCTCCTCGCTGCCGGTCCAGGCTCGAACCTCTCCTGTCCTCTAGTCTGGGCTAGGGCCTCTCCTGTCCACAGGCCTGGGGAGAGCCCGGGGACTGCTCTGCTCCCCGAGGTGCCTCTTGGGCGCCTCTCTTCCGCTGAGTCCTCGACCAGACCCCAGCCCTCTTATATTCCCCCTCCCCCTTTGGCCTGCAGTGGGGGGGGGGGGGAGGGAGGACGTTCCGGTCCCCATGGAGCGGGTTGATGCTCAGCAGTGGGGCGTGGCAATGAAGCCAGCGTGGGGTGTGACTTCCTCCCCTCAGGTTGTCGCTTCACCATTCCTTCCTCTTTCTTCTCTCCTCCTCTCTCTTCCTTCTTCTCTGGCCCCTGCCCCGTGTCCATGGGCCCGCGTCTGCGCCAGGCGGGTTCTGGTGTGGCAGAGTGTCCTGGCATCCCGTGTGGGCCCAAAGCACCTGGCCGCGGGGCCCCAGGCAGTGCTCCGAGCCCAGACCCCACAGGGGCATGCGGATGGTGGGAGGGAGGGGTGTCTAAGGGAGCCAGAGAGAACACTGGAGATAAACTTAGCATAGTCTTCCAAAAGGCACTTTCCAGTAGCTTCCAAAGGCGGCGCACCTGCTCACCTGCACTGCACAGGAGGCCCGCAGCTTCTTCCTGTTCGAGCCTTCCCCTGTGCTGGGCACGGGCTCCTTCTCTTCCCCGCTGCAGGAAGACCACAGGTCTGGACAAAAGCCCTTGTGGTTTTCGTTAGAGCAGAACCAGAGCCAGCTCGGTGCCGGGGCCCACACCGCCCGCAGCCCACAGAAGAAGCTGGTGCTGTGGAAACGAGGCAGGGGCCACAGAAGAAGGGGGAAATAAGAGGAAAATAAGGCAGGACTGTGCGTTTCTGGTGTCCCAACAGTACAGGAAACAGAAAGGAGGATCATCCACCAGAAATCCCTGGTCAGGAACTCCAATTCCTGCTGTGCTACCCAAGGCCAAGGAGGAGATGGCAAGAAGGCGTCGCCGGGTGAGCTGAGGTCTTCCCGGTGATGGGTCTGGGTCCCCTGCACTTTATCTGCTGCATTCTCTTCTAATAAACTTTTTCTACCATCTTTATCCACACCCAAGTCTTATCTCAACTTTTCTCTTTCCAGATGCGAAGACCGAGGTCCAGTTATTGCCCTAAACTTGTGGTTCCACACTCAGTGTTGTTGGCCAGGGATTGGCAGTTGTCTTCTGACTTGGACATGGCTCCCCCTGGCATGAGCACCACTGGATCCCTTTTGCAGATGGAGGCCTGCTGCTGTGCGCAACCAGACCGCACTGTCAGAGGGGGAGACCGCCTCAGCCCCTGTGACCCCCAGCTTTTGGCCCTGTTCTTAGGAGAGCAAGGCAGCGTCAAGCCATGCACTACGGCTTCCTGACAGCAGGGGACGCCGGTGTCACCCGCAACCAGCGCCGGAGCTGGTAAAAGCTCCCTGGGGCTGTGGCCTCCAGGAGCCAGGGAAGGGCTCAACTGCTCAACTGCACGGCCACCACGCAGGCAGCACAGACCCACGTGTGCTCAAGGAGGCTCCCCAGTACTGGCCTGCCCTTCAGTAGCCACAGGACTCAACCTTCATCTGCCAAGATCCGCGGGGCCTTGAGCCCCTGTGTGTAGTGGGCATGCCAGCCCCATGCCAGCTGGTAGGGAAAACGATGCATGGCTGCCAGGGATTCAAGGACTCAAGCTTCAAGCTTGTCCATCTACTTCCCTTAAAATTAAGGGGACAAAGTCATTTTAGGGGAAATGAAGCCAGATAGACAAGGGGAAAATGAGGTACAGTCAGCTTACAGTAAGTACAGGAGGTCTTCCTCTGTGTGCTTCCCTTAAGATTAAAAGAACAAATTCATTTAGAGGAAAATGAAACAGGATAACTTAAGGAAACTGAGGCCCTGTGAAGGCAACTCAGAAATATGGTATTTAAAAACATAGAAGTGCTATCTTTGCTTCAAAAAGAGGCAACAGGATGCATTCCTTCCTAAGGGGTGCATTTATGTATGCCTTCCTGAGGAAAATGCTTCCCCAGACTTAAGCCACCTGCCCCCAGGGTGCAGATAGCAGGTGCCTCCTTGCTCAAGGATAAGGATCTGCTTTATGGCAGGATGCATTCTTACCTAGAAACTCAGAAAGTAACACACTGGGTGTGATTAGAGCAAAGCCAAAGAACCTAGCTTTGCATAACTTTGAAGCCCTGCAAATACCCCAACAGCACAAGGAGCAAGGTGTCTCTGAGGGTCTCCTTCTGGGTGTTTGTCTCTCTGTCTCCCTATGAGAGCACCCACACTCTCGTCAGAGTGTGCCTTTGCCCTTCTTCTTGTCTGGTTTTTGTCTGTCTGTCTGCTTGCTTACCTATTCAATAAAGCTCTGCCAAGTTTTCTTACCATTGTGGCTTGTCCAGAAATTCTTTGTTTGTTTTGTTTTGTTTTTGCTGCCAGTCCTGGGGCATGGACTCAGGGACTGAGTACTGTCCCTGGCTTCTTTTTGCTCAAGGCTAGCACTCTACCTCTTGAGCCACAGCGCCACTTCCGGCTTTTTTCAGTGTATGTGGTGCTGAGGAATCGAACCCAGGGCTTCAGGTATACGAGGCGAGCACTGTACCACTAGGCCATATTCCCAGCCCCAGAAATTCTTATACTGTGATCAAAGTGAAGGACCCTAAATGAAGAATTCAGACATTTAAAGGGAAACTTCACTAAACCTCCCCTTCCTCTTTTGTGTGAAGTCATGGGCCGGTGGGGCCCAACCTCAGAAGAGGCCAGTGACCCCAGGGACCAGCTCGCTGGTGGGGAGGGCTCCAAGGGTTCTGCAGCCAGCTGCTCCTCAGGCTCCCCAAGCCCACTCTGTCCTCATTAGCAGTCACCTGGTGTAGTCCAGGGCAAACTTCTGAACCCTAACTGGGAAGCAAACCCCTCCCCTTGCCCCTCTAAACTTCCATTTCCTTATTTGGGAAAGGATGATGATTATATAAGTGAAGTGAAGGAAGACAATTGGCCCACACGATTTCTAGAAGAAAGGAGGCACTTTGAAAGCAGAAGAGCAAGACCTTTGACTACCTTTGAAGAAATGTGTGTCCTATTCCTGTAATCTCAGCTACTCAGGAGGCTGGGATCTAGATCACAGTTCAAAATCAACCTGGGGGGAAAAATCTGAGACTCCACCTCCAAAATAACAGCAAAAAGCCAGGCTGGAGTTGTGGCTCAGAGCTGTGGCGTACCAGCCAAACAAGCCAAATGAGTTTGAGGCTTTGAGTTCAAAATTTCAGAACTGGCACACACACACACACACACACACACACACACACACACACACACACACACACACACACACACACTAAAGGCCTATTGCAAGAAAATACGAGAAGCCACATTTTGAGAGGTCAAATCTTGGAGTTTTCATTAAAAGGATGGTAACTGCATGGAAACTCCTGTCTCAAAGACCAGCAGCCCATAAATACACTTCACACTGTTAGGAAACTGAGCCATGAAGGCCAGAGGAAAAGAACAAAAACAATACCAACAAACCAATTCAACTCTAGAGGAGAGCTGAAGTGGGACACCATGGTAGCCAGAGACAAGCCAGGAGCCAGGACACAGGACGCAAACACAGAGATGCATGGCATGGCATAATAGCATCTGAGCTGGTCCAGGCCCAAATAGGGTCAGGTCAGAGAGCAGGGTCACAAGAAACTCCTGGTCCTAGGCACTAGACTGACAGGTTCAGTAACCTATCAGCCAAGTGCCTACTTCTGTCTCTAAGGATCCAGACAAGCCCATCACCTGGGGAGGGGGGACTTCACCTTCCCCCAGCTCAAAGACAAAATGCTAGACCTGAAATGGACATACTCAGGTACCAGCAGAACTTCTCCATCTAGGGAAGATAGGCCCCAACCTTCCATATACGGTATACTTACAGGCTACTCAGAGGCAGGTGATTTAAGTGGTTTAGGGAATTAAGGCAGAGTCAGAGCGTTCTTTCTATGCAAAGCTTTTCTGAGGCTATGACATCTGCATTTCTCTTAAACAGAGTTCTCCTAGCTCACAATGAGCTCGACATCTCCTTTCAATGAATGGCCTGCCTCACCTCTAGGCTTTTCAGCACTAGGTAGAGAATTGCCTCTACCCAACAAGAGGCACCAGGCTGGCTGAGAGAAGTCACTTAGACTCAGCCTCCCCTATTTCAGGCCTGAGGGGGAGACTAGGACCTAGGCTTATAGGATTAACATCAATCAAGAGCTGATGGGAGGCTGGGAATGTGGCTTAGTGGCAGAGTGCTTGCCTAGCATGCACAAGGCCCTGGGTTCAATTCCTCAGTACCGCATCAGCAAAAATAAAATTAATTTAAAAACTAAAATTATTTTTTTAAGTTGATGGGAGGCAGGAGAAAGGACGACTGAGGGAAAGCACAAGCTGAGTGAACACCATGATTGTGTTTGATGACACCACCATGACAGCCTAACTAGAACCAAGAGAGGTCTTGGCAAGGGTGAGGCAGAGCCAGGCTGGACAGCCCTTCAGGACCAGCTGCTCCAACCCTCCTGACCTCTATCACTCCTGGTGAAGATTCAAATGGCCTGGGGGCTCAGCTGGGCCCACCTGCCCTTGGCAGGAGACGACATATCTACATGAGACAGTGTCCGGAAGGGAAGGGAGTCCCAGAGGAGAGCCACGGAGGGCTGGGTGACACTCCCTAAGACGGCAGCTTCTGAAGGAAAGCCCAGGGCCAGCAGCAGAAGTACCAGGAGGGGCCAGAGCAACTCCCCTTTAGAAAGGTCTGGCCGTTGGGACAGCATTGTGGTTTCCTTCCTGTCAATCTTTGTCCCAAACATGTTTAGTCCCACCCCTGATTTCTCACAGGAAGACATTTCAAGTGTAGGTTGCGGCATTTTAAGAAATCCACAGTGCTTTAAAGTAAGTAGACATTGTGAAAGGACTAGAGATGAAAGACGCATAGGAAAGCTGGATGTGGCCATGCACACCTGAAGATCCAGCAGGTGGAAGGCAGAGGCAGGAGGAGCTTGGGTTTGAGGCCAACTTGGGCTACATATGGAGACTGTCTCAAAAAATTACAAGTATAATAATGGCCGAGAGCTGGATATTTGGGGGGACAGGGCGCCTTCATTAGCACCACCCCATCTCCATCCAGCCCCCTCACCACCATCTCTCAACACACAGCAAAGGCCCAGCCACACCACCTCCTCTGCCTTCCCTGAACAGGGCAGGCTCTCCAGAGACTGATCCTCTGGGAACAACCTATTAAATTCCCTCTTTTGATGACAATCAGATGCCAGCTCGGTTCATGCTAAAACTAAGCCCCAATCTCTTCCTCAAAGAAGTTCCCTGCTCCCCAGGATCTCTCTTAGTCCTCCCTCATTCTCTATATAAACATTAGTGAGGCACAAGTCAATGGTATTGTGATTTTTTTCCCTAATTGTTCAAATGACTGTGGCTTTCATTAGCAAATAAGCTCTCTAAGGGCAGATGGCTTATCCAAGCTCAGTGCCTTGAGAGTTTGTAAGTCACCAGGGAGTGGTTAGGAATCTAAGCTCTGAGCTGGGCATGAGCGGTTCACAAATGGAATCCCAGCTACTCAGGAGGCTGAGATCTGAGGAGCATAGTTCTAGGCCAACCCAGACAGAAAAATCCATGAGACTCACCAAAAAGCTGGAAGTGGAGCTGTGGCTCAACTAGTGGAGTGCCAGCCTTGCATGAAAAAGCCACCAGAGAATTTGAGTTGAAGCCTGAGTACTGGAAAAAAAACAAACAAATAAAAAATTGCATATTCTGTTGCTTTAGAGTACACTGTTAGCATCTTTTATTTTATTGTATAGCAAACCCCAAAGCTTACTTGGTTTGAAATACGACTACCATTTCTTTGCATATCACCTGTTGGAGGCTGCTGGTGACATGACCACAGCTGGCCGATGGTCACAGCTGTCCCCTCGTGATCTCACAAGTGACCTCAATCCAAAGGCAACCGGTCACTTTTGTGGCAATCTATTGCTCAAAATATGAGAAAATGCCAACTCTCCCCACAGGTGTATAGATAGATTCTACTTCTTGTCAAGCAATGTGTGGCCATTTTTAATCATCCATAAATGATTTATCCTGCCTGCTCTGACTTCTGTGATGAGCAAAGCAGACCCATTCAACTTGACTTGGCCATGAAGTGTATAGACATTTGTTCAAACATCCTTCTGAGTGTATCTGTGAGGGTGTTCTTAGATGGCATTAACACCCGGATCACATGATTGGATAAAGTAGATTCTCTTTCTCAAGGTGGGTGGGCCTTGCTTAGTAGGCTGATGATTTACTGACTAGAACAAAATACTGACCCTGTGGTGATTGGCGGGTGCTCCTGACCGCGAGGCACCGGCTCTTTGGAGGTCTCAGACCTCCTGGATCTCAGGTAGAATTTATACCATGTGCTCTCCTGGTTCTTCTATCATTGCACCCAAACTAGAGCTGAGAGTTCAGCTGGCCTCATTCTCCAGCTCTGCCTCTGGCTACCTGAATTCCCAAACTTGCTGACAGATCTTGGGATGTGGATTTGTCCAGGTGTTGTTGTCCAAAGTCACACAAGCCAATTCTTTACACAACAGTTGTTGACACAATACACAGTGAAGGGCTCACCTCCCCATTCTAGGCCCATTCTTTCTATGTATCCAAAGATGGAATATGAAGGATTGACTCCCACCCTATTACCTCAACCCCATACAGACACCAGGCAGGAACTTCAATGTGAGAACCTGCTTTGCTATGCAGGCACCAGGCAAAACCTCCCTGGGAACCTGCTTTGATATGCAGGCAGGACATCTTACCTAGGCCCAGCTGTAAACAACCCTTTGTGGGCCAAACGGATAAGTC
This sequence comes from Perognathus longimembris pacificus, assembly GCF_023159225.1. Classification (NCBI taxonomy): domain Eukaryota; kingdom Metazoa; phylum Chordata; class Mammalia; order Rodentia; family Heteromyidae; genus Perognathus; species Perognathus longimembris. The sequence continues at coordinate 70,196,013 of NC_063167.1, read as the reverse complement.
CCAACTTCCTAGACCTAGTGGCACTTTCAATAACCTGCCTCCTTGCTCAGACCCTGTGGGGAACGCTCCAGGGGAGAGCAGCTAGTGGCATGGAGCCACATATGCTAAGAACAGCAGAGTCACTACAAGCTCTTGGGTAAACCCAATGGGCATTAAGGCTCCGCCCCAGGCCTGTACCTCCTGGAAAGTCTCTTTTCAATAGAGTCCCGAAATACAGGTGTCTGTTATCCATTGGTTGTTGATTACATCATATACCGGATGATTCGCCTATATAGGCTTTGAAACTATGCAATAAACTAGATCTGCACCTCGAGTCTGGTCTCCGGAGTCTGTCTCGCCCGGCCCCCCTCGTTTTCATGACTCTGTCGCCACTTGTCCCCCAAGCCGCTGGCCGGCAGCGATTGCAGCAACTGCAGCAAGACCCCATATAAGCCTGGTCCCAAAATCACCCCTGGCACAACCTCCAAGCCCGCGGGAAGGTCTGTGCCCCTCTCTGTTTCTCAATAAACAGTCCTCGCCTGTTGGTGATCGAGTCCAGCCTATTCCTTTTCTGTTCTCCTCCATTTTCCCAACACACAGCGTGGAAGGCAATTTCACACCTTGGTTTTGTAAAGGGACCTGGGCCTAGGCATGGTATTCCATGCCTGTAATCCCAGCTGTGTGAAGGCAGAGATAGAAAGATCACAGCCAGCCAACTCAGATGAAAGCATGTAGGCGTGGTGGTAAAGCACCTGCCTGCCCAGCAAGCACAAGGCTCTGAGTTCAAATCCCACTACTGTCAAAGAAAAAAATGCAAAGCGACTTAAGTAGCTGTAACTTTGCTCTCAGGGCCTCCGGCGGGATCGCGCTCCGCTCGGCCCTACCCTGGGCTGGGGAGGACAGTGGGGGGGACAGGAGGACGGGAGGATGGCGGGGACGGGGAGGGCGGACGGAGAGCACAGCGTGTGTGCTTGGCCTTGGGGAAAGTAGACTGGCAGGGGCGGCGAGGCCGAGGAGAACGCCCGTCACCGCCCCGCGCAGCCGCCTTCCTTCCCCGCCCTCCTAGAAACTGGGCGCCTGTTATCCAGCTCTGGCGCTGAGCCACAGGGCCTGCGCGGACGGCGAAGGCCGGCGCGACCTCGATCCAGACTCCGACCCTAACCCCGGCCCCTACCGCCTCCCCCCCCCCGTCCCCCCCCACCCCAGCCCCCGTGCCGAACGAACACCACCCGACCCTGCCCCGCCCCCAGCCCGTCCGGCCCAGCTCAGGGGCTAGGCACAGCCAGGCGGGAGGCGGGGCGACGGGCGGAGGCGGGGCTCCGTGAGGGAGACGGTGCTTCAGGTGGGAGGCGTGGCCGGGGAGGGAGCGGGGCTCCAGGAGGGAGGTGGGACTCTGGGCGGGAGCCGGGGCTCTGGGCCTGGAGGAGGAGGGGAGGGGGGTTAGGGAGAGAGGCGGGGCGCCAGGCATCCTCCCAGAAGAGTCAAACCTGAGGCTCTGGAAAAGTACACCAGCATATCACACACACTCAGACCCCGCGCGCACACACACACTAGCTGACACACATGCACAGGCTCACACACTACACACCCCACACACCCACACATACTGACATACTCACACACTACACACCCTGCACACTAGCACACACTTGCTGATACACTCACACAGACATGCGCACACACACCCCACACCCTTCACACACATTCACTGACACACCACACATGCTCAGGTACACATACACACATACCAGATATTCCCCACACAACCCCACCACACACACATGCCATAGTCACACCACACACATTCTCTCACCATACAACTCACACACTCACACTCGCTACACACATACACACTCACACACCACAGACTACACACACCACACCTCACAAATGCACACACCACACACTACACAAACTCACACATAGACACTCATGCTCACACACACCACAAACTACACAATATATGCCCCTACACACTCATGTACACCTCACACACCACATAGACCACACACCCTTCACGCTCACACATACTCACTGACATACTCACATACCACATACACTCATACACCACACCTTGCATACTCACACTGATACATACCACAGTCACACCCACACCACACACCACAAACCATGCACAATCACTGACACACTCACACTTTTACCACATACCCCCACACCACACCACATACTCACACCCCAGTCACACCACACACATATGCCAGTCACGGCACACACATTCACTCACACCACACCCCACACACTCACACATGCCACATACCACACTCACACCCCACACACCAGCCACACCACATACCCCACACACACATGCTGACACTCACACTCACATACCACATATACACCACACTCACACCCTGCACACAATGACACTCACAACCACACACTCATACACATACCACACTCACCATCACAGTCATTCTACACATGCCAAATATTCATACACTCACATAACATACACCAGACACCACACACATTCAACAACATACCCACTAACACTATCACACACACATCACACACAATCACCCGATGAAGGTGAGGTTTAGTAAATGTTGGAATTCTTCATTTAGTGTCCTTCACTTTGATCACAGTATAAGAATTTCTGGACAAGCCACAATGGTAAGAAAACTTGGCAGAGCTTTATTGAATAGGTAAGCAAGCAGACAGACAGACAAAAACCAGACAAGAAGAAGGGCAAGGGCACACTGACAAGAGTGTGGGTGCTCTCATAGGGAGACAGAGACAAACACCCAGAAGGAGACCCTCAGAGACACCTTGCTCCTTGTGCTGTTGGGGTATTTGCAGGGCTTCAAAGTTATGCAAAGCTAGGTTCTTTGGCTTTGCTTTAATCACACCCAGTGTGTTACTTTCTGAGTTTCTAGGTAAGAATGCATCCTGCCATAAAGCAGATCCTTATCCTTGAGCAAGGAGGCACCTGCTATCTGCACCCTGGGGCAGGTAGATAAGTCTAGGGAAGCATTTTCTCAGTAAGGCTGTCAGACAAGTGTTAATTCAAGGGGTGAGGAATGCATCCCACAGGAAGGACTGCCTCCTGCTGTTTATCACTGATGTAAAAGCTGGCTCTTCTGTGTTTCTAAATACCACATGAGTTGCCTTCACAGGGCCTCAGTTTTCTTAAGTTATCCTGCTTCATTTCCCCTAAAATGACTGTGTTCCTTTCGTCTTAAGGGGAGTACACAGAAGAATATCTCCTGTCCTTGCTGTTAGCTGACTGTTCCTCATTTTCCCCTTGTCTATCTGGCTTCATTTCCCCTAAGATGACTTTGTTCCTTTAATCAGAAGGGAAGCCGATGGACAAGCTTGAAGCTTGAGCTTTTTAAATTCCTGGCAGCCATTTGCTGTGCCTCATCTTTCCTAGGCTATCCTGCCTCACACTCACATCACACACATGCAACATACACACATTCACACCACACACTCACAGATACTCACACACAATACACACAAGCCACACATACACACACTCACAATCAGATACAATCATATTCACACACATAATCAAACACAAATTCACACATCCTCACACATAGCACATACAATCACACATATAATCATCTACACACATCTACACACTACACATCCACATACACTCACACACACATACACACATACCACACTCATAAGCACACAATATACATGCCACACACCCATACTCACAATCACATATAAACATGCCACATAGCCATATACGCACTACCACATTTACACACTCACACACTTATGCATACATACACGTGTACATACTTACATAATACACTGACACAATATACCCATACTAACACAACATTACTAACACACTCACATGCTGCACATCCATGTATTCACACACTTACATGCACACTCACATTCATGCATTCACACAAACTTACACCAGGTACTTGCACACACATACACCTCTCACACTCACACACTGCTGAGCCATCACTGAAGAAAGAATGGGAAGATAGGGAAAGATGGTGGAAGCAAGTAGCAGGACCGCCTGGGCTGCAGACAGGAACCCTGAAATATCACTAAAACAGTCTATTAACCATGACTCCCCACCCAGCCCTCCGCCCCCTCCTAGGAAGTTCCCTCTGGGGAAGGAAACCCACAGTGCAAGGACACTAGGAAGTCTGGTGCTTTGATGTTGCTCTGGGGCCAGGACCCCCAGGAGAGCCCGAGCCACAGGCCAGTGCCCTGCGCCCTGTGCAGCCAGGCAGCCCTGAGACCATGCACAGAGGCCCGCAAAGACTCCTGGAGGGGCAGAACTTGTACTGAGGATTCAAAAGTGTCACTTTCCAAAGAAAAATGAAGGGCTTAAATTATATTATATTACTAATTATATTAAAAGTACACCAGCCCAGTGCTGTGGCTCATACTCGTAATCCTAGCTACTTAGGAGGCTGCGGTCCCAAGAATCTCAAGATCAGCCTGGGCAGAAAATTCCATGAGACTCCATCTAACACAGCTCAGCTGGAGGTGTGGTTCAAGAAGCAGACCGCCAGCTGAACTACAAGTAAGCATGAGGCCTTCAGTTCAAGCCCCAGGACTGCTGAGAGAAAGAGACAGACAGACAGACAAAAACCAATATGTGAGTAGGCAGTGAATTCAGAAGAGGGCTAAAGAACTAATTGGCATTGCTATAACTTCTCTCATCCTCATCTTCTTTGTTTAAACAAAGCTTCTCAGCATTAATATCAAAACTAATGATCACACACACACTGGAGCAGGACTGTGGCCTCACTTCAGTAGGCTGAGGCAGGAGTTCAAGGCCAGTCTGGGCTACATAGTGAGAGGCTGTCTAAAAAATGTCAAAGCAGTGAAAAACATTGGGAGAATTTTTGTTGAGCTCTGTATATTCTAGAAACAAATGATTTCCATTCACGGATGCATAAACTAGTAGAAAAATAACATTATGGGTGTCATTTCCAGTAACATTTTACCTTTATGTTTAATGGTTGTTCATTTAAAACTCTAGTAGTCATTTTAATGATGGTATACTAAAATAATTTTCACAATAAATCACTCGAGAAGAATTAACACTGAGATCCTTATGGTTCTCAGGAGAAAAATTTAATTTGTTTTATTCACCACATAGTAATTTATGTCCAGACAAGTATATAAAGGCATTTGAGAAATGTCTTTTAGGCATAAAAATACATTACTTTGAGGCACATTGTTTTGTTTTGTTTTGTGCCAATACTTGAACTTGAACTCAGGGCCTGAGCACTGTCCTTTAGCTTTTTCACTCAAGGCAACTGAGGATGTGTTAGTTGTAATCATATCATTCTCTCTTTCTCTCCATCTGTCTCTATATTTGCCTCTGTCTGTCTCTCCCCCCTCCCCCTTCCCCAGGCCTCACCTCTGCTAGACAAGCTCTCTACAGCTTGGGTTACACTTCTCGGGCCAATCATGTACTCCTGAAGACATGGTATGCCCACAGCACATATACACACATACATTCATATAGAAATGTGAAGTCACAGACTACCATTGGCTCTAGAATTGCGTGACTTGGTGATGGCATGATGTCATCTATAGTCCAGGAGGTTTTCACTCTCTTGCTGAGTTGTCCTCTATGCTGGATCTGGCTTCAGGCTGATACTAGGATGGAGAGAGTAATTTTATGTGTAAGATCCAGACCCAACAAGCTGTAAGAGGAAGAAGACAGACAAGCTGGGCCCCAGTAGGCCCCACTCCCATCCCATTAGCTGGAACATCTGTCAGTTTTTTGAACCAATCACAAGGGAAATCGTCCTAGTTTTCCCAAAGGTCAGCTTCCCCTAAGATGGAACTATGAACAGGGAACCCAGGGAGGCTGTAGCTGTATTCAAAATCTAAAACTATCGTAAGACAGGAAATAATCTGTCTCTAGTGTGTGTGTGTGTGTGTGTGTGTGTGTGTGTGTGTGTGTGTGTGTGTGTGAGAAAGAGCTGTAGTATGAAGGAACCAGAGGTGTAGATACCATAACAGGGTCTGTTTCCAAGAACTATAGAATATATATACATACATATAGATAGATAAATAGATAGATATAGATATATAGCCTAATACCTATATATACATAAAACCTAATGTGTCTTGTCTTAAGAGACATTCAGCAACACATATCAGAATAATATTGCTGATCCTTCAGTGATTAGCTGCTTCACAGATACTAGACCCTACTCCTTATAGTTCTCATTTATAGCAAAGTAAGACAACAGATTTAGAGCTATGTGTTTGAAATTAATGTATTTCCTCTGGATACCTAATGACTTCTTTTTGTTGTTTTTGGTGCCTGTACTGTGGCTTGAACTTGAACCCTTGTGCTCTCACTTAGCTTTATGTCTCAAGGCTGGCACTGGACCTCTACTTCCACTTTTTTACTGGTTAATTGGTGATAAGAGTCTCATGGACTTTCCTGCCCAGGCTGGCTTCAAACCTTAATCTTCAGATCTCAGCCTCCTGAATAGCTAGGATGACAGAAGTGAGCCACCAGCATCTGGAGACTTCTGTCTTTGTCTCTGGTTCACTGTGTAAGACTTACACTACTGCCACATTCCGTGCTTTCATCTTTCCCCTACATATTTCGTAAATGAAACTAACCAGATACTCAAACCTATATCCACAGATGCAGAGGTAGGCAGAGAGGACAAGGCAGTAGGGACTGACAGTGCAATGCTTGTACCAACCCTCCTGTCCCTAACTCCCTGCAGGCACAGCTCTGCCACCTTTCAAATAGTCACTCCTTTCTCTGCACAACAACTCTGGTGCTGTTATTGCTGCACTGTAGACATGGAGACAGAGTTTGAGGGTAACAGGATGTCATCTCAGGTGAGCCGGCTGTCAGCAAACAATGTGAGTCCTGGTGCCCCAGGGACTCCTCGCCCCTCTCAGGAGACCACGTTTTCTGCCCCTGAGCATTGCACAGGCTGCCTGTGGGCATGGCTGGGACTTGTTTCCAAAGCCACTCCCCTCACAAAACCAAGGCTGTGCACCACCAGGGCCTGGACCAGCATCCAGCACCCCCAGAGACACTATCAGAGACAGTACTGGACAGGCCTGCTCTCCTCCGAGTTTCTTGCTACCAGGCCCGGCCTAGCGAGGGCACAAAGGAAGGCTCAGGCTGAAGCCGGCTCTGGGTGCTGACCCTGGCCCGTCCTACAAGCACCTGGCATCCCTGCCCTGGGGCGCCACTATGGAAGTGTCAGCGCTGGTCACCCCACTTCCCAGCTCCTGCCTACTAAGGTAAGCGTTCTCCGGGCCAGGCGGGGATCCTCAGCGCGGGCACTGCCAGCTTCAGGGCAGCCTAGGTCCTCCTCTCCTCCAGTCAGTCTGTCTGCCTGTCCATCGAGTCTACCTGAAGACGCCTTCCAGGGTTCCCATGAAATCTCTGTGGTCCTGTGCCCGATGGCGGGGCTCCTCCCGGTCCATGCCAGGCATTTCAGGAGGGGCGCCACTGGGGTGGGGATGCGGTCCCACATCCAGAGACTTTGAGGGGACCATGCCAGACCCCACCAAGTCCCTGCTGCTGTGCTCCTCCCACAAGAGCCCCTTTGGCCCTACCCTGCAGCCCCCTCCATGTGGCCCGCCCCGTTCCGGTGGACACGCCCCCTCCCGTGTGACCACGCCCACCCGACTGTAGTCCCGCATCCCTTTGGCCACGCCCTCCCTGTGGCCACGACCCCATCTCTGTGTGCAGACTCTAAGGGCCCCGCCCTCCGCCTCACCCTCGCAGGCCCCGCCCACGGCCCTTCTCAGCCTCACCCCTACAAGGCCCCGCCCCGTGCGGCCTCGCCCTGCCAGGCCCCGCCCACACTCCGGTGACTCCGCCCGCCCTCAGGCCGGCGCTCAGCGCTCCCGGCTCGCAGCTGCCGGCCCCGGGACTTCAGCTGCGGCCGCAGCATGGGGCGCTTCCGCGGGGGCCTGCGGTGCATCAAGTACCTGCTGCTCGGCTTCAACCTGCTCTTCTGGGTGAGCCGCGCGGGCATGGCCGCAGGCGGGCGGTGGGCCGGGCCCGGCCGGGTCTGAGGAGCGGGGCTCGGGAGATGGGGCTCAAAGGCGAGGCCAGGAGGCAGACAAAGGGCACGGGAGGGGAGGATGGGAGCGGGGAGCCTGGGAGGGGGACCCGCAGTCCTCCCCAGGCACCTCCCCTGAATTTTCTCTGGCCTGGTATTGCCAGATGTGGGGTCCGGGCGCCCCCAGCCCTGGGTCCCCTCTCCACCCCTGCGTACCGGGCACACCCCCTTCCCCTGCTCTGGGGGATCCTGCTGGGTCCCCCCTCCCGGACAGCCTTCCCTGGGGACATGTTGGGACTCCTCCCTCATGGGTAGCCTGCCCTGGGGACCTGTTGGGGGTTTCTCCTCCCGGACAGCCTGCCCTGGGGATTTGTTGGGGTCCCCTTCCCGGATAGCCTGCTCTAGGGGTCTTCTGGGTCCCCCTCCTGGATAGCCTGCCTTGGGGACCTGCTGGGGTCCCCTCTCCCGGACAGCCTGCCCTGGGGACCTGTTGGGGTCCCCCTCCCGGACAGCCTGCCCTGGGGACCTGTTGGGGTCCCCCTCCCAGACAGCCTGACCAGGGGGGCCCTGCCGGGGTCCCCTTCCCGGACAGCCTGCTCTGGGGACCTGCCCGGGTCTCCCCTCCCAGACAGCCCAGATCCAGGGCGGGTGGATGCCCACCTGCTCTTGCTCAGGGTATAAACCTAGAGTACTAGGAGCGGGCACCGTGGGTGAGGGCTGGGTGGGAGTTGAGGAGTAGATGAGGGTGAGGGGCAGGTAATCTTCTGGAGGAGGGTGAGAAGGGGGGCTTCCAGGGGGAGGCGCTCCCCCCCACCTTCCCCAAGATGAAGTCATGGGCTTTTGGGGTGTTACAGCGCCCACTACATCCCAGGGGTTGGCGGGGGTCCCCACTGGGGCCTGGCCACCCCTGAGCTCACCTGATCAAGGCCCTGGAGATTGGTGCAAAGTCTGAAAATGGTCTCTGCTCACCCCACCCTCTTGGCAGGATGTCAGTTGGTGTTCCTGCTCAGACCCAGGGCCCTGGCAGTGATCCGGGGGCTTGAGGGCCTCCCTGGGTGGGGGAGGCAGTGGCCTCTCTGCTCTGGGTAGGTTGTTGCTCCAGGACTGAAAGTGATTCATTATGCAGCGAGGGCTTCACTTGTGTCTGCAGCCCATTATACCACCCTAATAGGGTGGCTGGAGGCATCTCAGAGGCCATGGGGCATCTACAGTGTCCTGTAGCAACGGGCTTGGGGCCTGGACGGGTTGGGTTTGGCTGGGACTGGGTGCCCAGTGGACAGTCCTACACTGTGAAAGTCCTGTCTGCACACTGTATAAGGAGAGGCATTTTCTGGAGGCCCACGTTGTATATCTTAGTAGTGGGCTCCGTTTCAAAAGCCGTTAATTATAGATGTCAGGCTACAGGGGCCTTCACTCTCACTGCTTACAAATGCAAAAGCAATTGTACATCTGCTGAGACCGAGGCTTAGGCTGGGGTGTGAGCCTATTCTGGTGGTGCCCTAGAGCCAGCCTTTCCAGGGACAATTGAGAGCATTTGTCCAGACTTTCTATGTGTCAGAGCAGCACACATTCGCCCCAGTATCATGTCATGCTTCGTCCTCAGGATGGTTCTGCTCTGTAGCCGGGTCTCCCCATTTTTACAGATAAGGAAACGAGGGGTTAAGTAGGCTAGCTGGTGAATTGGGACTTAAGCTCTGCCTCCTTGCTACCTACCAGAGCTGGGTGGTTGGTTAACCAGTGTAGTTCCTTTTGGACCCTGAATCCCATTCAGCTTCAGGGTCACCTGAGTTTTTCAGAAATGCACATCCTCAACCATCCTAGACCCGTTGAACCAAAGCTTAGCAGGAGGAGGGGAAGGGACCAGCCATCTATTCAGACCACCACATGCAGGGGATTCTCATCCAAGGTCAGACTTGAGAGCCACTATTAAATAGTTACTAAGCAGATAATCCTAACTGTAACACACTATTCTCAGCTGAGCATTGGTGGCTCAGGCCTGTCATCCTAGCTACTCAGGAGGCTGAGACAGGAACATCAAAGTTCAAAACCAACCCAGGCAGGAAAGTCCACAAGACTCTTATTTCCAGTGAACCAGAAAAAGGCCAGCAGTTGAGGTGTGACTCCAGTAGGAGAGCACCACCCTGGAGCCTTGAACTCAAGTCCCAGTACTGCCCCAGTTGACTTTGAACCTCGGTCCTCAGATCTCAGCCTCCTGAGTGCTAGGATTACAGGTGTGAGCCACGGGCACCTGGTTCATTCTTATTTCCTCCTTCAGTATCTGGCACATTAGCAGCAGTCACTGCAGCTCTTTCCCTGCTTAGGGTCGGGGTTCTTTAGAGACCCACATCCCCGGGGGACTAAAGGAACCCCATCTGGAGACACACTCTTTCTGAGGGTGGTTTTTCCAGGTTGGAGGGCTTTTCCTGGCGGGACAGGCTCCAGCTTGCCCTGGAACATTCCCAGTGCACACGCGTGATGTCTTCCTCTCATGGGAAGGTCCCCCTGGTGACAGCTCCTCCTGCCATGTCAGAAGTTGGCCAGATATTGCAGGTGTGTTTTATGATCTGCAGTTTGGCACATGGACCTGCAGCCTCTGCCTGGTGGCTGGCTTTATATTTCTCCCCACTATACTCCTGGTGTTGTATGTGTGTGTACCCTCACGTGTGTATGTGTGCACACATGGCCGTACTGGGATTAAACTCAGGACATTGCCCTTTAGCTTTTTCACTCAAGGTTGGTACTATATCACTTGAGCCACACTTCTACTCCCATCTTTTTCCTGTTTAATTGGACATAAGAGTCTCACAGGCCTTCTGCCCCAGCTGGCTTCAAACTATGATCCGTAGATCTCAGTCTCCTGAGTAGCTAGGTGGCAGGTGAGAGCACCAGCGCCCAGTCCACTTCTGATTTCCTAAACATTCATCTAGATCAGCAGAGCAGCTGAGGACGCCCTGGCCTAGGGCTATCATCACATTTACTACTGCATTTTTCAAAACAGAAGTAAAGCTGGTCGCTCAATACCTTCTGCTCGGGGAAGTGTGTGCCATGCACCCCTTCCGGCATCTGCAGGTCTAAGCACAGACACTGCAATCTGATGGCTCTTTGTATGCCTGTGCCTTTCATTGAAATCACCTTGTTTTTCCTCCGTTGCATAGCAATGTAAATACAGCAGCACAGCCCTCCCAGCACATGTGTTGGTTTACAGAAAAACCTGGGCGCTGTTTATCCCTCCGTTATTGTTGTCTGCTCAGCGTTTTCCTATCATTGTGCTGCGGTCGCTCAGTGTTCCCTCCCACAGGAAGCAGGGCCCTTCTTCGCTGACCTGCCAAGCTTCTTGGGGATGGCTGTGGTTGGGGTTTCCACTGCGTGGTGCCTGGCAGGTGGTGGTGGAAAGACAGGGCTCAGTGGCTTGGGAGTGAAAGAGGTTTGACTCAAAGTTTATAGTTTTGTTTGACTCTAGCAACATTTGTCCTCTTTAGGAAACAGTTCTAGCAGTAACTTCAAAGTTTAAACATTAGAGACTAGTGAAGGGAAGATCAAAGGAAAGGAGGGTAGGAGAAAAGGAGAGAACAGAAGGGAAGGAAAGCAAAAGGGAGAATGGCAGGTTAAAAGGAAAGTGTTCTTTTTGGAATCCACTAAAATGCCAGCTAGGAGAGTCTTCATCGGTGCTTATTTCTCCTTGGTGGGTAGAGGGCCTCTGTACCAGCACCTCTCATATGTACCACAGGAGCTAGCTTCACTGGAAGAGCCAGGAGACAAGAGGCACCAAGACGCCATGCCAGAATGGTTCTGTGTGCGTGGACATTGAGACCTAGGAGTCCACAGCCTGATAGGTGGATGCTGGCCCTACACTGCCTCTTATTCCTGCCTCTACCACTTGCCACTGCAGGGATGGTCAGCCTTGACCATGAGAAGCCGTAGTCTTCTCATCTGTGAATTGAGTATAATAAAATGCCCACCTTGATCTGTGATCTTTGAGATGAGTTATATCTGGAAAGCCACAAGGATGTTACATGCACATAGCAAATAGTAACATGAGGTGTTAGTAATAGCTGAGTTTAAACACCAGAAATGTGAGTAAGAAAGTAGAACTGATGATCATCCAGGAGACTGGATTATAAAGGCAGGAATCAACCAACCATAACAGCTGCCGTCTTATAGTTCACCAAACACATGGTGTCAGAAAGAGAGATTCTTTCCTCTACAGTCAGCTTTCTTGGCAAACACATGCTGAGCATTTACTATGCACCTGGGGTCCTACTAAGTGCTGGCAGCTGAAAAACACTGATGCCGCAGCCCTAGATCAGGAGGCCCTGTGCCTCCATTTCATCTCCATGTGGTCTTAGATGGTTGCTTGTCCTTGTGTGCTCTTTGCTCCAAGGTTGTGCATTCCAGTCCTGACAGGGTTATGACACTGGACCTCAAGCAGAGCCATCGGTTACCTGCTGCCTTTGTGCTGTGAGGGCTAAGGGCAGGCCGGGGGGGGGTGGCCATTCACAATCAGAGCCCCCACATTAGTATACCCCATCACGCCCTTGGGCCCTGCACCTCTGACAAGCTGCTGCTCCTCTTTGAGAACCACTGTCTCTGTGGTCTGAAGAAGTCAGAGCACACCATAGGCAGAGGCGCTGTGCCAGTCCTGGTGCTTAAACTCAGGACTTGGCACTCCCCTTGACTTTTCCACTCAAGGCTGGTGCTTCACTACTTGAGCCACAGCCCCACCTCCAGCTTCTTGGTGGTTAATTGGAGAAAGAGTCCCATGGATTCATCTGCCCAGGCTGGCTTTAGACCTTAATCCTCAGATCTCAGCTCCTTGAGTAGCTTACAGGTGTGAGCCACTGGTGCCCTGCACATTTTTGTTTGACTGTTTATTTGTGTTTCTTTTAATGATAAAAATTTGTGATTTGGAGAGAGAGCCATCTGTGTCCTGGCACTGCTTGCATTGTATGGTGGGGTGAGATCTTGGGAGCAGGCTGAGAACCCCAGTGCCTGCTCCAGGATACCTGGCGCCTGCTGCCCAAAGGCAGAAGTGTCCTCCCAGCGTCCTGTGTCCTGCATGTCACCGCCATCTCAGGAGAATCCCACCGAGCGAGCACTAGCATCACATCTGAAGGGCTGAAGAGTCATTTACCTCAGAGAGTGACTTCATCCACAGCGGGGCGCAGGGGGTGGGGTGTGCGCACACCTGGAGCTCTCCAGGAGACCAGGGCTACACACAGGAGGGGTAGCACAGCCCTCACCCGGGCAAGCAGGCCCTTTCTTTGGTGTCTCTTCCTGTAAGAGCACAGTTCCATCAAGTCTGCACCCTCTGCACACTTTCTAATCCTGACTTCCCCACAGGACTTCAGTATCACATTTGGAAGGACTCAGTGCAATCCCAGAGCAGCGTGAGGTTTGCCTGAGCCCCAGTCCCCTCGTTCTCACCCCTGGTTCTGCAAGGCACAGACCCTCTGTCCCTGCCCTCACTGAGCTAAAATCCCCAGAAAAAAAAAATGTTGTCAGTCATGAGACTCGAACTCAGAGTCTTGGTGCTGTCTCTGAGTTCTTTCTTTCAAAGCTAGCTCTCTACCACTTTGAGCCACAGCACCACTTCTTGTTTTCTGGTAGTTAATTGGAAATAAGAGTCTTACAGACTTTCCTGCCCAGGCTGGCTTTGAGCAGCGATCCTCAGATCTAAGCATCCTGAGTAGCTAGGATTACAGGTGTGAGCCACCAGCACCAGGTTTCCCCAGAAATATTTAAATAGCAGGATTGCATGAGCTAAGGAGGGAGGCACACTCGTAGGCCAGGCTAGGCTGTGAGGAGTGTGGCCCAGTGGGAGAGGAGGGGTTTCTGGTCCACATCCAGGTGGAAGAATCAAGAGAAACTGTGGCTGGGTGTATGAGGACACCTACTCCTTTGCCCCTCACCAGCTGTGAGCCCCAGGTCACTTAGAAGGCCCCCTCGGGATGCTTTTGCCAGGTGTCTCTTGTCCAACAGTGGCAGGCACTTGCTCTCGGTGGTCTGGTTGGCTGGCATCCAGGAGTGGAACTAAGCTGACTGGTAGAACCAGGCCTTAAAGAGTGGTCTCTGGGCCAGGTACTAGTGGCTCATGGCTGTAATCCCAGCCACTGAGGAGGCTTAGCTCTGAGGATCATGGTTCAAAGCCACCCTGGGCAGAAAAGTTAATGAGATTCTTATGTCTAATTAACCACCAAAAAGCCAAAAATGGAGCTATGGCACAGTGGTAGAGTGGTAGCCTTAAGCAGAAAAAGCTCAATGACAGTGCTCAGGTCCTGAGTTCAAGCCCTAGAACCAGCAGAAGAGAGAGAGAGAGAGAGCGCTCCAGGATCTCTGCTTCATTTCTTCGTAAAGCAGTGGCCACTGTCACTGTATCTCATTCCAACATCACCTGGCCTGGCCTGTGACATGTCCTTCCCCCCCGCCCCCCCGCCAAGAGAAATCCCTTCAAACTGGAGTGGCACCCAGCACAGCCCCAGCGCCAAAACCAGGAGGAAACCTGGGTGGTTGGGGGGCAAGGAGAAGCCAACGCTGCCCCCTACCCTGTGCTCCATGGCTTTAAATTGCAACCTCTCTTTTAATTTTCCATTATGCATCCGACGTATCTGTGCCAGGGCTGGACAAATGGGTTGCGTCTGGGAGGGTGATTCCAGACGGCCATAAATTAGAGTCTGTGGACAGAGATTCCAAAAATGTGGCCTGGGAGTGGGGTGTTCCTGGGACCGCCGCCTCCTCCACAGTCTGCCCAGTGGCTGCCGCCTTGGCTCCCGGCCTCTGTTAATAGATTTTGCTTTGTGTGTGGAAAGTGCCATTCCTGTCAGGACAGCACGGAGGGGTCACTCCCAGGATCTGCTGAGCAGACTTGCCCCTGGACGGGACGGGCACCCCCCTCCCAGGGTGGGGGCTTCCCTGCGGCCTGTGGAGCCACAGCCACAACCCAGAAGCTGGTGCCCAGAAACACTGCCCACATTTTCCACACTGAGCATCAAAACGACTGTGTGATGCTTTCTGGAAAACTCTGTTTTTAAGCTTAGAAGAGTAACTCATGCTTAACACAGAGCACTTGGAAACCATGGAGAAGGAAAAAGCCACCTGTAACCCCACCCTCCAGAGATAAATCTTGTGGATGTTTACACATGATTTGTGATCCTGTGTTTCCAAGCAGGGCTCCCCCACTTCCCTCTGGGTGCAGGGGAGCCCTGTCCCCCTGGATGTGTCTCTCACTCGAACTTTCCTCTGAGGCTGGAAACCTTTAGTTATCCCAGCTGGCGAGGCTGGCCTGGTGTGCTGGGCCTGTGAACACTCCAGACCAGCCAGAGGGCTTGGCCTTGGGGGACAGAAGGTGAAGAGGGGCAAAGCCCGGCTGCGGGGCTGGCGCTGGCGCCTTAGGAAACACAGCACAGAATGAGATCCCAGGTACGAGGACTGCGGAGGCCTGGCTGGTCCTTTCCATCGTCTCTGATTCCTCCTCTTTTCTTCCCACTGCCAACATCTCAGGGTGCTCGCCCCATCTGGGGCACTGGCACTCTCCCTTCACTTGCTTGGTGAGAGTTGGGGCAGCAGACGCAGGGAGCTATTTTTATATCTCTCACTGATTTTCCCATAGTGCCCAGTAAATATCGGTTGATTGATGAATAGGGCGGAATTCAAGAGTGGGGTTTGTGGGGTGCACACAGTGTCTGTGAAAGCTCCCCAGAGGCAGATCATTGCTGCCAGCATAGATGCCAACTCCACGCGGCCATCAGAGGGGAGGGGAGGCATGAGCCACTGGCTCCCTGCCGCTCGCCTCTCCGCGAGCCACACAGCACACACCAGGCCTTTTTGGAAAAGGATTTTTTTCCTTCTTCACTTTCCATGGATACTCAAAATAGCAACCAAAGAGAGGAGGGGTGGGAGGAAGGAAGGAGACCAGGCTCAGATCCTGCCTGTAGAACCAGGGGCTGGGGGGAGGGGAGACCTCTAATTGGAGAGGACCTGAACAAGTGTGGGTGGGCCCAGAGTTGGTGTGTTTCCTTCTAAATGAGAAAAGTGGGTTCCCCCAGGTCTCGGAGTTCATTTTGTTCTTGGTGACCTGGCACCTGAGATCGCTCACTGGAGGTGGGGTTGGAACAGCCAGGCAGAAGGTAAATGCCAGCCAGGAAGCTGCTCACACCCCCCAGTAAGGCCAGGGGCTCCTTCCTCCCCCGAATGGTGAAGAGTGACCCAGGTACCTGGCAGCCGGCCCAGTCCAGGTGTGTCACCCTGTCCCCTCCTGGCCAACGCCTTGTGGTTTGCCTTCTAGCTGGCCGGCTCAGCCGTCATTGCATTTGGACTGTGGTTTCGGTTCGGAGGCTCCATAAAGGATTTGCCACCAGAGGACAAATACCCAGAGCATTTCTACGTAGGTGAGTGACGAAGCCTTACCTGTGCAACATCAAAGCCTCGTGCAGACACTGGCTGGGGCTCGGGGGAGGGGCAGGGAGAGAGAGTCAAGAGCCAGTGCCCGAGCCCTGTGTGGCCTTTGGGACCGCCACAGGAGACAGGGGCCTCACTCCACACATGGCCCAAGACCTTGGAGGTTCTGCCCGCAGAATTGACCTGTGTGTCTCAAGGAAATGTAACTAAGATTTGTTTCCAAAAATTCACAAACTTCTCTTATCCCCTGAATAAATTCTGTAAGTCAAGCCAGCCCCCCTGGCAGCTCACACACCTAGAATCCTAGCTACTCAGGAGCCTCCGATCTAAGGATGAGGATTGCAGTTCAAAGCCAGCCCACGCAGGAAAGCCTGTGAGACTCTTAGCTCCAATTATTCAGCAAAAAGCCAGAAGTTAGCTGTGGCCCGAGTGGTAGAGCACCAGCCTTAGGCATAAAAGCTAAGGGACAGCGCCAGCTCCTGAGTTCAAGCCCCAGGACCGACACAAAAAAGAAAAAGACCATGAGTGAGACCTGTGTTGTGTGAAATCTCTAGAGGAGTCATAACACTCTGAATAATAATAAATACCTCTTTACCCTAAAAAAAACTCTTCATGATTATTTTAATTTCTTGGATTTTACTAAATATTTGGTTTTATGTAAACACAGTTACAATTCAAGCCAAAGTGCCCCTAATTTTCGTAGGTTCCTCCATTTAAGAAAAAATATAAAACCTGCCAATATAATCGAAGTATAATACAATCAATTAATGTAACCAATATAATTAAATATAGTCCATCAACCAACAGAGTCCCAGGCTCTAGAGTCATATAAAAAGGTCAAGAGGGTGGTCAGCCTGGCAGCCACCCTCCCCCAGGCCTCCAACCCCCCAGGTCCAGTGTGCCTGAGGCCCTCAGTTGCTAAGGTGGGGCCTTGGAAGCTGGCAAGAGTGGTGCTGGCAGCAGGAAGGCCGGGCTGGCAGCTGGGGCTCCTAGATGGCCTCCATCCAAGTCTTTCAGCCACCTGTGGTAGAAGCCCCAGGCCTCCTGGGTTCAGCAGCCAGCCTCCAACTTCCTGTCCCAACTTCTCTCTGGGGTGCATTTTTGGATGGGCAGACACCCCAGACTCTAGTAGCACAGAGGGGCAGCAGTCCCCCCATCCCAGGAGTGGGAACACATGAGGTCATGTCTGTAGGCAGAGGATGTGAGCCGGCTTCTCCACCAGGGGTTGCCCACACAAACAGGAGCTACCACCTGGCTGCAGCCATCTTTCCATGTCCTGTTCAGAGCCAGGGGCCTGGCTTCGCTTGTGGCTGGAGGATGTGGGGGGAAAGCATCAGTGTTGAACACGATGGGCTGGCCTGCCCTCTTCACACTGACTCGCTTGCTCCAGGAATAGTTCTGCAGCTGGGTTTCCAGTCCACCTCACCACTGGTGGGTGGGTAACAGAGTGCCCGGTGCCAGTGTGATTGCTCCGAGAAGCTGGGGTTTGTGATCACTTCCACACTGCAGATAACAATGCTGACGAATAAGAGAGCTAAGCTACA
The DNA here is from genome assembly GCF_023159225.1 of Perognathus longimembris pacificus. Classification (NCBI taxonomy): domain Eukaryota; kingdom Metazoa; phylum Chordata; class Mammalia; order Rodentia; family Heteromyidae; genus Perognathus; species Perognathus longimembris. Next base: position 70,178,081 of record NC_063167.1, on the reverse strand, counting down.
GCCATGCCTGACAGGCTGAGATGTCCAGATCCCAGCTTGGTACATCAGGAGACACCAGCAAGCATCACTGCTTTACCTCTAGGTTCTTCTCACAAAGAAGCCTCCTGCCATCTATAAATGAGCTGGAGACCGTCCAGGGCTCAGCCCGCCCATGGAATCTGCATCTGCAGATTAAGCCACAGATTAAAAAATATTCTGAAAATACAGTGCGTGTGCTGAATGATCACAGGCCAGAGTGTATTCTTGTCATTCCTCCCTTAGCAAGACTGCATAAGAGCTGTCTGCACACTGCCCTGTGCTGGGGTGTTGCAAGGCACCTAGAGATGGTTGGAGTACATAGGGTGGTATGTAGGCTCCTTGTGAGAGGGACTTACCTCCTGTTGGTTTTAGCACGCGGCAGGGGTCCCGGAGCTGGTCCTCAGAAAGGATGACTGCCATTAATGCAGTCCAGGAAAGCTGGGGGGAGGGAGGGAGAGTTGCCCAGTGGAAGAACAACAATGATTTTAGATCACAAATGGTTATTGGCAGGTTATGTAAAATGTTCTGCAGACAAAGCCACTGAGGAGACAACCGAGCCAGTGTCCAGTTCCAACCAGGGGATCGTGTGTGTGTGTGTGTGTGTGTGTGTGTGTGTGTGTGTGTGTGTGTGTGTGCGTGCTGGTACTGGGGCTTGAACTTGGGGGGCCTGGGCACTTTCCCTTAGCTTTTTCACTCAAGGCTGATGCTCTGTTACTTGAGCCACATCTCCACTTCTAGCTTTTGGGTGCTTACTTGAAGATAAGCATCTCAGACTTTGTTGCCAGGGCTGGCTTAGGCATGGGCCTCCGGCGCCTCGCAAGGGGAGCCATTTTTAATTGAAATTATGCCAACAGGCTTTTCGGGAGCCCTCTCATTTCCTCAACTGAAATGATGCTACCCCCTTTAAAAGAAGCACTTGAGATGTGAGAAGGCAGCATGGTGCCGTCAGAGAGATGGGTGGCCCAGGAAGGCTCGCATTGGTAGCCTGTCCCTGGGAGATCACTGGCATTGCAAAACCATTCACGATCAAAATCCAGGTCTTTGAAGCAAGGGAACTAGGGCATGGGAGGCATGTGGGATTTGGGAACCAGGTCAGGCATCTGCCCTTCATGCTGCTGTGGGAGGAGAGGGCTCTACAGCATCCATCTTGGGATGAAAATGTGGCTGCAAACTGATGTACCCATCCAGCAGCCATTTTCCACAAGGTGGGGCAGCAATGGCAGCTCGGTCGGGAGGCACAGATGTGTGTGGCCTTCCAAGCAGACTTGGAATGGGGTCTGGTCCGCCACTTGCACAGCTTCTGATTTCTCTGAAGCTCCACCAGCCCTGCTCCTAGGGGTGGGAGCCATGACAGGCCCCACCTTGCTGGGGGTTGCCAGGGCTCTGTTTCCTTGTTTTGACTGAGTATTGGCCTCCCAGAGAGAATTCATGGGTTCAGAAGGGCTCACTGTTGCCAGAAAGGCCAAGCTGACCACCCAGCGGTCAGCCCAATGACCCAAGCCTCCTCAGGAGTCCCTTTCTCCCTGACCTCTGAGTGTGAGATCCTCATCCCCTCCTGACTATGGGGAGCCCAAGTGCTATGGTGGTGACCTCTGTATGTCCTACACAGATGGCCATGGGGTGGCCAGTCCAATCAGGAGCCTGTGTGTGTGTATGTGTGTGTGAGCACACGTGTGCACACAGGAACACACATGCACTGAGTCTTGAACTCACGGCTTTTGGTTCTCCCTTGGCTCAGGGCTGGTGCTCTACTACTTGAGCCACAAAGCATTATTTCCAATTTATTTGTTTGTTTGTTTTTTGCTGGTTAATTGGAGATGGTGTCTTTCAAATTTATCTGCCTGGCTGGCTCTGAACTTCAGTCCTCAGCCTCAGTCCTAGCCTGGTGAATAGCTAGGGTTACAGGTGTGCCCACTGGTGCTGGCTTGTTATTTTCAATGCTGCGCCATCTCTTGTGACTGCATGCACTCCCCAGGCAATAAGCTGCCCCGTGAAGCACAGCGACCCGGAGGAAGGGCAGCTGGGACAGGAATGTGCACCTTCCTCCAGGCACAGAGAAGGGGGTTCCCCGGGCTGTCTGAGAGGGCAGGAAGTAGGGTGGCCTGGCCTGCAGCCCCTCCAGGTCCATAGTGGGCAGCACCCTGGGCTTGGGGGCTCCCGGAGACAGGATACCACCACCCCACTTCCTGTGAAGGGAGTGGTTTCCAGGTGACTCATATGAGGAAAATGCAGAAAAGGAAACAGAGGCAAGAACCGAAGTTTTAGCAAGCCCAGTGCCAGTCCCTATTGTGTTCTGCCTTATCTCCGATCAGGGAAGGAACAGGAAGGCTGAGGCCTCTCCCTCCCAGAGCCTCCCCAAGTCAGACCTGGCCGAGCTGCCGGGCTCACCCAACGGAAGCCAATCTCCACCCGCAGGGCTGCGCCTGGCTTTGTCCTGCAGGGCAAAAGGGAGGACCTTTCTAGAATCTATTTTGCCTGCCTCAAGAATGGAGGTTAAGCTGGGAATATGGCCTAGTACAAGAGTGCTTGACTCGTATACATGAAGCCCTGGGTTCGATTCCCCAGCACCACATATACAGAAAACATCCAGAAGTGGTGCTATGGCTCAAGTGGCAGAGTGCTAGCCTTGAACAAAAAGAAGCCAGGTACAGTGCTCAAGCCCTGAGTTCAAGGCCGAGGACTGGCAAAAAAAAAAAAAAGGAATGAAGGTTAGGGACCCAGGCAGGGGTGGCACACCCCTGTCACCCCAGCTATTCAGGAGGCTGAGATCTGAGGATCGTGGTTCAGAGCCAACCCAGAGCCAGATCTTCAATAAACCGGCAGAAAAGCCAGATGTGACGCTGTGGCTCAGGTGGTAGAGCGCCAGTCTCGAGCAAGGGATGCCAAGCAAAAGCTGGAGGCCCTGGGTTCAAGCCCAGTTCCAGTACAACAAGAAAAATCAAATCTTAGGCTTCCCAGGCCCCCGTGCAAACCACAGAGCCCCTCACAACCAGCCATCCCATGCTGCCAGCCGCTGGACAGGGAGCCAAGGGGGCGCACGCGGGGTCTGTCCCTTCGGGAGTTCCCCCCTCCACCCGCCCCCCCCCCCCCCCCGCACAACTGGTGGCCACTGCGTCCTCTCTACCACTTGTCCCAGGGCCCAGTCCTGACGACGCCCCATCCCCTCCGCCTCGGGCTCCCCCTGAGCACGGCCCCGCTGCCCCCTCCAGCCCGCACCCCGTGCCCGCCTGCGGCTCTGGCCCCTCCAGCCCGCACCCCGGGCTGGGTTCCACAGGATGCTGACCCGGGTCCCCGCCTCTCCGTCTCTCGTCCTCAGGCCTCTACGTGCTGGTTGGAGCGGGGACCCTGATGATGGCCATGGGATTCTTCGGGTGCTGCGGTGCCGTGCGCGAGTCCCAGTGTGTGCTGGGATCAGTAAGTGGGGCTCCAGGGCCGGCGGGGTCGGGCGTGGGGGTCCCTGGTCTCCCGGGTCGCCCTGCCCCGTTCAGAAGATGAGGCCCCAGGACGGCGGGCAGCACCCCGCCACCGCCCTGTCCTGCTCAGAGAGCCTCTGGGCCCACACAGCTCCCGGCCTGCTGGCCACCGTCTCCGGACCCCATTTTCCAGACGCTGTTCGAGTGGTGAGATTTCTGGGCCATTCCTGAACCTCCCTGCCCAATGTTAGTTAACCACAGCAGAGACGTGGGCATGGTGCTCACCATTGTGTGATACCCGAGGTCGTGCGTGCGTGCGTGCGTGCGTGCGTGCGTCCGTGCGTGCGTGCGTGCGTGCGTGCGTGCGTGCAGGAGGGAGGGAAGGAGGGCACAGGGGACCTGCAGCAAGGTAACTCTGCTGTTGCCTGAGGGAGAGCCGGGGCCTCATCTTCTGTGGGGCAGGCCTCCCCGCCGAATGGGTTCCTACCGCCCGGCCTAACGTCCCTCGAATGGAACAGATCCAAAGACACTCACTGAAGTGGAAGGTATTAAATGAATGAAATCAGTATTTTCTCTTCTCAACAGTTTTTCACCTGCCTTGTGGTGATATTTGCTGCTGAAGTGACCACTGGGGTATTTGCTTTTATAGGCAAGGATGTAGTAAGTAAAAATTACCTACAATGCTGTGTGTCCATTCTCTTCATGGCCAAGGATCTATATAGGAACAGTCATGCCAAAAAGTGTAAGAAACCAAGTAGACCCAGATGATAGCTGAAGCTGAACTTAGGAACTAGGAGTGTACATAAGTAAGAGCACATGTGTGATTTTTTTCTAGGGACTCAGCTCATAGCTTCCTTAGATTTACAAAGTGCTCTATACTTTTTTAACCTTTTTTTTTTTTTTAAGAATCTCTATCTTAAGATTAGTCCTAGTTCAGAAGCCAGGCCTTGGTGGCTCATGCCAGTAAAAGGGGGCTGAAATATGAGGATCCAGGTTCAAAGCCAGCCCAGGGGGGAAAGTCCATAATACTCTTATCTCTAACCAGCAAAAGAGCTCGAAGTAAAGTTGTAGCTCAAGTGGTAGAACACCAGTCTTGAGTGAAAAAGTTAAGGACAGTGCCCTGAGTTCAAGCCCCAGTACTAGCAAAACTCCACAAAGATGAGCCCTATTTTGTGATGAGGTAGGCATTAGAAGACAGATTTACAGGTGCCGAAGGGATGGGGGACGGCCTTTATTCTCATCCCTGTCAGACCATCTTTTGTGCTAAGGCTTGCCAAAGAGTTCGCCTAGACTTGCTGCCCCACTCCTGAGTGTCCAGAATGGTTATCAGAACCCGCAAAGGAAGTGGCTTTCTCAAAGGATAAACACAGGCAGGCTTGAACAGAATGGAACCTTAAAAGTACCTGCCACACTGCCAGTTAATTCCTGAGCCATCAATGCTGTTCATGAAATTAAGACTAAAAACTGGTTAACTGAGTAAATGTCACCTGTGAAACAAGTAAATGTCACCTCCCTTGCATTTGCTTCTAACACAGCTGGCTGTATTCCTAGGTTAGTTGAGGTGCCGTTCTATGAAGAACTGAAACTAGATCATAGGACTTCTTGAAGTTTCTGTGAATTTGGGTCATATGGCTTTATATTGCAGAAAGCATCGCCTAAGCTCTACATGGTATTTGAATGCATAGTCTTTCTTAGCAATGAACATCTTATTTATTTGATTATTTATTTTTGGTGCCACTCCTGGGGCTTGAACTCACACACTCCCTTAGCTTTTTTGCTCTAGGCTGGCACTGTCACTTGAGCCTCACCTCTACTTCTGGCTTTTTGCTGGTTTATTAGAGATAAGAGTCTGTCAAGCTTTGAACCTTGATCCTCAGATCTCAGCCTCCTGAGTATCTAGGATTACAGGCTTGCATGGCCAGCACTGACTAGCAATGAACCTTAAACTCTGTCACAGGCACACCTGAGTCCTTCTAGCCAACAGGACACAGGATTGCATGGGTCCCAACCAGCACGGCAGCAAAAAACCCCAGGTGGAGTCCAGGAATCTGGCCCAGTTGGTGCTGCCAGCATTGGGAACCTCCATTCTGGGAAATGTGTCTAGTCTATGAATAGGGTTGCTGGCTAGCCTGTCCTGCAGTGCTCTGCTGCATTAGGACACCAGGACCGGTGCTCCGCCCCTCCATGCGGAACCCTCCTAAAGCCCCAGGGAGCATGTGGAAGATGTGGGAGAGGGGACAGATCCTAGTGACAAGACACGGTTTGACCATGTGCCTTCCTTCTCCTGGTGTTTTTGCAGGCTATACGACACGTGCAGACCATGTATGAAGAGGCTTACAGTGATTACCTTAAAGACAGGGGAAGGGGAAATGGAACCCTCATCACCCTCCACTCAGCGGTGAGGTCCTTTACTTCATCCTGATGCCCGCCTTCTGAACATCATGCCAGCTTCTCTCTCATCATCTAGATTAGAAATAAAAGTAGCTAGTGGCCCAGGCCTGTAATCAGTCCTTGCTATTCAGGAGGTTGAGAGCTGGACAACTGAGTTTTGAAGCCAGCCTGGGCAGAATAAGTCTGGGCAGAAAAAGTCTGTCCAATTTCATTTCCAATTAACGAGCAAAAAGCTACATTTAAAGTATGGCTCAAGTAGTAGAATACCAGCCATAAGCAAGCAAGCCAAGTGAGAACACCAAACCTTGAGTTCAAGCCCTGGTGCCAGCAGAAGAAACCAAATAAAATCAGTAAAAGAAAGTGGCAGCCTCATGTCTTAGCCCTGGAGAACACACGGTTTGCCTTCCATGTGGAACCCTAGACAAGAAAGAGCCCCACCTAGCACACAGTTGGCAAGATCTTTACTGCCTCTCCTGTCCTAAAGCCTCTTTTCTTCTCCAGTTCCAGTGTTGTGGAAAAGAAAGCTCTGAACAGGTCCAACCCACGTGTCCAAAGGAGCTCGTAGGTGGTAAGGTAAGCCTCTCCCCACACACCAGCGCCTCCTAGTGGAGACATGGCCACCATCAGGCTCTGGTCCTCTGCATTCTGGTTCTTGCTTTAGTCTGTGGCAAATAAAAGTAAAGCTGTGTGACGGACTAGGCCAGGGCTGTGTTCTGTACCAGAGGCCGGTGCAGAGACTCAGCAGCTTCATCATCAAGGGGATCCTTGAGTTGAGTTTGACAAAGAAGATGGTTCCAGAACCAGGAAGCTGTGGGAAGAGGTGTGTGCAGTGGTTTTATTTTTGGTTGACCTATGATGCTTAGTGTTGAAGGTCTCCTTGGTGCTGGCCAGTGAGCACACAATGTGCTTGAAGGTCGCCAGCAGAAGCGTCCCCATCCGTGGAGGGCCTTAGGGCCCAGGCTTCATGGGTCTCTCAGGAAACAAGGACAGGAACCCAGGGGCCCAGCTCAGTCACCACAGGAGAGAGAGGTTCTCAAATGCCAAAGGCCTACCTTTCCTGAGTTGTGGCTTTCCTTCATTTCACTTGTGCCTTTACTAGCCTTTTAGTTTCTTAATAGGTAATGATTGCCTTGCTGGGTTCTTGTCACTAATGAACCAGCAAAAAGCTAGATCTGGAAGTATGGCTCAAGCGGTAGAGTGCCAGCCTTGAACAAAAAAGTCAAGTGAGAGAGCAAGGCCCTGAGTTCAAGCCCCAGTACTGACATAAAACAACAACATGGGCAATTGTTGTTTTAGGGGTCTTCTCTTTATTCTTCTTGCTGAAAGCAAAAAGAGGCCTCAAATTTTAAAGTGTCTCAGATCCCATAGAAATAGTCTCCTCTGGGAAGATCGAGGCATTCTTGATCTCAGAGCATTATGTGGTGCTGACCTAAAAGGAGCAAAAGGAGAGAATGGATTTCCCCCAAAACTACACTTTGCTTTAAGGTTGCCAGGATGATACTACAAAGACAAAGGTTTGTGTGAGGACAGAGCTGATGTTGAGTAAGTCACAGAACAAGCTGTAGAGAAGGAAAGGGTTGTACTGGGGATGATTCACACATAACCAGTTTTTATTCCTGACTTTTATCCCCCTCCCAAACAGAATTGCATTGATGAAATTGACACTATTATCCGTGTGAAGCTACAGCTCATTGGAATTGTCGGTGTTGGGATTGCAGGCCTAACGGTGAGAATGTTCCAGAACTCCTTTTTATTTTTTTAAACCCATTAAAAAGCCTTGAACATTCTCATCTGATTTCTCTTCAAGCATGAGATGACAGTAACTTAAGGAACAATTGCCATAGAGAACAGACACATTGACTCATAGCAGTCTTCTAAGAACAAAAACTAATTAAGTCTACCCATCAGTAGCCCTGTAAATTACAAACTTTGCACTGTGGTGACCACCATTGTAAGAACCCCACCCCTAATCTACGCAAGTTTTCAATGCGAGATAATATGTCCTCTCTGCTTTGAAGAGGCAGCACAGGGTACAGATTAATTGGGAGAGTCCTTGCATGACATTGTCTGACTCCACTACTTACAGAAGTCCTGGAATTATAGCAAAGTTTCTTCATTTCTCTGTTTTGTGATTTCCTTGTCTACAATGTGTGTGTGTGCGCGCGTGTGCACACACATGCGCTAGTTCTGGGGCTTGAACTCAGGGCCTAGGCACAATAGCTGTACTCAAAGCTATTGCTCTCCTACTTGAGCCACAACTCCACTTCTGATTTGTTGGTTTGTTCATTTGTTTGCTGTTTAATTGAAGATAAGAGTGTCACTGACTTTCCTTCCTGGACTGGCTTTGAACCATGATCCTCCGATCTCAGATCTCAACCTTCTAAATAGCTAGGATTATAGGCACATTACCAGCACTCACCCTTAAAATGGGGATATTTAACACACCAACTTTCTAAGATTATTGTGAAGATTATTGTGAATGGGATATTATATACAAAGCATTACTATAAGTCTAGTTCTTGGTTATAATCACACATTGACTTAAGATGGCTCAGCAGTTTGCTGGCCTTTTTGACAGATGACCCTGTCTGGCTGTCCCTAATGAATGGGTCTGTCTATTTCAGATCTTCGGCATGATATTCAGCATGGTCCTTTGCTGTGCAATACGAAACTCACATGACGTGATCTGAAGCTACTTGGCCATGAGTGTGGCATCCTGGAGCTCTCATACGAAACGTCACAGAGCTATCTCATCTCCTCAATATTCAGAGGACAGTGGGATGGAAAATACTTTGCTGCCAGTTGTACATTTGCACATGTATGGATGTCTGATTCATTACTGGGGTGCCCCTGGAGTGAACGTCTGTGAATGTTGAGTGAGAACATTTTCATGTGTGAGCTGTGTGTTTCTGGTATGTGCATTCATGATAAGAATGAAATCTATCTGCTGAGAATTCCTGGTTCTTGTTGTGTTAGAGGAACAACCTGTTTAACTTTAGGAAATGATCGAAAAGTTTTGAGAAACACGGGTATTCAAAAAAATGTAATATAAATCAGTTTCTCAGACTTCAGCCAAAAAGAGTTAGATGCACATAGAAATGGTAGGATTTCTACTTAATGAAAACAATAAGCTTTAGTGATTGGAAGACAGATTAGTGTCAAAATCAATGTCTCCGTTCAGAAATAAGGGTTTGTGGATTTTTTTTTAATATATACATGCTCTCCCCAGAATACAGTAAACTGAAGCTTAAAACCAAACCAACCTACAAAATTAAATTAAATCTAATTTGAACAAGTAATGGTTCCCAGTATTAAAAAATAAATAAACGTCCTCCCTCTGCAAAGAGTAGATCAAACAGTCATGTGCACTATAAAAGTGTTTTTAGGACAAAAGAAAAAAAGGACAACTTTTAAGGAAATATTTTTGGTCTTCTACAAAGACATGAGGTCTGACTTTATTCCGTCCCCTTTCTGGCTCTGCTCTAAACTGTTTTCCACCACCCTCACATCCTCAAGGGCTTTTTATCTCCAGTTCTCCTGTGTGACTCTCCAAATATGAGCACAGAAAGACAAAAGCAATGGACCTGGGGTTGCAAAGTTTGGAAAAAAGAATTTTTACTGGCACTCTTTCTTTGAAATACCTCAGACTTGAGTTTACATCTTTTCTTAGTTCTTTTTTTTAACATATGCTTTTCTTATTTATTTCCTAAAGAACTATAGTTTTTACCATTTCAAATAAATAAAACAATTCCAGAATAATTCAGACATTATCTTATGAGCAGCCTTGGCCAAAGTGAAATAAACAAAAGCATCTTCTAGTTGTACCCACAGCGAGACACACTGAGGAAACAAACATTGACACAGACCCAATGTAAAGATGTGTTTTCTCTGCAAATGTCCTGTGAAAATAGAATGTTCAGGTTCTTTTATGGTCTTAATACTTGATTCTAGGTGGATAAATCCAAAAGTAGGATCTTTTATTTTATTTTTGTCAGTTGTGGGGCTTGAGTTCAGGGCCTGGGTGCTGTCCCTAAGCTTTTCTGCTCAAGGCTAGAGCTCTACCACTTGAGCCACAGTTCCACTTCTGGTTTTCTGGTGGTTAATTGGAGGTCAGAGTCCCATGGACTTTCCTGCCTGGGCTGGCTTTGAAGTATGATCCTCAGGTCTCAGCCTCCTAAGTAGCTAGAATGACAGGCTTGTGCTACTGGCGCCTGGCCCAAACTTAGGATCTTAATAGGTCTATTTGCTAGTCATTTGTAATACCTTGTTACAGTTAGCCAATTATGATCATTTTCTTAATTTGCATCTTAAAAGGCCTCATATGAGGGAAGCTGTGTCCCCACTTGAGCCTCTGTGCATACAAGAGCACAGACTTTAGTGTGCTCTCAAGGAAATGTGAGGTTCCCAACGAACTTAAAAAACCGTTTTGCTGAAAGGACACAGTGCCCGAAATAATAGTCTTGAATCCAGAGAGCACATTTCCCTTTTGGCCATGCTTGCTACTGCCTCTCACTTTGGAGAAGACTTCTCCAGAAAAATAATCGGAGCTGTGTATGCTCAGTATGTGTACTTAGTTGCCTCTGTAGTTAAAGAAAAGATTATCATTAGTGGGGCACTGATGGCTTATGCCTATAATTCTGGCTACTCAGGAGGCTGAGATTTGAGGATTGAGGCTTGAGACCAGCCTGTACAGACAAGTCTGTGAGACTCTTACCTCTGATTAACTAGTAAAAACACAGAAATGGATTTGTGGCTCAAGTGGAAGAGCACTAGTTTTGGGCAAAAAAAAAAACCCAAGTGACAGTGTGAGGACTTGAGTTCAAGCCCCAATACCAGCAAAATAAAATTTAAAAAATCACTTCATGGGCTGGGGATATAGCCTAGTGGCAAGAGTGCCTGCCTCGGATACACGAGGCCCTAGGTTCGATTCCCCAGCACCACATATACAGAAAACGGCCAGAAGCGGCGCTGTGGCTCAAGTGGCAGAGTGCTAGCCTTGAGCAAAAAGAAGCCAGGGACAGTGCTTCAGGCCCTGAGTCCAAGGCCCAGGACTGGCCAAAAAAAAAAAAAATCACTTCATAAAGTATATGTTTGTACGCCAGGAATTGACCCATGTAATCTTTGAAGCAAAGAAAAATTCATCTCTCGGTAGATTTTGTTCATCTGTCTTCCTGAACAGAGGAATTAAGTGAACACTCAGGTCTGTCCAACTCAGAATTGTCTCCAGTTCCACATGAGTTTTATCCTGTCTCAATTAACTAAGAAGACCACAGTACTTAACAGGGTATGGCTCAAGGAGTAGTGCACCCGCTGCAGGAATGAGGCCCTCAGTTCAAACCCCAAATGCCACTAAAAAAAAAGTAGAAGACTAGAAAACTTGTTCTTAAATCTAAGCAGGAGAATAAAGATCTGCCTCACATAGGTGCTTTTGGGGTTAAGCTTTCGAAAGTATGTATCCTGAGTCAAGCTAGGGATGTCTATTCAGATTACTATATGTGCATACACATAGGTATATGTACATGTGTGTGCACTTATGTACCTTATATATACCTATATAGGCACATGCAAGTGTGCTTATACATACATGTGTACTAAATGTATAGTTTTGTCTACATATATTATCCTTATATATTTAAAAAAATATATGTTGAATACCTATCTAGAGTACATATACATGTGATGTGGAGATGTGTATCTAGGTGTACATGGATCTGTGTGTACATATACATGTATGTATATGTATGCATACCTTTTCAATTATCTCTATTTACCTGAACTAATTTGAGATCAGATCAAACATTTTCTTAAGTTTCTCATGCCCAGGCCTTGAATTAAGATTTAATGATGAAATATTTTATTTCAAATTAAATTTTTCTATGTTCTGAAATTTCTTGTTTGAGTTAATCTTAAAAATGCTTAGTATATCCTTTTTGTGTGTGTGTCAGTTGTGGGGTATGAACTCAGGACCTAGGCGCTATCCCTGAGCTCATTTTGCTCAAGGCTAGTACTCTACCACTTTGAGCCACAGCTTCACTTCTGGTTTTTGAGTGGTTAATTGGAAGTAAGAGTCTCACAGTGACTTTTCTGCCTGGGCTGGCTTCAAACCACCATCCTCAGATATTAGCCTCCTGAGTAGCTAGGCTCACAGGTGTGAGCCAGCAGCACCCAGAAGTATAGCCCTTTTATACATCTCACACAACTTATTTGAATTTCCAACTACCAATTAACCCAAACAACAGGTGAGTTACAAAATAAAAGCTTTCATTCAGCTACTGGAACTTTTCAAGATAACACAGCTTCAGTAAGAGGAATGATTGAATGGCAAGGACCAGAGTCCTAAGGTATTCTAATTAATGTACTGGAAACTCTACCAAGAAGAAATAGGTAAGTTAGATGTGAAGGATGCAAGAAAGACAGGAACCTTGATTAAGTCCCAAGTTTTGACTTAGCAGCTGGAAAACAGTGACAAACAAGAGACATCAAATGTAATTGAACATCTCCAGTTACTGGTGGCTCGGTCCTCTAATCTTGGTTACTCAGGAGGCTTAGATCTGGAGAACCAAGGTTCAAAACCAGCCCAAGCAGAAAAGTCTTCATCCCCAGAATAACTAGCAAAAAGCCAGCCTGAAAGCATGGCTCAAATGGTAGAGTGCCAGCCAAGCAAATAAACCTAGCAAGAAATCAGAGTTTGAAGCCTAGTACCAGGGGAGGAAAAAAAGTTGATGAGTGTGAGTAGAAGGAAAAGGAAATACAAACAGCACTAGGTCCTAAAGCTCAGGAAAGAAGTGTAGGCCAAACCGTAATTCAGGAATCTTCCACATAAAAGTGTTTGTGTACAGCTTCAAGCAAGATGAACTGATAAATTCGTGATTGAATCCCCAGGGAGGTTTGAAAATTAAAATCTGCTATGGAACAATGATTTGTTCTCCACCCATTCCTGTTTCAGAGTTGACTGTTCTTTTAGTAGCTGCCATCTCATAATCTGATATCTTATTCCTTAAGAAAAAAGGAAGGTCATAGCTTACTGATAGGTAAAGTAGGCTTCAGGTTGCTGAAATGGGCAGCATGATTCCTTAGGGCATCCAACATGCAATTTAAGACAAAGCCAAGCTTCTGCCTTTTTTTTGCCAGTCCTGGGGCTTGCACTCAGGGCCTGAGTACTATCTCCCAGCTTCTTTTGCTCAAGGCTAACACTTTACCACTTGAGTCATAGAGCCACCTCCAGTTTTTTCTGAGTAGTTTATTGGAGATAAAAGTCTCAGACTTTCCTGCCCAGGCTGGCTTTGAACTGAGATCCTCATATCTCAGCCTCCTGAGTAGCTAGGATTACAGGCATGAGCCACCATCGCCCCGCTAAAGCCAAGCTTCTTACATGCTCTACATTTAACAGTGTCCCAAGGATCAGTAAGATACAAAGCTATTAAAACTCTAGATTTCCATCCAAAGTTTAGAATCTTCACCCCACAGCATCCAGCCCAGATCTACACTACTCTTGTCAGCTACAGACCACAGCATGGATTCTGAATCACTGTGGAGGAAGGCAAAAAGAAAAGGCTCAATGAAACACAAGAGACTGATTTCATCCTCACTAGGGCTGGTTATAAATGAATAGCTGTATTATACCATGAATGCAGATATGTGGCCCCCACCAGATCCTTTGGGAAAGAGGTCATGGCAGCAGGTGGCCTTTGTACTGGACCATTGTTGCCTTTATTGAGAAGTTTGAAGAGAGGATAGAAGTAGGAGCTAAACTGCAATGTACTGAAAAGAGAACAAGTAGATGGTTAGGATAGTGGGCTCTTATGCATGCACATGCACGCACACACATGTGCATGCACCCCTCCCCACACACACCTAGAATAAAAATTCAAGTGATAACTAGAAGGTTACACAGGACCATAAGAGACTGCTTGCTTGAATTTTTCAAAAACTTATTTAGGATAGGAAGAGATCAAAGTGATGATGAAAAACTGCAACTTGCAAGCCATATCATTCCCCAGAGCCAATCCAGGACTCTATGTCCTGGGACACACATGCTCTCCATGCATCCTTTAGCCCCTCCAACTGGGTTCCATTCCTGCACACTTCTGAGATCCAATCAGTCAGTTGTTCACATGCAAGTGAACAGGGGCAATGGGCCATAACATGATGCCCAAGACCACATGTGTGACTGCTCAGGGGCATGGTCACACAATGTCTGGGGACCTGTTGGGGTTCTTTCTCTGACCCGGCTCGGATGCTTATTTCTTTCTCTCTTATTACCCTCCATATCGTCCTCTCCCCTAACCCTCGATCTGCAGGTAAGTTAGAGTGAGACGTAGGGGTCACTCCGGCCTGGCGTGCGCGAAACCTACGTGGTAATGTGACCGCTATCCTTCCCTGGGAGCTAGCGTACATAGACCACGGAGTAGGCTTCTGAGAGCGAACTAACTTTATTGAGAGAAGGTCAAGGGGAGATGATCCCGAAGGAAGGGGGTTGGCCAGGATTCTGATAGGCTGTGAACTGTCACGTGACCCCCAAGGGCTAATGTCACTTGAGCCCACCGAACCCGGGCGGGGTTGGTGGGCGCCCGGCTGGCTGGCAGGTTGGAGGGCTGTTGGCCCAACCGGTTTCTCTGGATTCCAATCTAGAGGGGGTAGCAGGTCCGCATTCCCCATGGCTGGGGGAGGTGCATCAAGCCCCTTCCATCAAGGCGAGAAAGATGGACCCCAACAGGGACCTGCACACAGGACTGCTCGTGGCCATGGTGAGGGATGCAGAACCTCTATGGGAGAAGGCCTTTGCCCCGACTACTCAGCCAGGTTTCCTTTCTGCTCTCTCATACTGAAGAGAAGGCTCATGAAAGAAGCAGGAAAAGGAGATGAGAAAAGCAATCAGAAATATCTTTGGACACTAGTAGTACAGATGCTGAAGTCAGGATATTCCAGGTACAAGGGGCAGAAAAGGAAAGTGAAGTTTCTTTAAGGATGGAGCTGGCTACATTCGGCTGCAATAGTGTCTCTCCTCAATTTCTCCTGTCATCTGGTTTGGTTCCCCCAACCTCCCACTCCATCCCATGCTGGATGTTTCCAAGAGAAACCTAAGAAGGTCAGTAGTAGCTCCAGGCTACTCTGTCAATGTAAGAACCCCAATAAGCCAAGCACTCCTCTTTCCAACAGTTAAAATAAAAGTTGTAGGACCGTCCCTTCTGGAACGGATTGCATCCTTAACCAATAAGGGGTGAATGGGCCTTAGTAGCATGGCTGCCCTGTCAGCCCCACTCAAACCACTGAGACAGAAAGCAGGGTGCCAAGAACTCCCCAAATCAACACATGACTATTGATTCTAAGCAGACAGTGGGGAGAAAGAGAGTGCTGAGGGGGAAGGGCTGGAGGGAAAAGAGAGAGGGAAAAAGAAGTAAGATTATTTTCAAAGATGAGAAGGCAGAGAAAATTCCAACGTGGAACAATTGGGTAGAGTGGAATTTACTTACTCAAAGAATTCTTATTGTTTTCAGACTCAGAGTTAACACTCATGAGTAAAGAAAAAAAGACAATTTCTTCTCTGAGAAGACTGAGAAGACTGCCTGTTACGGGGGCTGGGAATATGGCCTAGTGGCAAGAGTGTTTGCCTCATATATATGAAGCCCTAGGTTCAATTCCCCAGCACTACATACATAGAAAACAGCCAGAAGTGGCGCTGTGGCTCAAGTGGCAGAGTGCTACCCTTGAGCAAAAAGAAGCCAGGGACAGTGCTCAAGCCCTGAGTTCAAGGCCCAGGATTGGCCAAAAAAAAAAAAAATGTGGAATTGACCCTTACTAGAAAGTACCATGCTGATTCCAAATCTATCCAGTTATAAAAGAAGTTTTAGATTTTTTTTCATTAAAGCACAGAATTTTAAACTTCCTCTGCCAAGAACTGACTCCTAATGATCCAGCTTTCTATTGGATATCTTTCCATTCCCAAGCTCACTCTGTCTAGCCATTCTCCCTTTCTTAAATCTAAATGGCCCAAGATTCTTCAAAGAAGAACCTTACTTTCTCAAAGTTTCTGAATCCAGTTGAAGGTTATTGTTGGTCACCCCAATCCCTAAGCTCTGGCCTAAGGACGTTTTATCTTGGACAACTCTACTTCCACGAATTGTTGAGAAAATGCATGTGTGCATTTATTCCAAACGGATTGTCTTAAGCAGAGAAAACAGGTGTCTCTCATGCTCCCACACTAGGCTCTTATGGCCCTTGATGGTTCAGGCCCACCATACCTATGGCCAGGCCTGGCTTCCTCTCTGCAGGATAATGCATTTGAAGAAAGAAGAGAAAGAATTAAAATCTCTCAGCGTTAGAATGTTTATAAATGATCTTCCCAAACCCCTTGGCTCTTCCATAGTTTAAGTAACTGAAAAAAATTTCAGAACGCATAAAAAGTATTTGGGATTAGTTCTGGTTAGGTTTGTACTTTAAATTTTTTGCTCATTTTATATATATATATATATATATATATATATATATATATATATATATATGCTCATTATATATAATAAAATTTTAAGCTATATGCAGCTTCCAGTATTCAATTATTATCAATTTAGATCAATTAAGAATACAAGTCCAGGGGCTAAGGATATAGCCTAGTGGCAAGAGTGCCTGCCTCGGATACACGAGGCCCTAGGTTCGATTCCCCAGCACCACATATACAGAAAACGGCCAGAAGCGGCGCTGTGGCTCAAGTGGCAGAGTGCTAGCCTTGAGCGGGAAGAAGCCAGGGACAGTGCTCAGGCCCTGAGTCCAAGGCCCAGGACTGGCCAAAAAAAAAAAGAAGAATACAAGTCCAATATTAATTTGGATAGCATGCAAATATTAACTTCAGATATAAAGGGAAAAATAATGTAGCCAAACACTGGTGGCTCATGCCTATAATCTTATAATCAATGTTCCAAGCCAGCCTGGGCAAGAAAGTCTATGAGACTTATCTCCAATTTTACCTAAAAGGCTGGAAGTAGAGCTGTGACTCAAGTGGTAGTGTGCCAGCCTTGAGCTAAAATGCTAAGGGACAATGCCCAGGCTAAGTTCAAGCTCCAGTACTGCACACACACGATGGTCATGGTGATGATGATGATGATGATGATGATGGTTCCTGATTCTTTTGTATGTAAAGAATAACAACTTTCCCCATTTGCCAAGTTCAGATTTGATACTAGTTCTCTACCACCACCCCGTCCTCCCTGATAAGTACTAACTGAATGTAGGCATTTAGGTAGCTGCTGACAATTAGTTTTCACTTCAGAGTGGCAGTGCAAATGGCAGATAATGGACAGTGGATAAGTAGTCTTTCTGAGCTCAAGTCTAGGTCTATCTCTCAAAGAGAAGCACCTAAGGAAGGAAAAGAAAAATAGTCATGTACCAAGCATATTCCACAGAAAACAACCGCATTCAAGTGCTCCCCCCTTGTCCCTCAACCTTTTCTTAATTGTACTAGTGTTTCAGCATATCAAAAGCCAAATAGCACAAGTTGCTGTTGGTATATAAACGCTGGAAAGTATCTCCTATTACTTGAAGGACTAGGAAGGATTTAGATGTTCACATGTAAAATGATCGTGACCTCTTTTCCAGGCTTTGTAAATTGACCTTTGGGATATAACTTTCATGGGTCAATTGGCCTGCCAGAGTAATTAAATTAAAGGAAATCGTTCCCTTACTCCTCATTGATTTGGGGTGGAGTTTTAGCCAGGTGGGGTGGGTTGGTAAATTATCACATGCCAGATTTCACATCATCTTTTCTCCCCACCTCCACCCAGCTCTGCTGAGAAGCAGAGAAGCCTTTGGAAGATCTCTTTGGCACCCTGGTGCCATGTGTCCCTTCCCTTTCCCAGCACAAGGCTTTCTCCTCAGAACTCTGAAGCTGTCTCACATTTGTGCCTCTGTCAAGACAACCCTCCCCACACAGCACCCTTATCCTCTATTTGCAGAGCCTATGAGAGGCCAGCTTTCCTTCGCATTTCATGTCCCTGCTCTGTATTCCACTTCCACTTTCTCATTCACTTTCGCTTTGAATTCCTCTCTAGCTCTCGAATGCCTTTGTGGATGTAAATATGGATTTTAAAAAGCACTCAAAATGTCCACAGATTCTTGGGAATCAGAAAGATTTATTAGCTCAATTCCAGGCAAACACAGTTAACCCAATTTTCACAATGACACCGCTGTTGGAATCAGGCAGACCGCCCCAGCAGGTAGGACCTCTGAGGCTTGGTGCAGTAGTTTGTCCTAACGGCTTCATGAATACAGTCACTGGAGTCAGTGTCACACTTGCCACACCTGCAGCTCACAGCAACTGGGTAGGAGAAGTAAGGAGCAACGTGGTAGGGACATCCAGGTATTTCTACAGTTCTGTAGATGAAGTCTCT
Source organism: Perognathus longimembris pacificus (assembly GCF_023159225.1). Taxonomy (NCBI): domain Eukaryota; kingdom Metazoa; phylum Chordata; class Mammalia; order Rodentia; family Heteromyidae; genus Perognathus; species Perognathus longimembris. Next base: position 70,159,879 of record NC_063167.1, on the reverse strand, counting down.
GTATGTACAAACATCCTGGGAGAGTGTATACTTGGGAAGAAACAGCTTCCCGTTGATATCCTGAGAGAAGAACAGGAAAGGAGCCCAGTATGGAAGGGATTTAGAAAACATGCAAGTAGCGGAAACAGATCAAAACCAATATTTCCCTGTCTCAAGTATGACTACAGGAAGACTCTTTAATCTGATTCCCTAATACAACTTAAAACACCTGTGCTACATTCAACAGAGGTGATTATGGGAACAAGGTTTAAATAAATCTGATGAGTAAAATTCATAAACATGTGTACCCACTTTGTTCTGAGTAAGTCAACATAATATTGTAAACGTTGTGTTCTACTTCTTCATAAGCCAATCGCCATTAGATTTGAAAAAAATCTAGGGATGTGATTCATCTCATTTCCTTTCTAGATAGGGTTGGACTGCTCCTAGGTCTATCTCATTTCCTTGTAAATGAAGTGCAATGAACTACCTACCCGAGTCATGCAATACCCAGCGCAGATGGTAGTGTTGATGGTTAAGCAATAAGCACACTCTCTCCTGTCCACGTACATCGTATACTCAGTCGGAATACAAACAGACGTCACTTGCCCATATGTGAGACCAAAAAGCACGGACATCAGGAAGATAGAGCTCATGCTAAATCAAAGAAACAATTTTAAAAGCTGTTATATGTATCCTTCAGAACATTCACAAGCTTTTTTGGGGAAAGCTTTTAGATATATGGTGTGTGTGTGTGTGTGTGTGTGTGTGTGTGTGTGTGTGTGTGTGTGTAGAAAACCACACATATTATGGAATGGTTATCATTTGTTGAATGCTTATTTTGTCTTAGGGAAAACCTAACTGTAATCTTCTGAAAGTTTTTGTTCAGTAGCTGAAAAGACCATAACCACAAAGGGCAAAGAAACTAATAAATTTTGTTACTACCCTAATGCTTGTAGCTTTGCATATAACTCCACAAATGGCCAAATTAAGTTAGAGAAAGTCTGAAAAAGGTCACATAATACTATACTGTGTTAGGACCTAACTAGGAAATCTAGGAATACTTTTGAACCCTTAGGATATTCCTTGTAGTTGAAAGAAGTAGAGCTGTATCAAAGAAAAGATTGTTCTACCCAGAAGATATGAAATATATTATCTCAACAAAAATACAGAGGTAAAATATATATAGACACATTGAAGATAATATCAAGAATGGTGGATCCATTATGGGTTAGACAGGAATATGTTAAATATTTGGGGGTGCATGGGAAAGTGGGGATCCACTGAGCTCCAGGCAGAAGCAGAGCATAAATCTTGATCAAGCCTGTCTAATGGAGAAGTTGTTCACTGTCAGTTGGACAGTGTAGTGACCTGGATAATGCCATGACTTACAGTTATTTGATTCTGCTTACTGAGAGAAGCTCATCAAATTTCAGACTTTGAGATGTAGCTTGATCAACTCAAAGATTGAGATTTTTTATTTTACTAATTTTGTGTACCTAGGTAGGTGTGTTTGGATCTTTTTCCTTCTTGCATATCATTATCAGTAAGGAAAATATATACCTATATGGAACAATAGTATTATATACAAACACAAAGTATTTTGCATATTCTATTATTTATTCACTAAACATTTTTATTCAATCATCAAAAGGTTATTTTTTAAATCCATCAATTATATCTCAATGGCATTTTTTAAGCTATGTACGTAAAAGTTCTACTAGTAAAACCTCATATGGTCAGCTTCAGTTAAGCAAAAAAAGTTAGTTAATTAATTTTATGGACTTTTTTGTTTATGTGGTACCAAGGAATCTAACCCAGAGCCTCATGCATGCTAGGCAAGCACTCTACCACTAACCCACATTCCCAGTCCAGTTAACCAAAATTTTGCTACCAATAAAGTTGCAAGAGAAAATGAAAACCACATTTTACAGGGATTTATTTTACATGTCAGTTTTACAGATTAGTAGTCATTCCCATCAATTTTTTATTCCTAAAATGAGAATTGCAGAAAAATTAGATAAACATGCATTGAGCATCTGAGCCAGGCACTGAGAAACACGAAATTGACACAATATGGCCCTTGACCTAAAGAGCTGACAGTTCCAGTGGAGGCTCAAATAAATAGAACACAAGTAATAGAAACAGATTGTTCTCAGTGCTCCAAAGAGTACCAACTAGGACTCTGAAACCCACACTGATCAAAGATTTCCTACACTTACTACACTACTTGTGTAGTAAGGAAGAGAACTAAACCACTTTAGAAAGAAAGGTAAAATAAATCATTGCACATTCAAGCAATTCCTTGAAGAGTTATTTGGATATTTGATTGGGAAGGGAAAACATAAGGATTTTTGTGACTCTGTTTGGTTGTGCTTTTTTTGTTGCTATTGTTCTGGGGACCAAACCTGGAGCTTCTTGTATGCCAAGCATCCTACTCCACCATTGAGCTATAATCCCAGCCGGAAAACAGGACTCTCTTTCTCACAAATCATGATTACTCAAATATTTCACAAATGTGATCTCCCTCAGTGGTATAGAACTGGTCCTGCTATATTAGAGCCACAGCCTTAGAGGATCCGCTGTAGAATTTTGAAGATTATCAACTGGGTAAATGATGTAAAATACTTGCCCTTCACAATCATTGTTTTTGAGTGTCTGGACAGCCATCCACTGAGTTTTCACCACAGGAAATAACAAACTTTACATGTCTGAACTTCTACTACTCTATGTAAAACAGATGTATGGTGACCTGATGGTCAGAATGATGATGTAGAACATAAGGAACAGAATTCTCCCATGGATATGGAAATACTTAATCTCTCTGGGCCTTGTTTACCTATTTGCAGAGAGGGGAATACCTGACCCTTTTGTAAATTATAGGATGAAAACTGTGTGATGATATTCTCCTATTGTTACCTTATTCCTGGTTTGACACTAAAATTTTGAAACACATTTTACACACATGGAACTCGATATAAGAACGATTCTATAACTTCATAACACTACATAAATCAGGGCTTGTTAACCCCCTCTTATCTATCACAATTCTTTCTTTATTGTTGCCTTTATTTTCATCTTTGCAACTTAATTAACTCTTCTAAAGCCCTCATAAATAACTTATTGAGTACTTAAACATGAAAGATAGGTTTCAGGTAGGATTCAAACAGTGGGAAATAACTTCTTCAGTATTGTGATGAAGTAGGTCCCCACTTTCTTCAAGTATGTTCATTCCTTTCCTATGCTTCCTTCTGCACTTTCCCCTGTTCTTTCTTTATTTTTTGTTTTTGCCAGTCTTGGGGCTTGAACTCAGGGCCTGAGCACTGTCCCTGACTTCTTTTTGCTCAAGGCTAGCACTCTGCCACTTGAGCCACAGCGCCACTTCTGGCCGTTTTCTGTATATGTGATGCTGGGGAATTGAACCCAGGGCTTCATGTATTAAAGCAAGCACTCTTGCCACTAGGCCATATCCCCCAGCCCTTTCTTTATTCTTAATAAACACATTTCTCTCTGCTCTGCTATTTTTTTCACCCATCTTTTCTCTCAGAATTCCTTACTATACAATGAAGACTCAATTGCCCAACAAACCAAAGCAGAGCAAAATACACCATTAATCAGGTATGTAGATTAGATACAAACCCAAGGTGGGGGAAGCTTTTCATAACTAAATAACAAAAAAAAATACCTTTTGAGACAGAGTATATTACCCTTAAATACATGCTAAGATTTTCCAGAACAATATTTTAATCAAAGATGACCATTAATAGTTAAGAATTAATAAACATTATTCAAGGGAGAAAATCGTTTAAATTGAAATGCAAACAGAGAAAACACACACAATCTCTATTCCTTAAAGCTTTTATCAGTTATCTTTCCTCACATCAATGGAAAGCCAGCTGCATCTTATGTGGTTCAGACACACTCTCCTGCCACAGAACAAGTTTAAAACTTTAGAGTCTATGAAGGAAAATTATCTCCTAATATTTGCAAGTTTTAAATAAATGCTACAACTGTGAAAATAAAAGAGTGCAGTAAGAACATTTCATTTGGCAGCACCTCTCAGTCTAGACACCTACCTGACTTTGCATTGGTGAGCTGGTGCTATGATGACCCAGACTCCTGGCTCATTTTATACCCTTCAGCATAATTCCCCTCTGATCTTCTTGTTTATATAACTGCATTTGAATTGCAGCTTTCTTATCTGAAAAACATCTATTGAAAATTCATACTGAACCCCAAATAAAATGTGTTTACACAACCAAGTTCATAATATCTTCCCCTGGAAACTCTGACATTATTGCAGCATGCATTTTCCTTTCTCCTATTTCAGAATAAAATTACACTTTTATAACATTAGCAAATACTAATAAAGGATAGACACAGAATGGGAAAAATATGAAAAACAAAACCACCTTCATGGTCATCTAAGCAAGTCTTGGAAATGAAAATTTATTTGGGGCTAATTTTATCTAACTGCTTTTGTAAAGATATATAAAATGATTTCTCATCTACAAAGCTAAGGGAACATCTAAGATGTCACTGATTGAAACATAGTGTATTCATAAACTAACATATTGAATTTAAACTATGTGTGACTACAGGTAATACCGTAATGACTAAGGTCCTTAATTGTTAACAGAAATTACTAATATCTTTTAAAATAAAAATTCAGTGTTATAAAGTCAGATAATTGTCTAATTTTCCTTTCCTGTGTATCAAAACCAGTTCCTTTCCTCCTTAGTATAGTATGTTTCATGCTACTTATATTACCTTTTTTTTTAGTTATCATATCCATATTTTTCCTTCTTGTTCTTTTTTTCCATTTTTTTATTATCAAACTGATGTACAGAGAGGGTACAGTTTCATACATTAGGCATTGGATACATTTCTTGTACTGTTTGTTACCTCGTCCCTCATTCCCTACTTATATTACTTTATATAACCTCTTGACAACTGGATATTTCTCTGACTGAATATGAATAGTATTAATTGTACTCACAGCAGGTGTAAGCACTTCTCAGCAACTTGTCTTACTAAAAAATGTTCAACTTTGATCATCCTTGGTCTCCTCACTTTTTATTTTAAAAGTTCACAGTATTGTTCTATGCAAAAATCAATAAAAGAATCCATTGGTAAATTAGTGGTAGCCAAGTCATCATGCAACTATTTTCTTTCATGTGTGAATCTACCCCAGTGTTTAGATATACCTTTTATTGAAAATGGATATTTGTATATCCATTAGTTCATTTGCTCATCAAAACTCTACCTTGTGCCAGGCTCCGCCCTCAAAGGGTTTATTCTTATTAGCAAGCCCGGCTGCCCACTATCCTTGCACATCTCTAAGACAGCAACCCAGATCACTTCTAACAGAGCCCTGGACCCACCTCTCCAACTGCCTTGAAGACATCTCTGATCATGTGTTCCATGGGCACTTCAAATTCAGTGAGCACCATGGCTCCCCAGGGTGGGCGTGTATGCCTCCTTTGCATGTCAACATGTCACCTTCTGGCTTGTTTTCAAAGCCAATCAGGAGCACAGCGCCAAGCCAGTTATTCGTTTCTCTTTTTTTAGGTCTGAGACCTGAACTCGAACTCCATACCTGCCATTCATTGGCTAGCACTCTGCCAACTGACCCATGCCTCAGATCCCTAATCCAGCTATTCTAATCCAATTATTAACCAGGGTTAGTGAACCTCTCACAGGTGAATAAGTAGGAGGAGAGAGCTCCAAAATGTGTTCAGGGAAGAATATTTCTCAAGGAGACCAGGAACAGAGAAAGTATTTGCTCCAGCTTTGTTAATTATTTATTTTTTCTTTCAATTTTCTTTCCTATGGTTTATCCACTGTCACTGTATTTAATTTTGGTACCCTGGTATTGTATATACGTTTATCTGAATTAGGGAAGATAAGGGGAATATCAAAATGGTGAGACAAACGACAAATGGTGAATCAATGCAATAGCAATACTCACAAGACAATATGTTGGAAATTAACTGTACAACTCAGGAGAGTTAGAGGGGGGAGTTGGGAAGAGGGAAGGTAGGAGAAAAATAAGGGAGAGGGGAACAAGTTTGACAAGAAATGTACTCACTACCATATATATATATATATATATATATATATCTGTAAACTTTCTGTACATCACCTAGACAATAAAATTAAATTTAAAAACAGAATTGTTCTTTCTGGTTAGTGGCCAGACGACTTACTCCATATCTTCCTCCACTCACCAAAGATTATGCCAAAGGAATTAGAGAGGAGAGCAAAATTCATGAAACAAGTGTTTCTAAACAGACCAGAGGCTGCAAAGATTAATACAAAAATTAAAATTGGATAAGCCCGGTGACTGCCCAGCTTACTATCTAGAAGCATTTGTAGGCCACAGCACAGAGTGGGAGCCAAACAGCTGACAATCTGACTCCAGAACACAGATGTAAAATGACAAGAATCTTCAATAACTGATGCTGCTCTGAACTTTCCTAAGTGAGCACCTTTAACAAGGACTGAACTAACTCAGAGTGATGAGTGTCAAACCACACTTCAGTATTCCTTAAGGAAACACCTTGTGATCTAGCTCATTTGTTAAATGTGAAAGTTCAAAATATCTAACACACAAAAAAAAATCACTACATATGCAAGGAAAAAAAATGTGACTCATACTAGAAGAAAAATCAGACTTAGGAAATGAGAAAAGGATGGAAATCACAGATAAGAACTTTAAAACAAGCTTTTATGGGGTCAGGAATGATGGCACACAGATCTGGGGTTGAAAGCCATCCTTGGATACAGTGAATTCCAGGCCAGCCTAGAATACATAGTGAGGCCTGGATTTTAAAAATATACCTGTTAGAATACCTTCCCCAGTGTAATGTGGTGAGAGATGATAGATGTGAGGGTTTGGAGATCCTTTTAAAAGTTATAACAAAATGGAAAATATTTATAATACTCTATTAGTGAAACTGCAGAGTATTTTTCATATAACAAAGACTGAAAGGTAATAAGGATGAATCTAATACAAAAAATGATGACACAATGGTATGATAGACACTTTGTTTTGAATTTTTTGTATTTTATTTAAATAAACATTAAAATTAATTAAGCAGGGGCTGGGAATATGGCCTAGTGGCAAGAGTGCTAGCCTCATATACATGAAGCCCAGGGTTCGATTCCCCAGCACCACATATATAGAAAACAGCCAGAGGTGGCGCTGTGGCTCAAGTGGCAGAGTGCTAGCCTTGAGCAAAAAGAAGCCAGGGTCAGTGCTCAGGCCCTGAGTCCAAGGCCCAGGACTGGCAAAAAGAAAAGAAAAAAAAAATTTAATATATGCATTAAAATATATGTATATGTATATAAGCACTCATATGTACATGAATATACATATGTGTGTATATGAATATTTAATATAAATATATTAGGCTTCAGTCTAAATGAAAATAAGAACAAGAAGAGGAAATAGAATATATAATAGAAGACCTAAGTGGAACTTGTGAAGATTAAAAAGTGCAGTGCTTGAAATGAAACTAATTGGTGTGTGGGATGAATAACTGATTATATAATAATGATCAGAAAGTAACAGTGAAATGATGACAGACATTAGAAACTGTAGAAATGAATCTTCAGGATGTCTGCCATCAACCTTCAGCATTGCTCCAACCTCTTCACTTCTTGGTGCTTGTGTCATCATGTAACACCTCTGCTATCGATTGGATATGATTTGAGTACATCTGAAAATTAATATGCTGGAAGCTGGGTTCCCAGTGTGGCAATGTGGAAAGGCATGGAATCTTTAAATGAGGCTTGGTAAATGTAATTACATTTTCATCATTTTAAATATCTTGTAAGAGATGTTAATAAAATGAAAGAACCCAGATACAAAATCATCATATATCAGCCCACTTATATGAAATATACAGAATAGGTAAGTTCATAGAGACCAGACTGATGGGTATCATCAGCTGAGGGGAGCATGGAAAGATAAGGGGAATAAAATCTAACAGGTACAGGGCTTCCTTTTAGGGTAGAAATGTTTCAAAACTTAGAGGCACTATTTTTAGAATACTGTAAATGTTCTATATGATGCTGAACTGGCTTACTTTTAAATGATTCTGATATGAAAAACATCTACTGTTTTTAATTTTTGTTTTACTTTTTGGGGTGCTAGAGATTAGAGCCTTGCCTATGCTGATCAAGACTCTATCACTGGGCTGGGGATATGGCCTAGTGGCAAGAGTGCCTGCCTCATATACATGAGGCCCTGGGTTCGATTCCCCAGCACCACATATACAGAAAATGGCCAGAAGTGGTGCTGTGGCTCAAGTGGCAGAATGCTAGCCTTGAGCAAAAAAGAAGCCAGGGACAGTGCTCAGGCCCTGAGTCCAAGCCCCAGGACTGGCCAAAAAAAAAAAAAAAAAGACTCTATCACTAAGCCACTCTTAACTTGTCCCAATCTTTAATTAAAAAAATAATAATTATCTTAAAGCAAAAATTATGATGTATTATGGGATTTAAAATATATATGCAGATATGAACAGTATGTCAAGAATAGAACAAAGGATGAAACAAAATGAAAATATATTTCTGTGTAATTCTTACACCACTATCAAGTGATAAAAATATTTAAAGATAAATGTTAATAAAGATATGTTGCAAATCCAAGCTCACAGCCAAGAACAATGGCTCACACCCATTTTCTCAGGCATTCAAGAGATAGAGATAAGGAGAACTATATTTTGAAGCCAGTCTGGGCAGCAAAGTCAGTGAGATCCCACCTCATTCAGTAAACTGGGCCTGGTGGCAGAGGTATCATTATAGACACAGCAGAACTGTAAGGAGGAGGGGTGCAGTTCAAGCTGGCCTGGGAGAAAATATGAGAGCATATCCAAACAATAAACAATAATTAATAATACCAAGACAACTAAAGCAAAATAGGACTGGGAATGTGGCTCATGTGAGAGTCAGCCTAGCAAGCACAAAACCCTGACTTCAAACTATAATACTGCCAAAAAATCCTATCTCAAACACTAAAAACAAAGACACAGCTAAAAAGCCAAGAAAATAAGGATATTAGCCACAGATAGGAAGAAAAAAGACATGTCTGTAAAGGACAGAGCCCAGGTGCTAAGTGTAAGCCACAGTATCCCCACAAAAAGCAAGCCTATATGTACTTGTACTTAAACTAAACTTCAAAATACAGAGACTCATCACTTAGGATAAGGTTACATCTCAAAAGTAAACTCCCTGTAAATTGAAACTATTGTAAATTAACAATGTATTGAATACACATAATGTGCCAAACCTCAGTATTGAGCAACAAACACAATGCATTTTGTAATATCAGTTGCTTATACTTGTGATTGTGTGGTTGCCTAGCTTAGGCTTTCTCAGACAGCCTTGTATGACATATTGTCACTCAGGGGAAAAAAGAAACGTTCAAGAAACTTTTCAGAAACTGAGATACAGTTTCTACTGAATGTGTGCTGCTTTCATACTATGATAAAGTCAAGAAATCTCTATTGTGACCTGGGAATGTCTCTACATAAAAGCTGATAGACTATAATCCACAGCTATACTTGAAATCTTCAGTATTTTTATCTCAGCAATTGAAAGAAAAATATGCAAGTAATTAGGAAGGATATAGACTGAGCCTGACACTGGTGGCTTATGCCTGTAATCCTAACTACTTACCAGGTTGAGATCTGAGGATCACAGTTCAAAGCCAGCCCAGGTAGGAAAGTCTATGAGACTCTTATCTCCAATTAACCATGAGAAAAGTAGAAGCGGTGTTATGGCCCAAAGTGGTAGGGCGCTAGCCTTGAGCAATAGATTTCAGGGACAGAGTCCAGGCCCTGAGTTCAAGCCCCACGAAAGATTTAAAAAAAAGGAGGTAGATTGTGGAGTATTATGTCATCTTCACTTAACTGGTAGTCCACCAATAACAGAACCTATGTTCTCCATCAATGCTTAGGTCCATTTGGAACACTAACCCCAATAAGATCATGTTTTAAGCCATAAAACAAGTCTTGAAAAAGGTTGGGTGGGGTTTTATTTTTGCAACATTGAGGTTTGAACTCTGGGCTTTTGCACTTGCTAGGCAGGTGCTCTACCACTTGAGTTATACATTCAACCCTAGTTTGCTTTAGTTATTTTTCAGGCAGGGTTTTACGGGGGGGGGGGTCTTGCCTAAGACTAACCCCAAACTGTAATCTTCCATCTATGACCTTGCATATATCCATAGGATACCACCATACCTGACTTACTGATTGAGATGGGGTCTTGCCAACTCTTTTCCTGAGCTGGCCTTGAAGATCCAATCAATCTCTACCTCTTCAATACCCAGTATTATAATGTGCTACCTTGCACAGACTCAAAAAATTTAAAAATATTTCATATAAATCATGACCAATAGAATTATCAACAGTGGATATATTTTCTTAACCCTAGATACTTGGAAATTTAAACACATTTTTAAGACCTAGAGGCTTAGCTCATGATAGAACACAAGCCATGAACGAAAACAAAAAAAGTAAAAATAAAAGGCCAAACAAGAGTATGAGGGCTGAGAATATGGCCTAGTGGCAAGAGAGCTTGCCTTGTATACATGAAGCCCTGGGTTAGATTCTCCAGCACCACATATCTAGAAAACGGCTAGAAGAGGCGCTGTGGTTCAAGTGGCAGAGTGCTAGCCTTGAGCAAAAAGGAAGCCAGGGACAGTGCTCAGGCCAAGTCCAAGCCCCAGGACTGGCCAAAAAAAAAAAAGAGTATGAGGCCCTGAATTCAAACCCTAGTACTGAACAAAAATAAGTCCAAATATATTTTTAATACTCAGTAATTCAAAGAAAAAATGAAATAGGAAAATTAGAAAAAAACTGAACAAGGATGGATAAATGACATATCCAACTCGTGGGATGCAGCTTATGCAGTGTTTTCCAAAGGAATTTATCATTTTAGATACATACACTGGAAAGGAATTAAGGTTTGTTCATCTGTTTAGTCAGAAACTCAGCTGAGAACCTGGAGAGGAAAAATTTTTCTCCTACTATACCATCAGTGCCTATCTTTTTCAGGAAACTGAAAAAGAACCTCAAACATTGGTAAAATGATTTCATTTCTTTGGATCCAATGCGTGAGCTTCCTCTGGACAAATACAACAGGTTCTTAAAGTATTACTTTTGGGGCAGAGTGTGACTTTCACCTACTTAGGATGAAGGCTGCCATATTTGGCCAACAGCAAGATGCTGTTAAAAGGTTGGAGAATGAGGAGAAATTGAAAGAGGAGGAAGAAGAGGGGGAGAAGAGGAGGAGGAAGGCAACAAGGAGGAAAGAAATTGAATTAAAAATAACACTACTAGACACCATCAAAAATGTATAATTTCTCATTTCCTTGAGTTGTCATAATCATCCCATTTTAGAGATGAGAAAGAATGACAGCAAGATTATTCAAACTTAAAGGCATTTGAAGCAAATAATAGTAACACTTCTCAAATTAAAAATCAAATTAGAGACCAGGCACAGTGGTTTATACTGTAAATAACCCCAGCTACTCAGAAGACAGATAGGGAGTATTATTGTGCAATAACCTGGGCAAAAGTTTGCCAGAACACATCTCAAAAAATAAGCCAAGTACAGTGGTAGAAGACACTGGTAGAAAGATTGCAGACTTAAGCCAGTATTAGGCAAACATGGGGGATCCTATCTGAAAAATAACCAAAGCAAAAAAGAGGTGGGTATAACTCAAATGGTAAACTGCCTAGCAACTGGAAGATCCTGAGTTCAAGCCCAAATACCATCAAAAAAATTGTAGATTAATCTGCACTTCAATTTTTGTCACCTTGTCAGAAAACTGTATTAAGACATATTTTATTTGAAGAATATATGTTGGCAAAGATTTTTTTCAATTTTTATTTATATAATGCATACTGGTTTATTATTTGGTCATGTTTAGGCCGTGAGTGTAAATTATATGTATGTGAGGACATTAAAGATCATTTTTAACTACCACCACTTAATTTTAGTTACTTTTATAGTCCTAAAATTCTTATTTGTTGAAACTAAATGATCTTTTCATTTCTCTTCAGTTTGATACTCTGAGTTCACAAAATAGATAGTGATAGTCTTACCTTTTCTTGTTTGCCATTTTCTATTTGTACCCCACGGTTGACCTGTCGTTGGCTGGAGTTCTTAATATACTATTACAGCCTATGGACTATTAATTATACTGAATTCAGACTGCTTGAATAATAAATAATGTATTTCTAACCTTTATAAGCAATCAAAGCAACTTGCTCTTTGACATCATTAGTTTACATTTACATTAAGTAGGAGACATTTTATTATGAGTTACAGTAATCATGTTATGACACTCTTCTTAGGACATGTATTAGATCTAATCCAAAAGTCTGAAATTTAAAACTCTCAATCTAAGAAACATCCCTCTTTTACTGGACTGAAAAGTAGCTGCAATAGCTTTTCTTATCCTGCTCTCCTGACCTTAGTCTTTCTCAGCTAATATGATAGATGACAGTATTTACATTTTGCAGCCTTTTGTAAAATTTAAATTTCAAAATACTGTATTTTAAACAAGAAAGTTTTATTTTGTTTAAATTCATTTCAATTTTCTATACCAAAACAACTACTCCTATACAAAGAGATGATAGTCTGGCTTTCCTAACAGTACTCATTTATATTGCTATTTCTTCACATTTGTCTTAATCTTGTTTGTCTACCTGTAGCTCTTCTATTTGTGTGCCCAAACCCATGTCTTCATGGCAGCCTCTCCAATGCCTGAAAAAAGGGAGCAAAATTACCCCTTACTTCTCTGTACCCCTTTCACATGAATATCCTTGAAGTGCTATCAGGGAGAGTAGACAATGTGCCCTTTCAGATAACCTCAAATCCAATTTTTTTTTCTGCTTTCAGATATTGTCATTCAACAGGATTTATTGCCAGGGATTAGTTCCTTCTTAAATCACTTCATCCTCTACTCTTCCATGGTCCCTACACTCCACGTCTATTGTAGGAAATTTTACAAAAATATTTTCCTTTCTCTCCTGCATAATCTTTCCTCTATCCTGAACCTTTCCCTAGTTATTTAAATATGCTAGTCTTTTTTTTTTTGGCCAGTCCTGGGCCTCGGACTCAGGGCCTGAGCACTGTCCCTGGCTTCTTCTTGCTCAAGGCTAGCACTCTGCCACTTGAGCCACAGCGCCACTTCTGGCCGTTTTCTGTATATGTGGAGCTGGGGAATCGAACCCAGGGCTTCATGTATACAAGGCAAGCACTCTTGCCACTAGGCCATATCCCCAGCCCCGATGCTAGTCTTATATCTTAAAAACAATAACCTGCTAACCCAGGTCCCTCTCTAAAAACTGACTCTCTCCACTTATCTTCTTCCTTTAGAAAGTAACTTCCTGTTTCTCACACTCATTTGAAATAGTGTTTCTAGAAAACAAAGGGGCATGATCTCCCTGATATATGACTGTTAACAAAGGGAGACGGAGAGACAGTAGAGACCAAGTCTGTGAAACCAAAAACTGCTTGTCAAATAGTATTCCCCACAGGATTGGGGCAGCAACCCAACAGTATGTAACTAAAACCAAACAATTACTCAACATATAAAGGTCAAAAATTGACCTCTCAGGGGAATACAATAGCTCAAAAGCTATGTTTGTACGTTCATGTAAGACTACTGTCGACATATTGTCTAATGTTGACATTACATTTAAAGCCCTAGGCGAACTTTCTTGGGTGTGGCCACGTGGCTACTGTATATATTCTTGATACATTGTATATTGTATATATGTCTACCTGACCTAGAGAAGGGATAGAAAAACAGGGTTTAAGATATCACAAGAAATGTACACACTGCCCTACTATGTAACTGTACCCTTTTCGCACACCTTGTCAAAAAATTTGTGTTCAATTAATAAATAAATTAAATTTTAAAAAGTGTTTCAAACTTCCTCCCCTCCTGTCTCCTTAAATCCCTTCAGCTTTCTAAAACTACTGTAACAGTTACAAATACATTAATTGTACTTTACTTCTGGGCAGCATTTAACATACTTATCCTTTCTTCTCTTTGAAACACTACCTTACTTGACAGGAAACCATAATTCCAGCTTTCCTGCTAATTCTTTAACAGTTCCTTCTGATCTGATCTCTTCTCTCTTAACAAGGAACATTCACTTAATGACTGTGCATGTTCTTATCCAGTCTGATACCTCTGAATATGCAACTGTCTCCCAAATTTGAGTAACCTGCACCTATCACTCAACCTACTCACCATCTCTACTTGGATATTTGATGGGAAATTCAAACCTAAAAAGTACAAAACTCTGAAGTTATTCGTGGTTCATTCTCTTTCTCTCATATCACAACTCATTTTCAAATACTGTAGATCCAAAAGTTGACTTCTTTATTTTGCATCTTTTATTCTAGCCACTACTGTACCACATATACATTACCAAAATAACTTGTTTTCCCTTAGTAGCCAGAAAGATCCTAAATCAGACTGAAGCATGGTATCGCATGCTTGTAATCTCAGCACTTAGAAGTCCTGAGGCATAACAATTCCAAGTGCAAGGCCAGCCTGGGATAGGTGTTTTGTTTCTGCTAGTCCTGGGGCTTGAACTCATGGCCTGGGTGCTGTTCCTGTGCTTCTTGGTATTCAAGGCTAGCACTCTACCAATTGAGCCACAGTACCACTTTTTCTAAGTAGTTTATTGAGATTAAGAACCTCACGAATTTTTCTGCCTGGGCTGGCTTCGAACTGCAATCCTCAGACCCCAGCTTCCTGAGTAGCTAGGTGTGAGACACCAGTGCCAGCTACAAGTGAATTTGAGGCCAACTTAGGCTATGTACACTGTGCCTAAAAACAAACAAAAGCCTCGTAAGTCTGATACTGGCTCATCTTGGCTAAAAATTACTAGTAACTTCACATCTTATTTGTAGTAAAAGCCAAAGTTCTTTTAGTGGTCTACATGCCCTACAAAATCTACACACCCCATCATTAGGCCTTCTCTTCCTTCCATCCTCCTGTTTTTGGTCACTATATTCCATATACACAGACCTTGTTGCTGCTTCCAGATACAGTAATCACCTCCACTTTTGAGCTTTTATTCATGTTTGTATTCTTTCTACCAGTAATGTTCCTTCTCCAGAAATTCCCAGGATCCCTTATTTTCATCAGATCATAAATATTTTGTGTTTACCTAAAATTTCAATCCCCTGTTACTCTTCCCTATTTTGTTTCCCTTAGTAATCTCATAAATATATGGTGTTTTATTTACTGTATTATTTCCCTCACTGGATGTAAACCAGAAAAACAGGGTTTCTTTTTGTTGTTGTTGTTCACTGCTATATTCACAGAACCTATAACTGTGCTTGGCTCTTAGTAGATATTAAACAAATATTTGGTTAATAAAGGATTTCAGTCATACCTGCCATAGCCTTTCTGTCACAAAAAATTGAAAATTTTCATAAATGCAGCAACCAAAGGTACTTTGGAAGTGGATTGCTCCATTAATATACTCTCAAGACTTAGGAAAAGGAAATTGAAATGGACTGCTGATAATCACAATTCAGTGTCTCCTCAGACCAACAGGAAGCACAGAGTTTAGGCAAAAAAAAAAAATCCAGCTTAGGTGAGGACACCAGGCAAAGTATAAGAAAACGGTCTACCATAAATTTACATAAAAAATTTGAATCCTAAACTTCTAAAAGGGGGAAACAAAGCAGAAAGTTTACTCAAAGCCTGGATATAGCAGCAGCTATAGTGATAAGACAAAAAACTGTGTGCATGTATTGTACTTTGTTGTTGGTGGTTGTGGGGCTTGAACTCACGGCCTGGGTACTGTCCCTGAGCTTTTTTGCTCAAAGATAGCACTCTACTACTTTGAGCCACAGCTCCACTTCTGGCTTCCTGGTGGTTAATTGGAGATAAGAGTGTCAAGGGGACTTTTCTGCCCAGGGTTGACTTCAAACCATGATTCTCAGATTTCACCACCTGAGTAGCAAGGATCACAGGTGTCAGCCACTGGTGCTCAGTGTGGACCTTTTTTTCTCTTTTATATCTCCTAATAGGACCCACACATTTAAAAGTTTTAGAAGATCCTTTGTTGTTTGGGCTTTCAGTTGTCTGAAGTCTTCCTGGTAGGTTATTCTTCTGTTTTCTCACTGGAGTAGGTATTTGCTACTGGTGTGTGGAGTTGTATCTCAGCCCTAATAACTTCTCCAATTTAAAAGCCAGTGAAATGTTTACAAACAATAGAATACCACTGGTAGCTTAATCTACACATCTAGTCAAGCTGTGTGTACTGGGGGCTGAGTTTCTGTATGGTCTATAAAGGGTTAGAACTAAGCTATTAGGAGCAAGGAGGGTGAGTGAAGAGATATGTAGTAATAAGGAAGATGTTGAGATGGGGAAGTTTACAAACTGTTTTTTTAAAAACAGTTTAAGTATACTAAAAACGATGAGTCTAGCTTAGGGAAAAGACAGAAGGCCAGCATCTTAGAGTAATACAATATGGCAGCCATTTCCTAAGGGCTCCAAGAGGTAAGTTCCATACAACAGAACAGTGACTACAAAAGAAGAAAACAGATAAAAGGCCAGCACCAACTTTCATAAAATGTAACACACTAAAATTCCACTCAAGCAAGGAAAAGGGCTGTCAAATATTCCTATAATACACCCCATGCCAATCTGTACTAACTCAGTGGATCAGAATGGCAAAAACTTCATTGATCAATCTCATTGATATAATCTATCTCATCCCAAGGACACCTGCCTGCACTGCCCATGTGGGTCTCAGTGGTGCAGATCAGGAAAATTCCAGCAGTAGCAGAGGGTTACATATATATCTCTGCTAATAGGGTGGAAGCAACACATCAGAACCAGTTCTCTTAGAAGAGCAGCATTAGAGACTTACAAACTTTCACATTGCCCTGTGGCATTGCCAGGACCCAGAGTATAGCCTGAACAAGGCAAAAAGGAGATTCTCAAGAGAGACATAGGCTTCCTCTCCCACTAGATGGTACTATATGTGTTCTAAACAGATCCCAGAGTGGGATCCGCGAGTAGAAGTATGGATCATTTTGAAGAGTTGACAACCAAGATGGAAAACCAAGGATGGGAGCTTTTTTTTTTTTTTTTTGGCCAGATTCAGGGCCTGAGCACTGTCCCTGGCTTCTTTTTGCTCAAAGCTAGCTCTCTGCCTCTTGAGCCACAGTGCCACTTCTGGCCATTTTCTATATATATGTGGTGCTGAGGAATCGAACCCAGGGCATGTTCATGTATACGAGGCAAGCACTCTTTGCCACTAGGCCATATTCCCAGCCCCCAGATGGGAGCTTTTTATCTGTCATTGTTTTGTTTTTGCTTGGTTTTGATGGTTGCTTGATTTTTGGCTTCTTTTCCTTTCCTTTTTTCCCTCATTGCTCTCAGTAGTAGCCTCATGTCATCCTTCTCTTACCCTAGAAGTCTTTTTTACTCAGATTCCACTGCTAATATCAATACTCTTCTTCATAAGTGAACTATGTACCTACACCAAGGATATTAGGTACCTGCCTCCATCATATTCCCATTCCCCATCTCAACATCTTCCTTAGTACATATCTCTTCACTCACTCTCCCTGCTCCTAAGAGCTTAGTTCTAACCCTTTATAGACCATACAAAAACTCAGCCCCCAGTACACACAGCTTGACTAGATGTGTAGATTAAGTTATCAATGGTATCCTATTGTTTGTAAACATTTCACTGGCTTTTAAATTGGAGAAGTTATTAGGGCTGAGATACAATTCCACACACCAGTAACAAATAACTACCCTAGTGAGAAAACAGAATAACCTACCAGGAAGACTTCAGACAACTGAAAGCCCAAACAACAAAGGATCTTCAAGTGAGTAAAACCCAAGAATAACCCAAGTAAAACAACAAGAAATAATAAAGGAAATAGAACTCCCCCAAAACTACACAAAAATGGTCAGAAAAAAACAGCAAAGTAGAGGAAACCCCATTTATTGAGCTCAAGACTGTTGATAATAATTTTCAATGAAGAGGATCTCCTCAAGCAACTCTCCTCAAGACCAGGGCTGGAAATATGGCCTAGTGGTATGCCTTGTATACATGAAGCCTTGGGTTCGATTCCTCAGCACCACATATGTATAGTAAAAGCCAGAAGGGGCACTGTGGCTCAAAGTGGTGGAGTGCTAGCCTTGAGCACAAAGAAGCCAGGGACAGTGCTCAGGCCGGGACAGTGCTCAGGCCCTGAGTTCAAGCACCAGGACTGGCAAAAAAAAAAAAAAAGAAAGAAAAGAAAAGACCATTCACATAGACAGAGTTTAGAAAACCAGAAAAAGCAGATCATATAAATTTCAGAAAAAAAAAATTTTAAACATAAAATTGTGATTAGCAATTCAATATCCTTACAGGATCAATGAGACATTTCTTCACACCCAATGTATTTTAATAGTAAATTAAGAATGGATTTCAATAATGCATTTCTAGCATTCAAATTTAAAGATTTGAAAACTTGGTACTAAATACAAGCAAAGGTAACCAAATATAATCATATAATTATCTGAATATAACAAGTTTTCAGATAATACATAGTTATTTCACAGACAAAAAATACTAAAAAATTATTTTGGTCACAATTTCCAAGTAAATTTTAGTTCTTTGTAAAGGAATTAAACATGAACTATAAATTTGATATTAAGCTTTTTTATTACATTGATTTTTCTGATATTAAACAAATAATTTTTCTGCTTCCTTTTGTTTTCTCTTCCTATCCATTTTACTAATTATAGCCCAACGATTCTCTTGAACTTTTCTCAGACTTCCATACTTCACAGATCCAGGAGTTGTTAGAGATGAGGGAGTCTAAATACAAATAAAATAGTCATTTTTTTGTATAAAAAAAAGAAACTGGCTTTTAAAATTTGCTTTCTGAAATAAAATTTAAAAGATACCTGTTTCGGTGTTCTAACACAAAGATGAGAAGGTGGTGGATTGTTATCATATAGTTTGTTAAATGTCTCTTCTTCTGAAACCATGCTCTTGAAGAAAAATAGAAATATTAGCATTGCCATCATTAATACTGTATTATTAAAACTTTATCAATATACTACATTATATGAAAGAAGAATAGAAAAGGAAAGCGGAGACAGGAGGGGAGGAGGAGGAAGAAAAAAATAAGACAAAATTGAAATAAACTCAATTTGAAAAAAAAAAAAAAGAAGAACCTAGGCTAATTGGAGATAACTAACTAACCTGCCTGGGCTGGCTTCACACCTTAATCTTCAGATCTCAGTCTCCTGAGTAGCTAGAATTACAGGTATGAGCCCAGCTTGCATAGAACATTTTAATCATTTGTTTTACTTTGAATTTGTGCCTCTGAATCTAAAATGAATGTCTTAATCATTGTACTGTCTCTAATTTATCTGTTTAAATATTCATCATCTTTTCCCTTCTAGCTGTCATTCAGTTTTCTCTTCACTTTATAAAGTTTCTTCAGTGTTGGGGACTGAACCAGGGTCATGCACATACTAGGTAAGCACTCTATCACTTGTATTAAACCCGAGTCCTAATGTCTGACCACTGAGTTGAGGTATTTTTTAAATTAAAACATTTGTAATTATAAATTTCCCTCTGTGCATTGATTTTGTTGTATTCCATAAATTCTGGAGTATTGTTTTTCTTTCATTTCTAAATCTTTTTTAAAAATTCATGTTATTATTATTAAAGTGGTGTTCAGAGGATTTACAATCACAGGAGCCAGGTAACGAGTACATTTCCTTTTGTATAGTCTTCCTCCCCTCTCCACACATGAGTTATATAGTTCACTTTCATCAGTGTCTAGTGAGCTCTACTGCTGAGCTTTCTCACCATTTTTCCCTCAAGTTCTGAACCATCCCCCTACCAAAGATATACATGTGAATAAGCCCTCCATACAGAAAAGAAGGCAGAATCATCAAATGATAAAAAAAATTTTAAGAGATCTTTTGTTTCCATTTCTTGGAGATCATTTTGAGATATATTGACATAAAAATACAGTTTTATATAAATAGAGAGGCACATAGGGATTGTGCCTTTGTGTTTCTCTCCTAAGGGTATCCTCTCTTGGTCTCTCTGTGTAGTTGTCTAGAGTCCTGTATAATTTATCATATACCAGTGTATTTTAGACCTAATTTCCACATATCAGAGAGAACATCTCTAAATCTTTCTTAATCTATTGACAGTATACTGATTTCCATAAATTTTATATTTTAGCTAACCTTTTCTTACTAATTCTAACTATCCCATTGTGGTTGCAGAAAATGCTTTATGCAACATGAATCTTTTAAAAAATATACTAAAATTTGTATAACATAGTCTTATCCTGGAGAATATGCTATATACATAAGAAAACGTACTCACTCTCTCATTGTTGGATAGTGTTCTATGTTTGTAATGTTCTATGTGTCTCTCAAGTCTTCTCTTTCCTTATGTTTATTATTCTGGTGGTTCTATCCATTACTAAAAGTGGTGTATTGAAGTATATAAAAATACTACAAAATTGTATATTTTTCAATTCTATGAAGTTTTGCTTTGTATATTTTAAAAGCCTGTCAGTGAATTTTTAAAATGACTTTTCTTACCGTAACAAGTATATCATTAATATATACTTTTTATCTATTATACTTTTTTATTTAAAGTCTCTATTTTATCTGATAATGGCATAGCCACACAAGCTCTTTTTTGTTACTTATTGCATGAAATAACCTTTTCCATCCTTTTGCTTTCAACTAATTTGTGTCTTGGGATCAAAAGAAAATGTCATAGATATCATGCTTATAAAATTGACTCTGTCAATCTCTGAATTTTGTTTGAAGAGTATAACCCTAATTTTTCAAAACTGCCACAAAAGTATAAGGGTTCTGTGTTATAGTAAAGGTTTGCTGTAAATTTCATTTTTGGAGTGTACTTTGTACATACACTATGTATACCTTAAAAAAATAATGCAAGCCAGGTGCTGATAGACTAGCTATTCAAGAGGCTGAGATCTGAGGATCATGGTTTGACGCTAGCCCAGGCAGAAAAGTTCATAAGACTCTTACCTCCAATTAACTAGCAAAAAGTTCCAAGTAGAGCTGTGGCTCAAGTGGTAAAGCACTAGCCTTTAGAGAAAAAGTAAAAGGACAGCACTCTAGTCCTGAGATCAAGCCCTAGTACCAGCACGGGAAAATAAAGGAATACAGATATCTGTATTAGAAGTACAAATTGTTTTTTTACCAAGAGATCAGTATTTTCTGAACTGTCTGAATGAGTATCAAAGTCAAAGACTGTTTTTCTCTTTTTATTTTTTTCTTCAATGTGTATATTCTTATCTTGTCTTGAATGCTTCTTGATTTTAGTTGGGGTCCTCACTGTATAGACCTATGCAAAAGTGAAAAGGGATACATTACCATATTAAATAAAATGATATATAATGCTTTTAAATAATAAAGAATTTAATAAACTACCAGGCATCAGTGGCTCACACCTATAATCCTAGCTACACAGGAAGCTGAGGATCACAGTTTGAAGCCAGCCCGGGCAGAAAAGTTCCCATGAGACTCTTACCTCCAACTGACCACTAAAAAACTGGAAGTGGTGCTGTGGCTCAAAGTAGTAGAGTGCTAGCTAGCTTTGAGCACAAAGAAGATCAGGGATGGCACCCATATCCTGAGTTCAAGCCCAATAATAGACAAAACAAAAAATAACAGCAACAAAAAAAAAAAACCACAACCAAAAGACCCACCCCAGAATTTAATAAACCATTTCAAGGCAATTTGAGTTTTGAGCAACAAGAAATCTCCATTTCTGGCAAATATATGAAGCAGAAAAATTTCACAGAAATTAATTTAGATGTTCTTGATACTAAAAATATTCTTTCTTCAAAAAAATCATAAAAAAGGTACCATAAGCTCACACGAATAATGCTAGCTATGAGGAGGCTGAGATCTGAGGATTACAGGTAAAAGTCAGTCTGAGCAAAACAACAACATCCTTTCTCCAGTTAGTTGGCATAAAGCTGATATGGGAAGCATAGCTCAAGTGGTAGAGCCTCAGCTGTGCACAAAAAAGCTGGGCAACAGCTTGAGTCTCTGAGTACAATCTCTGGTACTAACATACACAAATACACACACAAATTCACTTTGTTCTGTTCTTTGAGTTGTGCCAAAAAGGATAGAAAAAGCAGTATACAAATAGACAAACAAAAGCTGGGTGCCAGTGGTTCGTGCCTTTAATCCTTGCTGCTCAGGAGGCTGAGTGGTGAGGATGGTAATTCAAAGCCAGCCCAGGCAGGAAAGTTCATGGGAGTTTTATCTCCAATTAACTACTCAAAAAAGGCCAGAAATGGCACTGTGGCTCAAGTGGTACAGCAGTAGTCTTGAACACAAAGAGGCTCAGGGATAATGCCCAGGTCCTGAGTTCAAGCCCTAGGACCAGAAAGAGAGAGAAAGAGAGAGAGAGAGAGAGAGAGAGAGAGAGAGAGAGAGAGAGAGAGAGAGAGAGAGAGAGAGAGAGAGAGACCATTCAGAAATTTAAAATCTAAAGAAGCCTTTAAATTTTCTAACGATAACAGAAAAAAAAAGAAATGAAGTGAGCTTGTTCACAGAATTCCAAATTCTGTGAGTAAACATGTTGATTTTTTTACTGGTAAAATTAGTCACTTTCAGTATTTGGCATATTATATTCAATATTTAGCAATACACTATATTTTATAATCTCTTTAATTCCTTGTATTAACTTTTTCTTTTTTTTGCCAGTCCTGGGGCTCATACCCTGGGCTTGGGCACTGTTCCCTAAGCTCCTTTTTACTCAAGGCTAGGGCTCTACCACTTGAGCCACAGTGCCACTTCAGACTTTCTCTGTGATTAAGAGATAATTGTCTCACAGACTTTGCTGCAAGGACTGACTCAGATCTCAACCCACTGAGCAGCTAGGAATACAATCAATCATGAGCCACTGGTGCCCGGCTCATTAACTTTTTTATTTTCTTCTTATAATGTTTTTATTTTTATTTCTCTTCTACTTTTTTTTTTTGCCAGTCCTGGGGCTTGGACTCAGGGCCTGAGCACTGACTGACCCTGGCTTCTTTTTGCTCAAGGCTAGCACTCTGCCACTTGAGCCACAGCGCCACTTCTGGCCATTTTCTATGTATGTGGTTCTGGGGAATCAAACCCAGGGCTTCATGTATATGAGGCAAGCACTCTTGCGCCTCTAGGCCATATTCCCATCTCTCTTCTACTTTTATTCTAATTTAACTTATGGGTTTTTGGTGGGTTGTTTTTGGCAGAACTGCAGTTTGAACTCAAGGCATCTCATCCCCTTGGCTTGCTTTTTGGCCTGGTGTTCTTGGGCAGTTCTTAACCTGAGTTTAGAGGGTTATTTTGGAGATGGAGTCTAAAGAACATTTTTTTACTGCCCAGACAGGCTTCAAACCATGATCCTTTGTAGCTAGAATAACAGGCTGGAGCCGTTGTCACCCAGCTATGTATTTTTTTCTTTATATTTTAACTGGATTTTAAATCTTTCTCTCCTTTTCCTCATTCTTTTTCTTTGTTCCTCCTTTCCTTTCCTTTTTTCTTAATCTTGCTCATCTTTCTTTTCCTGTTCTTCATATCATTTTTCATTATTAGCTATCTTATGAATTTTTATCTTCACAGATTATTCTACACTAGTTTTGTTACTTTTCTATGTTTATTGATTGCATATTAACTGTCTTTAATTGGTTTTTCTTACATTTCTGTATCTGGTTTCTTTTGGCTTTACTGCTCTTATGGCAAAGGACTCAAATAAACAGATGATTTAAGGACATCAATTCAGGGCTTGAATGAGGAATTCAGCAGAAACAGAGATTTTAGGGGGGAAACCAAACTGAAATCCTGTAAACAAAAATTTTCAAAAACAATCAAGTGAAAACTGAATAAAGCATTAATAGTAGACTATACCAAGCAGAAGAAAGGATATAAGAGGTTGAAGACAAAGTTGAGGAATTACTACATTCAAATTGCAATCAAGAAAAGTATCATGATCATAACCTTCAGGACCTCAAGGACATGATAAAGAGACCAAATATATGACTCTGTGGTATGGAAGAAGGCATTGAGATATAAAGGCATAGAAAACCTACTCAATAAAATTATAGCAGAAGAGCCCCAAATCTAGGGAAAGAAATGAACATCCAAAAACAGGAAGGATTTAAACCCTAATCAAGTAAGTCCAGAAAATAACCTTTCCACTATGGCTCTAGTACAAATGCAAATGATCTCAATTCTCTAGTTAAAGAGGTACAGTAAATTGAAAACAAGATCCAACTATTTGCTTTCTGCACAAAACTCTTCAACTGGCAAAAGCACAGACTAAAAATGAAGGATGGAAAATGGTATTGTAAGCAAGTGGAATTCAAAACTAAGAACCAACCATAATGATATCTGACAAAAAAAGACTTCAAGCCCAAATTAGTCAGAGAAAAAAAAAGGATCACTACATATTAATAAATGGATCAATCCATCAAGAAGGTATAATGACTATAAATATTCATCAAGTATTGGTGCATACATTTTCAAAAAATAAAGGAGCATTATATGTGGGACCAATAATAGTGGATTATTTCACTTTCATCAATGGAGAAACCATTCAGACAAAAAAAAAAAAAAACCAGCATAGAATCTACAGAATATTCCATTCAACATCCAGGGAATGTAGCCCACAGAATTTTCTCCAAAACAAAGCACATACTAAGGAATACAGCAGGTCTTCGTTAATGAATTTCTTGTGTTGTATCATATAATAAAACCATCAATCTGCAGTGAGAAACTACATAAAATATAAAAACACATGGAGAGTGAATAATATACTTTCGAATGATCAGTGGTTCATTGAGGAAATCAAGTAATCAAAAGTCCTAGAATCGGATGAAAATGAAAACACAGTCAACAGAACCTATGGGATGTAGTAAAGACAAGGTTTATAACCATGAGTGTACACCTTAAAAAAAAAAATCAGCCAGGCACCAGTGGCTCCTACCTGTAATCCTAGCTACTCAGAAACAGAGATCTAAAGATTGCAGATTGAAACAAGCCCCAGCAGGAAAGTCTGCAAGACTCGTACCTCCATTAACCACCAAAAAGCCAGAGCCAGAAGTAGAGCTATGGCTCAAGTGGTAGAGTGCTAGTCTTGAGCATAAAAGCCCTGAGGTCAAGTTCCAGAACTAGCACAAAAAACTAACTAAAAAACCAAACAAACAAGATATTTCAAATAAATAACCTGGTGCACCTCAAGCTCTTATAAAAAGAGAGGAGGTCCATCAGAATTAGTACATGCAAAGAAATAATAAATATCAGAATGGAAATTAATGAAATGAGCACTTAAAAATACAAGGAAATCAATGAAACAAAGTATTGGTTCATTTAAAAAATAAACAAGATTGACAAACTGTTAGCTAAACTAACCCAAAAGGGAAGGGAAGACAGAAGACAGAAATTAATAAAATTTGAGATGAACTAGAAATATTACAATGGATAACATTAAAATCCAGAAAATCATTAGGGAATATTTTTGAAAACTCATTTTTGAATTGGAAACTCTAGAAAAAAATGAATAAATTTCTAGACACATATGACCTACCAAAATTGAACCAAGAAGATATAAACAACTGAAAGAGTTAAGTCTGCAGTGACATTGTGGCAGTAAAAAAATCCAAAACAAAGAGAAAAGTCTGAAACATGAATTCATGGGTGAATTCTGACTTTTAAAGAACACCTTGCTCCAATGGCTCATACCTGTAATCCTGGCTACTTAGGAGGTTGAGATCCAGGGGATCATAATTCAAAGCTAGCTCATGTAGAAAATTCTTTAGCCTCTACCTCCAATTAGCCAGTGAAATGTCAGAATGGAGACATAGCTCAACTGGTAGAGTGCCAGCCAAGACCAAGCCAAGCAAGCTAATGAAATGCATGAGGCCCTGATTTCAAGCTCTAACACACACACCAGCAACAACCAACACTAAGAAAGAGAAGGAATGCTCCCAGACTCATCTGATGGCCAGTATTCACTAAAGCCAAATTGGATAAGAAGACAACAAAAAAAAAAAGACAGAAAACTATAGACAACTTTCCTTTATGAACATAGACCCAAAATTCCTCAATAAAATCCTAACAAACTGAATTGAAATCACATTGAAAAGATCATAAGCCATGACCAAGTTAGATTCATTCCAGGAATGCAAGGATGATCCAACATTCTCAATAAATACAGTAACAAATAAAGGTTAAATCATACAATCATTTCAATAGATGCAGGAAACGCCTTTGACAAAATGAAACACCTTTTCATAATAAAAGCTCTGAAGAAATTAAAAACAGAAGGATAATAGTCCAACATAATAAAGACTATATAGGACAAACCTGTAGCCAACAGTGTCCCCAACTATGGGGTACTGAAAACATTCCCACTAAAATAAAGAACAAGAAAAGGGTACTTCCTTTCTCCATTCTTACTCAACAGAGTGCTTGATTTCTTAGCCAGAACAATAAGGCAAAATACAGCAAGAAATGAATACAAATAGGTCAGGAAGAAGTCAAATCATTCCACTTTGCCCAGTTTATGATTCTATACTTAAAATACCCTAAAGATTCTACTAGAAGACACTTAGATATGTTAAACATTTTCAAGCAAAGTACACCAATAACAAATATCCCAAGAAAGAAATCAGGAAAACAATCTCATTCACAATAGCTTAAAAACTAAAGACATATACATACATATACATATATTTATGTATATATAGACATATATATATACAAACATATATATTCAAACCAATATGGGAATAAACAGGGAGGTGAAATATCTTTATAATTAAAACTATAAAATGCTGAAAAAAGAAACGAAATACATAAGAAGATGGAAAGATGGATTTGCGGAACTAAAAATATGAAGTTGCCCATATTACTGAAAGCAATCCTGAATATAATCATTATCAAAATTCCGATGACATCCTTCACAGATCAAGAAAAAACAATTCCTAAATTCCTATATAACTAAAAAAGATCCTGAATAGCCAAAACATGAGCAAAAAGAAAATGCTAGAAGTGTCATAATACTTAATTTCATGTTCTCCTGTAAATCAGAGTAACATAAAAACCAATATGATACTGACACAAAGACAGATATACAGATAAATGGTATACAAGACCCAGAAATAAGCCCAAGCAATTACAGATATCTGCTTCTTCAACAAAGGTACTAAAAACATACATTGGTGCTGTGAAGACTAAATATCCTTACGTAATACACGAAAACTTGAGCCCTACTTTTCACCATGTACAAAATCACTCAAAATGGCAAAAAAAAATCAAAATCTTAGTTTAAGACCTAAAACTCTGAACCTAGTGAAGTAAAATGCAGGGAAGACACGTCACTTATAGGCAACAAACTTATTCAATAGGACTCCCAATTGCTCATGGGATAACAGCAAGAACTGACAAGTCAAACTGCATTACATAAAATTAAAAAGATTCTGATTAGCAAATTGAAGATACAGTCTATAGGATAGAAATCTTTGCCAGGTATTCAGACAGGGCATTAATATCTACAGTATATAAAGTTAAACACCAGAAGAACAAGTAATCCAATAAATAAACTGGAAAATGAAACAACTTTTGTGGAAACACAAACGGCCAATTTATACATTAAAAATGTTCAACATCTTTAGCCATCATGGAAATGCAAATTAAAATGACATTGACAGGACTGGGTGCCAGTGGCTCATGCCTCTAAGCCTAGCTACTCAGAAGACTGAGATATGAGGATCACAGTGAAAGTCAATCAGGGCAGGAAAGTCTGTGAGACTCTTATCCCCAATTAACTACCAAAAAAGCTGGAAGTGGAGTTGTGGTTCAAGTGGTAGAGTGCTAGCCTTAAGCAAAAAAGCTCAGAGACAGCACACAGGCCCTGAGTTCACGCTTAAACACTGATAGATAAAAGTAAGAAGATAGTGGTTTGAGGCCAACCCCCACAAAAATTTAACAAAAAATTTAACTTAATCTCAAAGGTAGTTGGTGGTGGATGCCTGTAATCTCAGCTATTCAAAAGGCAAAAGTATGACAATCACAGCGTGAAACTAACCGTGGGACAAAAATGTATCTGAAGAAAAGAGAGCAAAAGGGTTTGGGGCATGGTACAAATGGTAAAACACTTGTCTAATAAGCATGAGGCATTAAATTCAAACAATATCTCTGGGGGGGGGGGGGAAATCCTACATTAAGATTGCCTCACCCCAGTCAGAATGCTATCACTGGGGGAAGTGGGGAAGGCAGGGGACAATAAAAGTATGGTGGTATGTGCCTGTAATCTCAGCTATTTGAGAGATGACTATCAGGAAGACATCCAACTGGTTCCCCATTCTTAACAAGTAAGCCAGATGTAATGGTTCATACCTGTAATCTCAGCTGTATGGGAAACACAAGTAGGAGGATTGTGGTCTTAGACAAGTTCCAGGACAAAAGTGGACGTTCCTACTTGATAAACTAAAGCAAGAGGGGCTGGAAGTGTGGCTCAAATGACCTATTGCCTTCAAACCCCAATACTACCCAAAACAAAACAAAATAAACCGTGCTGGCACAGATGTAGAGAAAAAGAAACTTATACATTACTTGTGGGGACATAAGCTAGTACAGCCACTATGGATTCATTATGGCATTTCCTCAGAAGAAACCAACAATAAAACTACCATATAATCCAGCTATAGCACTCTTGAATATATACTTGAAGGAATCAAAATCAGTCTATTATAAAGATACATGGATATCTATATTTATCATGGTACTATTCACTCTTCACAACACATTTACTTTATAAGTTATAGAATCAGCCTGGTGCCTATCATAAGATGAATCGATAAAGTGCAGTTTATATACAATATACACTGTTGTCTTTTTCAGCCATAAAAATGGAATGATGTCAAAAGTAAAATAAGCCAAACTCAGAGCACAAAAATCAAATGCCTTGTCTCAGATGCAGTTATTTTCCCTTCCCAATTATTTCAAGGAAACAAAGAGAACAGCATGAAATTTCAATGTAGTGGGTGAAGATAAATTGAATACATGCTAAGGGCACCGGTAGCTTATACCTGTAATCCTAAGTACTCAGGAGGCTGATAGCTGAGGATCATAGTTTTTAAAGCCAGCCCAAGCAGGAAAGTCTGAAAGACTCTTATCTCCAATTAATGACCAAGAAGCTGGAAGTAGAGCTGTGCCTCAAGTGGTACAGTGCTGGCCATGAGCAAAAAAGGTTAAAAAAAAATGTGTCCAGAGTTCAAGCCCCAGCACTGGTATGAGTACTCCCATACTCACCCCCCACACAATTGAAATACTTTTCACTTCAACTTGTAAGAGAAGTGAATCAAGAACTCCAAGAGTGTACTTATAAAGGTGAATGGTACCTTCAAAAAGAAGAGACTGACATCTCAATCCCTAAAAGGATATGAAACTAGAAAACAAATTTGTTCAATTTCATTTCTAATTGAGCAGAGAAAATGGAAATTGGAGAGCTATCAATGGTGAAGAGCAGAGAGAAGTAAGAAAGAGAAAATTCTGCATGGCTATTTAGCATAGCAAGGTCATGGAGGTTCACTATAGCTTAAGCAAACATATGGAAGATATGTAAAGTTGAGTCACCTTGCTTGTAGCATCTACTCCAAGATGACTGCTAAATAAAGGACTCTAGCAACAACATGGTGTCAGATAAACAGCAAAAGGAGCTAATAGATAATACTGTTAAATATCAAGCCAGAACCAGATTTCTCACATTAGATTTATACACTGGTAAATGAATGACCAGAAAGATACTCCAAGTTATTGCATGGTAAATATCAGCTTAAGATACCAATAAATTGTGGGAACTGACAAAAATAAATGAATCATTTCATAATAGTTTCATATGTCTGTATATAATTAGGTATGATTCATGAAACCAGAACCTTTTTTTCCCCTGGCAGTCCTGGGGCTTGAACTCAGGGCCTGGGCACTATCCCTGAGTTTCTTTTGCTCAAGGCTAGCACTCTACCACTTGAGCCACAACACTACTGGCTTTTTCTGTTTATGTGATACTGAGGAATTGGACCCATGGCTTCATGCAGGCTAGGCAAGAACTCTACTACTAAGCCACATTCCCAGCTCAACCAGAACCTTTTTATTTAAAAAATTACTATCTTAGAAATTTTAGCAACCAACCTTTGGTAATGATGAAGATAAATTGTCTTTAGTCCACAGATAGTCTCTTTTATCTTTGGGTTTGCCATGATCGACTGATGAGAAATTTCGAGATATATTTTGTGGAGTTGTTTTAGAATCAAATTTCTGGTAAGGAACTTTAGCTTGTTCCAGTACATATGTCTGTGTTTTCTGAATCAAAAAAAAGTGAATAAAATAATCATTAATTTTGTTATTTGATTGGTGTGACAGGGTCTCATGATGTAACCCAGACTTATCTCAAACTCCAGGTCTCCTGCCTCAGTCTGAGTTTTGCGATTACAGGTTTATACTACTAGGTCTAGTTCCTAATTTTTATATTTACTTTTTTAAAGTAAAGTACCTAGTGGGATTAGTACTAAAATCAACTAGAATTTAATTCTAGATGTATTACTGATAAGAGCCCATTTAAGATGTATATGGTATCCACGGCTGCTTACATTCACAAAGCTACTGTTAAAACAAGTGAGATTTCAACTATCTATTGACCAGAAGCTGAAGATTCTAAATACAAAATCTCTTGTGGAATAAAACTTCAATCTATGCTTCATACTATTTTTTTTTTTTTTTTTGGCAGTCCTGGGACTTGGACTCAGGGCCTGAGCACTGTCCCTGGCTTCTTTTTGCTCAAGGCTAGCACTCTGTCACTTGAGCCACAGCGCCACTTCTGGCCATTTTCTGTATATGTGGTGCTGGGGAATTGAACCCAGGGCTTCATGTATATGAGGCAAACACTCTTGCCACTAGGCCGTATCCCCAGCCCCTATGCTTCATTCTAATAGCCTAAAAGCCACAGAATAATTTGCCTTCATTCCCTTTTTTCATTCATTTTCTATCCTTTCTATTTCTACTTCCCTCTTCCCCTAGTCTCTCTGTTTTCCATCTCCTCATTTACTCCTCCCTCCTCTCCACCTTTCTTCCCTCTCAATTTCAGCAGCCTCAGTCATGTTCAAAAAACAGGGGAAAAGTAATAATAATAAATAATAATAAAAGCCAAGGTAAAATCAGTAAGACCCTATCTCAATAAAAAAATAAAAACAAAAGAGCTAGAGGCATAACTCAAGTAGTACATTCTTAAAATAAATAAGTGGAAATTCTAAATAATTGACATTACTTCAACTCAGTTCCCTTCATTCTTTTTCTACTTTGTATTCTTACTTCTTTAGTATCTAACCCAGATTTTTAGTAAAAGTCAGTTATGAGGGAGGTTTTAAAACTCAGGACTTTAGCTAGTCAAGCACTTTACTACTGAGTTACATATCTGACCTTCAAATCTAGTAACAACTGATTTAGTGGAGTCTTACATGAAATCCATGTTATTACATTCTATTTTGCCTCTTCTTTGGTCACTGTCATTAATTATGGCAATCATTCAATTGAAAAAATATAATACATACACACACACACATACAGGCACACAATACAGGATACATCCCAAGTTTGGTGGTTGGACTTACACTGAGTTTAAATAGCAGATATGAAGGTTACAATGTCTGTATGTACTATTAGAAAAATACTGAAGTAGGAACCAGATAATATGTTCTCTTCTAAATATTTTACAACATAACTTTAAATCTCCAAGCATCTGCAGGCTCAAACTTAACCACCTTTACAAAACCAAAAGCTAAATGAAGTGATTTGTAGCTTTCTTGACTATTTCCAGTAATTATGAAATGACTCGTTTTTCCGGCAGGTATAAATTTAGGTATCATTTCTTCACAGTTCTATTTCTGTATTCTTTTCTCACATATTTCTGTATCATCCTTAATAGCACAGTTCTAATAAAAGTAAATTTTTTCTGCTTCCTGAACTTGTGAGGAGTTACAATGAGAACATTCAAACATGACAAGTTACATACTGAAGGTTCCAATTGAGAATGGCAATTTAAAGTTACTGCATCACCATCTTGTGGCTATGTCAGGGACTGACATTTACCTGATGGCCTAAAAGGACCCTCCTCATCCCACCTCCACTCACATTGAAGAATACTTATCCCTTTTCATAATTATAGCAATAATGGAAGTAATCATGGAAACATATCTTTCCTTTCAATTTAGTTTTTGTGAATGTTATACTACCAGTCATAAATATATACAGAATATGCACTTTTTCCTCTGCTGTTAATTTTAAACAAATGTTTAAACAAAAACTATCTCATGTAATTCTTATAATAACTTATTATAATGCTCTTATTTCAGAAAACTAAGGCAAGAAGAAGTAACTTGTCCCAAATCATAAACAGTTGATAAATTTGATGACTATTATATAATGCCTATGATATTTCAGCAGTGTAGCTGCTACTTGTATTTCATGTCTTTGGTATTTATTTTGTTTTTGGCCAGTCCTGAGGGCTTGGAACTCAGGGCCTGGCTTCTTTTTGCTCAAGGCTAGCACTCTACCTCTTGAGACACAGCACCACTTCTGGCTTTTTCTGTTTATGTGGTGCTGAGGAATCGAACCCAGGGCATGTATAACATCCTGGGTTTAATCCACAGCAGGATGGAGGTTCTCTTGATTATAAACTGCATTATCCAATGTTGGTTATCAACAATAAATATTATTTTGAGAATCTTTCATCTCAGTTGGTTCAGAATTGGAACAGGAAAAAAATCCATTTATTCAGTACCCTCAAAACTCAAATTAAAACTGAAGGTGTAGCACACATTAAGACTTAAGGGGTAGGGGCTGAAAATATGGCCTAGTGGCAAGAGTGCTTGCCTCGTATACATGAAGCACCACATATATAGAAAATGGACAGAAGTGGCACTGTGGCTCAAGTGGCAGAGCGCTAGCCTTGAGCAAAAAGAAGCCAGGGACAGTGCTCAAGCCCAGAGTTCAAGCCCCAGGACTGACACACACAAAAAAAGACTCAAGTGGTAGCACAACTCTAACCAAAAACTCTAAATAGATAATCTAAGTATAAACTTTAGAATATTTTTGGAAGTGCTGAAGGTTAAACCTAGGCAATGCTCCACCATTAAGCTATATCCTCAGCCAAGCATCAGGATTTTGAATTGAAGTACATTACCTCTACATAAAGAAACTTCTCAGAGGGAGTACAAAGGAGTATGTACCTAATTTAAGATGATATTACAGAGAGAATTATGAAGATTAAAATCAACTCTAAAGGCAAAGAATTTTGAAAGTTCTGGGTAATGTTTTTTAATTAATAGTGTGAAGTAATTTAGGAAATGAAATTATATGTTATTTTCCTATTTATGAACAAAATAATTACTTCTAATAATTATTTTTTAGAAAATAAATTTATTATCACAAGAATAGAATTATGTAAAACTCTTACCTTGTCTACTTTTTCTTTTGGAGTGACTATATTCTCTTTGGCCTCTATTTTCAGTTTTTCCTATTAAAATAAATATGTAATATACACAAAATAATAATTACTATAACCACAAATGACTATATTCTTAATACTAAAACCTTTCCTATTAGATATTTTTTAAAAGCACAACAAGAAGCCTGTGGCTCACACCTGTAAATCCTAGATATTCAGGAGGCTGAAATCTGAGGAACATGTTTGAAACCAGCCCCGGTAGAAATTTCCATGAGACTCTTATCTCCAATTAACCACCGAAAACAAAAACAAAAAATAAAAAACCAGAAGTGGAGATGTGAGTAAAGTGGTAGAGTGCTAGATAAGCACAAAAAAAGCTCAGACCAGCACACAGGCCCTAAGTTTAAGCCCCATGACCAAAAACAAAAAAAAATTACCTATGTCATCTTCTAAAATAATAAAAAGACAAACTAGTTCTTTTTTATAGAGATGTTGTTTTTTAAATTATTTTAAGTAGTTGTACAAAGGGGTTTCAATTCAACATGTCAGTGAGAACAATGCATCTGGATCAGTATCTCCCCTTCCAGCATTCTCCCCATCTCTGCCAGTCTCACTCATTCCCCAAAGCTACCTAGTTCCACTTTCACATAAAACACTGAATATCAGTACTATAATGTTCACCTACCCTTCATCTCTCCATCAATTATTTGGTTTTATTTTTATTATTGTTATCTAGTGTGCTATCTGTGTGATTTAAGTACCTTAAACTCTGACTCTCAGCTTATTTGTAAAATGAACTTTTGCTGAAGAATAGAGTATGTATACAGAAATAGTCTAAATAAAAATCAAAACTGTAGTCAGAGGAGCAAATGTTATATACTAAGCTACAGGACTTATTCAGTAGGAAAAATGAAAACTTAAGCCTGATCTGTAGAACTGAAACTGGAATATGCATGTAATATGACAATCATGTATAGAACAGACTTATAGACCCAGCAAGCTATAGAAAGTCGCAAAGAAGGGAAATTTTCCGAGACCTTCAAATAATCAAATTTATGTTGACAGGGCTGGAGGCATAGCTTAAATGGTACAGGCTCTGCCTAACAAGGACAAAGGCCTGAGTTCAAACCTCAGTACCATAAAAAAAAAACCTGTTTGCTCAGAATGCCTGTCTATATCTATTTTCATTATGTACACAAAAGGTAGCTCTCCTACAATACTGCTCCTAACCAAAGAACTCAACTAATCGAAGAAAGAAGCTGGCAAAATATGAATTGCTGTTACTATTATCGTGTCATTTACTAATGATTGATATTTGGTTATGACAACCAGGGTAAACTCAACCCTACAGGTCTGGAACTGTCTTCTAAAACAATGTATTTACTCAACTAGCAATACTGCATGAACTCTCAGAATATCTTGCTTCAAGAGGGAAGAAAAAGGAAGCATCTTCCATAACTGCCCTGTCTCTATAACTTTTGGTGATCTATTCTAAAATAACAGGTATTAGACTTACCTGATATAAAAACATTTATCTCTGATGGAAGCAAGTTGATCATTAGTTCTTAGTTTCAAAAGTAAGTACCCGCTAAGGTTTCTATATAATCTGAATAAATGAAATATGCCTATGATATGGCTTGGCAAACAGGATGAACTGCGAGAGAATGACAGCCCTGTGACCAAATTTCAGACTTACATTTATAAACCTAGAGACTATAAATACAAAGAAAGCCTAATAGTCTTTATGGACAAACTTCTGCAACAACATCACATTTATCACATCCTTCCTAGTATATGTGTACTGGGAACAAAAATGATAAGACTCATGAATAATTAACAATTACTTTAGTAAATACTGATTCCTAGAGATCTATAATGTTAAGCTTATTTCTCACCAGTTAAGAGTGAAAGAAGAGCAGGTCAGGAAGATGACCTAAAAACTGTAGGCATTTCTTTAGATCCTGATGTACAGTTTGAACAGGTAAATTCGCAAGTGACATAATCACCACATTGTTTCTCACCACAGAGAGATTGAAAATTGGAATGACCAACTAGAAAACCTTGAAACTCACTGTTCATATTAAGATAGTAAATAAACTTCAACCACTAGGCAAAGACTCCATCAAAGAGCATTTGCCTAGTGCAGACAAGGTTCTAGGTTCAATCCTTAGCATGTCAAGAAGGAAAGGGAAAAGGAAAACAAAAGGAAAGAAAATGAAAGGGAAAACTGCAGGGCAGGGCAAGGGAAAAGGCAGGGCAGAGCAGGGGAAAGGGCTGGGGAAAGGGCAAAGTAGGGAAGGAAAGGAAAGTACAGGGGTTCGTGGATTCATGAGAGGATATAATAGTCATCAACTTACATCCATCAAATAATGTAGCACCTAAATACATCAAACAAATACTCTCAGAACTACAGGACAAAATAGACCCATATACAGCAGTAATTGGAGACTTTAATCCTCCACTCTCACCAAAAGACAGGTCAACCACACAGAAGATAAGCAAAGAAACCTCAGCTCTAAATGACACCATATCCCAAAAGGAACTAACAGAAGTAAACAGAGTATTCCACCCAACAATGGCTCAATACATATTCTTCCCAGCAACCCACAGGACATACTCCAAGATAGATCATATCATAATTCACACAAAGAGCATTAGCAAATACAAGAGTACTGACATTATCCCTTGTGTTCTATCTGACCATGGTGGAATCAAACTAGTCCTCAATAACAAAGGATACTGCAGAAATTACTCAAATACATGGAGGCTGAACAGCACATTACTGAATAACACCTGGATCACAGAAAAAATTAAAGAAGAAATTAGAGAATTCCTAGAATTAAATGAAAATGAAATACATCACAAAGGAGCCTCTGGGACACAGCAAAAGCACTGCTGAGGGGCAAGTTTGTTGCCCTTAGCTCACACATCAGGAAAACAGAAGCAGCTCAAATAAACAACCTCATGATGCAATTAAAACTTCTACAAAATCAAGAAAAATTAAAACTAAAACTACTAGAAGGAGAGTGATCACAAAGATTAGGGCAGAAATAAATGAGACAAAAACTTTAAAAACTATACAACAATAAAAACAAAAAGCTGCTTTTTTGAGAAAATTAATAAAATTGACAGACCTCTAGCAAGATTAATAAAAATTTTAAAAAAGAAGAGACTTAAATCCATAAGATCAGTGATTCCACAGGAAAGATTACAACAAACATCCAGGACATCCAAACAATCATAAAGGACCATTTCCAAAACCTATACTCAACAAAGAAGAAAAACTTAACAGAAATGGATGGATTTCTAGAGAAATATAATCTTCCCAAACTGAACTAAGAAGGTGTAAATCAATTAAATAAACCAACAATATGCAATGAGATAGAGGAAATAATGAGAAGTCTCCTAATAAGGAAAAGCCCAGGCACAAATGGAGTCACCACGAAATTCTATAAAACTTTTAAAGAGGAGCTCATACCAATACTCCTCAAGCTCTTCCATGGAAAAGAAGCAGAGAGAGAAATCCCAAACTCATTCTATGACACTAATATACTCATCCCCAAACCAGGCAAGGACCCAACAAAGAGAATTACAAATCTTCTTTATGAAAACAGAAGCAAAGCTCCTCAATAAAATATTAGCCACAGAATCCAGAAACAAATATTTAAGATCGTATGTTATCACCAAGTAGGCCTCATTCCACAGACACAAGGCTGTTTCAAGATACATAAATCAATAAACATAATTTACCACAATAACAAAGCCAAGGTCAAGAACCACATGATTATTTCATTTGAGGCAGAAAAATCCTTTGACATAATACAACATCCATTCATGTTAAAAGCTCTGGAGAAAATAAGAATAGAAAGAACATTCTTTAAAACAATAAAAGCCATATACAACAGACCAACAGCCAATATCATACTAAATGGGGACAAAATAAAAATATTTCCCCTAAAATCAGGAACAAGCCAAGGATGCCAACTCTCTCCACTCCTCTTCAATATAGTTCTGGGATACTTAGCCACAGCAATAAGGCAAGAAAAGGACATTAAAGGGATCCATATAGGGAAAGAAGAAATTAAACTACCCCTTTTGTAGATAACTATATCTGAACGACCCAAAGAACTCCACTCCCAAACTCAGAACTATAAACCACTTCAGCAAAGTAGCAGGATACAAAATTAACCCACAAAAATCAGTAGCCTTTCTGTACATCAACAGTGTACAAGCAAAAAGGGAAAACTATAATAATCTAAAGAGAGAAATCAAAGAGGACACCAGGAAATGGAAAGACCTTCCATACTAATGGATAGGTAGAATCAATATCATGACAACACTGCCAAAAAATGATATACAAATTTAACATAATTCCCATCAAAATCCCAACAACATTCTTTACTGAAACAGAGAAAACAACCCAAAAATTCATATGGAACAACAAAAGACCCAGAATAGCTAAAGCAAGAAGCAGTGCAGGAAGTATCACAATACCAGATTTCAAGCTTTATTACAGTGCACTAATAACAAAAACAGCCTGGTACTGGCACAAAAACTGACCCAAAGATCAATGGACTAGGTTAGAAGACCCAGAAATTAAACCACATACTTACAGCCAGCTGATATTTGACAAAGGAGTCAAAGACATAAAATGAAAAAAACAGCTATTCAACTATTGGTGGGCTGGGAATATGGCCTAGTGGTAAGAGTGCTTGCCTCAACTATTGGTGCTGGGAAAACTGGGAAGCCACATGCAGAAAACTCAAAAGTAGAACCCAGCCTGTCACCACACACTAACATCAACTCAAAACGAATTAAAGACCTCAGAACATCCAACCTAAAACTCTGAAAGTACTGCAGGACAGAGTAGGAGAGACATTAGAACTTATAGGCACAGGCAGGAACTTCCTGAGCCAAGTTCCAGGGGCACAGCAGATTGGAGAGAGACTTGATAAATGGGACTACATTAAAATAAAAATTTTCTGCACAGCTAAAGCCATAGCTACTAAAATAGAAAGACATCCAACCAATTGGGAAAAGATCTTCACCAGCAATGCAACAGACAAAGGCCTAATGTCCATCATATTCAGAGAACTCAAGAAACAAATCCTTCCCAAACCTAATAAACCAATCACTAAATGGGCAAGGGAGCTAAAGAGAGATTTCACAGAAGAAATAAAAATGGCAAAGAAACAAATGATGAAACGTTCAGCATCTCTGGCAGTAAAGGAAATGCAAATAAAAACAACTCTAACATATCCACCTTAACCCAGTCAAAATGACCTATACTCTGAACTAAGGCAACAACAAATGCTGGAGAGGATGCGGAGAAAGAGGAACCCTACTGCACTGCAGGTAGAAATGTAAACTAGTACAACCACTCTGGAAAACAATCTTGATGTTCCTCAAAAAACTAAACATAGACATACCCTATGACCCAGCAATACCATTCCTAGTCATATCCCTGAGCAAGAGGATCCAGGATACAACAAAGACACCTGCACTTCCATGTTCATTGCTGCACTGTTCACAATAGCCAAGAAATGAAAACAACCCAGATGCCCCACTACAGAGGAATGGACCCAAAAAATGTGGTACCCATATACAATGGAATTCTACACAGCTATTAGAAATAATAAAATAATGGCATTCACAGGGAAATGGACAAGACTAGAACAAATCATGTTAAGCAAGACAAGAACAGAGACAAATCGTGCATGGTCTCCCTTATATGTGGGTGTTAGAATCAAATTGCAAAGAGACATGACAAAGCAAACAGGACCCAAGATACCAATACACAGTGAGATCAAAAAAGGACAGTCTTGGGAGAAATGCACCAAAAAGTAAGAACTAAGCACTACTTCATATGTACCTAATATTCAGAAAAGAAAAGAAATCCAAACATAAGGAAACAAAGTACCTCTTCTTAATTAGTCTTATAGTATTTAGAGGAAACTATATTCTTTACCTCATATATGGTGCACATCTGAGGGAAGCTGGGAGGAAGGCACAGAATGAGTGGAAAGTGGATGAAAAAAAAAATAGTAGACAGGGCTGGGAATATGGCCTAGTGGCAAGAGTGCTTGACTCGTATTCATGAAGCCCTGGGTTTGATTCCCCATACCACAAATATAGAAAACGGCCAGAAGTGGCGCTGTGGCTCAAGTGGCAGAGTGCTAGCCTTGAGCAAAGAGAAGCCAGGGACAGTGCTCAGGCCCTGAGTCCAAGGCCCAGGACTGGGGAAAAAAAACAAAAACAACCAACATAGTACAGGGAGCCCAACAGCTGCAATGGACATTGATGAAAGCAAACTAAGCAACTCAAGGGCAGTGGGGAAAGGAAGAAATGAGAGAAAAAAATGCAACAGATTATACTACACAAAAGGAAATAAATGTACATATCATCCAACCTGGAAGAAATTGTTTTATTGTTAATGTTCATAGAGTTCATAAGCACTGTAGACTAGAATGACAATGTCCATCATTGAGAAGGTTAAAAAAAAATGATGAAAGCGGGGGAGGGGGGATTGGAGGTAGAAGAAAAGTGAGGAAAGGGTAACAAGTATGACAAGAAAAGTACTATCTTATGTATGTAACTGTAACCCCTCTGTACATCATTTTAATAAAAAAATCGCTAGTGGTATCATTAAGTTGCTGACAAGAATACAGAGGAACTACATCACTTATATACTGCTGATGGTAATATAAAATGGTATGATCACTTGGAAAAGAATTTAGCAGTGGACTGGGGATATGGCCTAGTGGCAAGAGTGCCTGCCTCATATACATGAGGCCCTGGGTTCGATTCCCCAGCACCACATATACAGGAAATGGCCAGAAGTGGCGCTGTGGCTCAAGCAGCAGAGTGCTAGCCTTGAGCAAAAAGAAACCAGGGACAGTGCTCAGGCCCTGATTCCAAGCCCCAGGACTGGCCAAAAAAAAAAAAAGAATTTAGCAGTTTCTTATGAAACTACCATGCAACTTAGTAACTGTGATCATTGTCTATTATTTCAGAGAGATAAAAAGTTACATTCACACTAAAACCTGTACACATAAATGTTCATAGTGATTTTGTTCATAACAGCTCAAAACAGGAAACAATCAGATGTTTTTCATTAGATGAATGCTAGAACAATGGTACATTCATACCATAATATTGCTTGGTAATAAAATGTAACTATTGATAGACACACAGGAACATAGTTTCTAAGCAATCATGAGTGACAAAAGCCAATTCCAAAGTGTGCGTGCTATTGATTCCATGTATATATTATATTCATAAAGTGGCAAAACTACAGGAATATACACCATTCATATATATTCAGTACTATGTAAACAGTAATTCCCTGAATTATTTCTGAGATGAGAATAAAAAAAGAAGACACTGCATTTGCCAATGAGAAGTTCAACGTGACTAAAGTCAAGAATTTCCTAAATTCTACTAGGTAGAGAGAAGAGTTGAAAAACCTGATAGTATTTTAGGCTATTCTTTCTAAAAGTTTGATGTTTAAGAACAGAACAGAAGCTGGGTGCTGGTAGCTCACGCTTGTAATCCTAGCTACACAGGAGGCTGAGATCTGAGGATCGTGACTTAAAAGTCAGCCCAGTCAGGAAAAGTCCATGAGACTCTTATCTCCAATTAACTACCAGAAAATCAGAAATGGAGCTGTGGCTCAAAGTGGTAGACCACTAGCCTTGAGCCAAGTTCAAGCCTCATGATGACTGGGAGAGGGGGGTGGGGTGCAGGGAGAACAGACATATTATGGTATTAAAAATGTTTTAAATGGTGGAAGTCTTATTTGTGTTTATTACCTAAAGAGTAAAAATTAAATATTACTCAGGGCTTTATCAAAAACATCAAAAGTAAAGACAGAATAATTCCTCCTCTGAAACAGAAGGATAAAGGCTATAATATATAACAGGTAAAGAGAAAGCAATTTAGTTATTTCTTGAAATTTACTGAAAATATCAAAATTTCAAAACCCTATGCTCAGATAAAGAACAAACAAAGATAATACACAATCCTACCCTAGAAAAGCTTGCAATATAATGGAAGTACAGAGTGAAATAATTATTTTGAAAACAATATACTATAAGAATGCTTTATAATAAGCTCATATTTGTAATATAAAAGGTGAAATTTTCCATAGATGGAGAAAGATGAAAGGAATTAAATACAAAAACCAAAGTTAGAAAATGCACAGCTTTGAAACTGAAGTTCTTTTTTTTTTCAGAGTTAAGATATCATTAATGATGATTTTCCTTTTGTATCGTACTCTAATATGGTTATTTTAATTTTTATTGTCAAACTGATGTGCAGACAGGTTACAGTTTCATACGTTAGGCATTGGATACATTTATTGTACCATTTGTTACCTCCTCCCTCATTTCTCCCTCCCTCTCCCCCTTTCCCTTTCACCCCCATGAGTTGTTCAGTTCATTTACACCAAACAGTTTTGCAAGTATTGCTTTTGTAGTCGTTCACCTTTTTTACCCTGTGTCTCTCGATTTTGGTATTCCCTTTCAGGAAACTGAAGCTTTTATACCTAGGTTGTTGTAGAGTGACTAAGTAAACAGTTTTTGGAGTCATGCAAAATAGACCTACCCTTGAATTTTAGTCATTCTATCTTCTTACTATGTCATCTTAAAGAAATAATTTAACTTCCATAAAAATGAAAATAATAAGTACTACATACAATGCTATTATAGGGTAAAATTAGACACAAGCATCTGCCATACAGAAAGCAAAAGAACATTGGTTATTTTGCAGTTTGAGTCAATTTGCTTTGCCAACTGCAAAATATTACAAACATAAACCATTTTTCTGAAACAATAAATAGCTAACAAGCACACTAAATATATGAGCATATTATTTATTTTGTTGATCATAGGGCTAGAACTCTGGGTCTGGGCCCTATTTCTGAGCTCTTCTGCTCAAGGCTAGCACTCTAATACTTGAGCCACAGCACCACTTACAGTTTTCTGGTGGTTAATTGGAGATGAGAGTCTCACGGACTTTCCTGCCTAGGCTAGTTTGAACCGTGATCCTCAGATCTCAGCTGTCTGAGTAGCTAGAATTACGGATGTTGAACCACCAACGCCTAGCTATGTGAATATTTTAATATGTGAAATAATACTTCTCAGATAGCCATATTATATTCAAAAGCATTTTTTTCAATATTGGGCTTCACATTTCATAAACTGGTACTCTACTAAGTAGCAGAGTAGAGTCATGCCCCCAGCCTTGCACTTTTAATATTAAAAGTATATGTACTGCTGGACTCACACTTGTAATCCTCGC
This sequence comes from Perognathus longimembris pacificus, assembly GCF_023159225.1. Classification (NCBI taxonomy): domain Eukaryota; kingdom Metazoa; phylum Chordata; class Mammalia; order Rodentia; family Heteromyidae; genus Perognathus; species Perognathus longimembris. Next base: position 70,117,034 of record NC_063167.1, on the reverse strand, counting down.
TACTTAGGAGACTCAGATCTGAAGATCATGGTTTGAAGCTGGCCCAGGCAGGAAGGTCCATAAGACTCTTATCTCCAACTAAACACCACAAAGCTGGAAGTGGAGCTGTGGCTTAAATTAGCCTTGAGCAAAAAAGCTGAAGGATATCACCCTGATTTCAAACCTCAGGACTGGCACCAAAAAAAAAAAAAAAAGCATATGAGCCAGTCACCAGTGGCTTAGGCCTGTAATGTTAGCCACTCAGGAGGCTGAGACCTGAGGATTACAAAGCCTGCCTGGGCAGGAAAATATCCAAGAGACTCTTACCTCCAATTAAGCACAAAAAAAACAGAAGTTGAGCTGTAGCTCAAGTATTAGAGTGCTAACCTGTGCAAAACAGCTCAGGGACAGTACCCAGGCCCCAAGTTCGAATACCAGTAGCAGGAAAAAGAAGTGTATGATCTCATATGTGTTTAGTTTAAAAAATGAAATAATGCTCTAAATACTTAGTTTTTAAAGCAAACAGGGGAAGGTCATTCCCCAAATTCATCATATTATTTTGTAACATGACCACATTTTTTGTTGTTGTTGTTTTGGCCAGTCCTGGGGCTTGGACTCAGGGCCTGAGCACTGTCCCTGGCTTCTTTTTGTTCAAGGCTAGCACTCTGCCACTTGAGCCACAGCGCCACTTCTGGCCGTTTTCTGTATATGTGGTGCTGGGGAATCGAACCCAACCCAGGGCCTCATGTATACGAGGCAAGCACTCTTGCCACTAGGCCATATCCCCAGCTCCACATGACCACATTTTTTAATGAAAAGTTGCACCAAATACCTACAACTAGTTTAACTACAATGCCACAATACTTACTTTTTCTTCTCTTTCTATTTCAAGTTGCTTCTTCATGGACAGCAGCTCATTTTTTATATTAGACAGCTCATTTTCCTGAAGAAAAAGAAACATGAAGTGTTTCCTTATGTTCCTTAAGACAATTAAAGTATAAATTAATGCTTCAAGGAAATTTAGATCTCTAAAGACATACATCCATTCACAAAGCATCTTTTAAAAAACCAACATCAAGTATAGGGGCTCATACATAAAATCACAATTACTTGACAAGCAGATCAGGAGGTTGGGAGTTGCCGGTCAACTCAAGGGAAAAAGAACAAGACCACATTTCAATCAATAAACTAGGCATGGTGGAGCAGTGCTGGGATGTCAGCCTATGTGGGAGGCTATCGGAAGGAGGATTGTAGTCACAAGCCAGCCCCTGAGCGTGGTGGGAAAGGGGGGACACACAGGGATAGATGTAAGATTCTACCTGAAAAATAACTAAAGTGAAAAGGGGCTGGAGGCATGTCTCAAAAGTAGAGCACAAGCCTAACATCTAACAAGCCCAGGGTTGTTAGTTCAAACCCCAGTATCGAAAAATAAATATAAGTTAAATAAATTAAAATAAAATCTATTAGATATAAAAGGCTGCTAACTGAGCATAACTAGTCTTTGTTTAAATATTAAGTTTTTAAGGTTTTTTAAAGGATTTAATATTATGAATATCTTTCCTCATCTTCTCGAATTCTATCTCATTCTAATCATCAGAGCTTCAAATTTACTTGTTAACTGGACTTTATAAGGTTTTAGTTGGAAAGAATTTGTTCCACCATTTTAGGAAATGAATTGAAAACTGCTTACCGAGAAGTTCTACTAGATCTTTCATATGTAATACTATAATTTTGTAGCTTAAAATGTAGTTTTAATATTCTTTATTATCAGTCATGCTAACATTCTAAAAATTGGCTTTTACTTGTATTTTGTTCTGTGTCTCACCAAAGATGTCTTCACTGATGACTGTTCTTGTTCTCTGCTTTTATATAGTCCTAATTCCGAGTCTCTTTCTTCAACCATCTTATCATACTGGTGCTACATTAAAGAAAAAATTTAGGTATATATAAAAACAAATAGTTTAAGATTGGTATCCTAATATATTTAATACTTGAAGAAAAGGATGTTTATATATTGAGTGTGTGTGTATATTTATACATATATACAATATATGTATGTATATATATGTATATGTTCCTGAATTATATATTTTTCATTCAAGTAACCTAACCTAAACAAGTGGAAGATAAGCCACCATCTTGGAAACAACCTAACAAAAGAACAAGAAATGACCTTTTTTCAATTGGAAACATTGAATTTCTTCATTTAAAAATTACAAGGAGGGGCTGGGGATATAGCCTAGTGGCAAGAGTGCCTGCCTCAGATACACGAGGCCCTAGGTTCGATTCCCCAGCACCACATATACAGAAAACAGCCAGAAGGGGCGCTGTGGCTCAAGTGGCAGAGTGCTAGCCTTGAGCGGGAAGAAGCCAGGGACAGTGCTCAGTCCCTGAGTCCAAGGCCCAGGACTGGCCAAAAAAAAAAAAAATTACAAGGAAACACAGGGCTTCTTAAGTGTCTGATTCTAAGTTTGGATATAAAATACAAGATAAACCTAGAAATTTTTATCATCACAATTTTAGATTATTAAAGTCAAGTCAGAAAGACTTTCCAGCTGGCTTAAAGAAGTTAACACCAAGGCAATTGAGTATCAATATGGATTTAAAACTGCAAGCCAGTGGCCCACATTTGTAATCCTAGCTACTCAGGAAGCTGAGATCTGAGGATCACAGTTCAAAGCCAGCCTGGGCAGGAAAATCCATGAGACTCTTATCTCCAATTAACCACCAGAAAACAAAGTAGTGCTGTGGCTCAAGCTAAAGAGCTCACTCAGGGACAGCACCCAGGCCCAGAGTTCAAGCCCTACTACTGAAAAAAATGAATGAATGAATAAATAAATAAATGCACTGGACTGAAACATGCTAAATCTGTAATCAATTAGTTTATGATACTGTTTAAATTATTTCTTACTTAGAGGTTACCTCATGAGAATGTTACATTTAGCAAATTTTTTAAATAAATTAATAGATGGGTATAACACACTTCCTCTCCAAATCTTGAGGGAAATTAGGGTTAACTTCCTAAAAGAAGAGTTTTTATAAATGACAATGAAAATCAAAGGATACTCACAAAGACAAAAAAATCAAAGAGCCAACTCTACCTAGAAAATAACTAAACTTTTAGAGGGTGGCTTAGGTAGTAAAGCCCATAAAAGCCCTGAGACCAAACCCCATTACTGCCACCCCTAAAAGAAGTGTAAGACAACTAGAAAACTTCATAAAAGAGTGATTAGTTCTTCCACATGCCTCACATCTGTAATAGTAGCTTCTTAGGAGGCCAACATCTAGAAGGATGATGGTTTGAACCCAGTCTAGGCAGGAAGGAAAGACCATGAGAACCATATACATAATTAACCACTTAAAAAAAAAAAAAAACCAAGAAAGAAAAACCTGGAAGTGACAGAACACCAAGCCTTAGGTGAAAAGGCTAAGGAATAGTACCCAGGTCTCCTAAGTTCAAGCCCAGTATCAGAAGAAATAAAAAGTGATTGCTTCTATCTACTACAGATGGTAAGGAGAAATTTACTCAATGAATTGATACCCAAACTCAGCTCTGCAAAGGTTAAGATCTCAACTTAGCGAAATGGAGGTCAAAAGGATTCTAACTAGTCACTACTGAGATTTTCACTGGTGATCCATGCCTATATTCCTAGCTATTTAGGAATCTGAGATCTGGTGTATCATAATCCAAAGACAGCCTGGACAGAAAAGTCTGTGAGATTCTATCTCCAATTAACAACCAAAATGCCATACTACAGGTGTGGCCCAAATGGTAGAACATTGGCCTCGAACAAGAAAATCTAATGACAGTGCACGACACTAAGTTAAAACTCCAGTTCTGGTACATACACAGGCACACACAAAATAGTCATGGTTATATGGAGAATAATTTCCTCTGAAAAATTAGAACATTATTTTGAATTTACAAATTTTAATATTACCTACTTTATGTTTTTCCATAAGTGCTACCATTTCCGCAATTTTATGTTGACATCGTATATCAATTTCTTTCTGTAATTTTACTGCTTCAGCAGCTGTTACTTTTGCCTTCTCAACCTATCAAATACATAAGTAAAGAAGTTAATAGATATCAAACGTAGAATTTTAGTATAATAAATTCTTTTTTCCTGGGGATTTAATCTAGGGCCTCATGGAGAAGTTTCCCCACTTGAGCTTTGCCTTCAGTCCATAATATAAGTTTAGAACCCACCTCTCCCAAAAGATTTTCTTCTGATTTCTTTTTGTCTTCTATTTCTTTTTGGTATTTGTTAGTCATTTCTACAAATTTTTGTTTTGAACTTTCCACTTCTAACTCTAACTTGCTGATCTAAAAAAGAAAAAATAATACGAATGTTAGTACATGTTGTAGATTACTTGAACATATTCCACATTCATTTTTTTGACTTCGTAGAACATTTATTAGTAAATATGTGTACCTTCTCTGGAAGCAGATGGGGAAATTAACAAAATTCATAAAATGCTATTTTTTTAAATTTTTTTAGTTATTTTTTAAAATTTATTGTCAAGGGCTGGGGATATAGCCTAGCGGCAAGAGTGCCTGCCTCGGATACACGAGGCCCTAGGTTCGATTCCCAGCACCACATACACAGAAAACGGCCAGAAGCGGCGCTGTGGCTCAAGTGGCAGAGTGCTAGCCTTGAGCGGGAAGAAGCCAGGGACAGTGCTCAGGCCCTGAGTCCAAGGCCCAGGACTGGCAAAAAAAAAAAAAAAAAAAAAAAAAAAAAAATTTATTGTCAAAGTGATGTACAGAGAGGTTATAGTTTCGTACGTTAGGCCTTGGGTACATTTCTTGTACTGTTTGTTACCTCCTCCCTCATTCCCCCCTCACTCCTCCCCCTTTCCCTTCTCTCCCCATGAGTTGTTCAGTTGGTTTACACCAAATGGTTTGACTTGGAAAAAATTATACTAAGTGAAGTGAGCCAGACCCAAAGAAACATGGACTCTATGGTCTCCCTCATAGGGAATAATTAGCACAGGTTTAGGCTAGTCACTATGAATGCATAAGATGATGTGAAGTGAAATGAACTCTATGTTATGGAAACGACTGTTATATCACTGTTGTAATTACTTTCAACATGCCATGTGAAACTGTAGCTTCTATTGTTGATGATCCTCTTGTATCCCCCTCCTGTGGTTGTACCCGCACTATCACTGTATCTTATCTGAGTACACTGGATACTGTATATACTGGTATTAGAACTAGGGAAGTAAAAGGGAACATCAAAATCAAGAGGCAAAGGATAAAAAGACAAATGACTCCAAAAGCAATACTTGCAAAACCATTTGGAGTATGGTGAATCTTAAAACATCACTTATTCATAGTAATTTCTCACAGTGAGATTTGCTTCATTTTTCACAAAGACTAGCTCATTCTGTAAAATATGTGTTTAGTCTTGACATGCAATATAAAATAAAACATTTTTATTGAACTTGGTAACATTTAAATTGGTTATAACCAATCCCATATGTCTTATGACAATAAATAACTTCAAATGGATAGAAAACCCACACATTCTTTTTTTTTTTTTTTGGCCAGTCAGGGCCTGGGTGCCGTCCTTGAGTTCTTTAGGCTAGCACTCTACCACTTTGTACCACAGCACCACTTCTGGTTTTGGGGTGGTTAATTGGAGATAAAGGTCTCATGGGGACTTTTCAGCCAGGCTGGATTCAAACTATGATCCTCAGATCTCAGACTCCTGAGTAGCTAGGATTACAGGCATGAGCTGCTAGTGCTCAGGTAAAACCCACGCATTCTAACTAAAGCATATTCTTAGTTGGATTCATTTTCTAGAAAGAACCCCTTTCAATTTTTATTACTTCCACGTATTTTGTGACTAAATAATCAATGAGTTGCATAACTATGCCTCAAAAACAGTATTTATAAGCCAGGCATTGGTTGCTCACACCTATGATACTAACTACTCAAGACACTGAGATCTGAGGATTATGGTTCAAAGCCAGCCCCAGAAGGTAAGACTATGAGACTATTATCTCCAATTAATCATAGAAAAAGGTGGAAGTGGTGCTATAGCTCAAGTGGTAGAGTGCTAATCCTGAACAAAAGGAGATTAAGAACAGCATTCAGGCCCAGAGTTCAAGGTACAGGACTGGCAAAATAAAAAACAAAACAAAACAAAAAATAATTATTATTAAGACAGAAAGAAAGGTCCTGAATTAGCACATACTCTCCAAATTAACTTTTATCTTAGGGACAAGTTAGAACTGGGGAGAAATACATGCAGAACAGGATTTGAAAGAGAGAAACTAAGTGATTTAGCATTAAATCAGGCTGTATTGTGTATCCATGAATCACCCAACAACTTTAAGGCACTGAACATTACCAATATTGGTAAAGGCTCTGAGTAGTCCTCTTCATTACCTACCCTTCTCCTCTCAAAGTTTTACAATGTCTAATTATTTATAAATATTATTTTCTGTTCTTCTAGTTTTATTGCATAAATATCTACCTACAAGTAACGTTTGTTTTGAACCTTATACAAATGTTTTCATAGCATATGGATTTTAGGCCTTACTTTCTATATTCATGATATTTATGTCTGTGAATAAAGTTCACTAATTTTTTTCTGGTTGTAGTGTTCCATAATATGAACATAGCACAATTTATGTATTCAATTGGTCATAGATACTTAATAATACCTTGAGTGTTCATCTAAACATCTCCTTGGTCAAATATATAGAATTTTCCTATAATATATATTTAGAATTGAAACTTCTGGGTCCCAGAACAGATTGAATGTTCAACAAGAAAATAACAACATGTTTCTAACTACATTAAATTCCTAACAGCAATGTATGACTTCTGATTGCTTCATCATTCAAGAGTTAATAATAGCAGACAAATGAAACAGTAAGGAAGATTACTATAAATAAAAGGGAATATTTAATAGGATATAATATTTATATATATATATATATGTTCCATCTTATTTAAGAAGCTTTATGCTTCATAAGTAATTGTGTAGCCTTGAAACAAAAAGTTGACAGAGGGCTGGGAATGTGGCCTAGTGGTAGAGTGCTTGCCTAGCATGCTTGAACCCCTGGGTTCAATTCTTCAGCACCACGTATACAGGAAAAGCCTGAAGTGGCACTGTGCCTCAAGTGGTAGAGTGCTAGCCTTGAAAAGAAGTCAGGGACAGTGCTCAGGCCCTGAGTTCAAGCCCCTGGACTGGCAAAAAAAAAAAAAGTTCACAGAACTACAAAGAAGAGCTGAAATCCACAATCATGTGAGATTCCAACACTTCTCAGTCAAGTAACTAATAAAACATGAAAAAGTCATTTAAAGACACAGACTTAAAAAGCATACAAAAATAATGTAATTAGTAATCCTGCTAGTGGAACACACCATCCAACCACTATAGAGTACTTTTCAGATACTTACCTGATCATATTTAAAATTATTTTTAATTATAATCTTATTTATTTATTTTTGCCAGTTCTTGGGCTTGAACTCTGGGCTTGTGTGCTGTTCCTAAGTGTCTTTGTGCTCAAGGCTAACACTCTTATCACTTGCACCACCATACCATTTCTAAGGCTTTTTCTAAGTAGTTTATTGGAGATAAGAGTTTCCTGGACTTTTCTGCCTGGACTGGCTTCTAACCATGATCCTCCGATCTCAGCCTCCTGCATAGCTATATTACAGGTATGAGCCACTGGTACCCAGCTTAAAATCTGTAAAAAAGTATTTTCATGAGGTCAGTAAAGATTTCTTATAGCATA